>NC_090446.1:941187048-941522882 GCF_031143425.1 Pleurodeles waltl
TCTGAAATTAGTGTACAGTCTAATGTTAAGACGTCAATGATCACAACGTATGGAGAGGTTTGTCCAATTGTCACCTTGCAAAATGTAAGCGGCTCACTGATGTTTAAATTAATCCATTGCCTAAGTCTAAAGGTATGGGATGTCCAGGGTACATAGATGCTAACGTGTTACCACCATTGTCAAAATTAATCTGTGTATGGAACTATCATCTCACCCCCAGTGAAGACACAGGGACACCTGTATCACAAGTCACATGGCTAGGGAGTGCACACTACTGCAAATACCCAAACATACTGCTGACAACCGGTCAGCAGGCAAACACTTGTTCAGCCAAGGAAACAACCCAATGCAGATGGTACATCCTACAAGCCTAGGAAGGAACACAATAATACAAAAGAGTCACAGACAACACAAGACAACTACTGCCATGCAAGCTGATATCAATGGGGCAAGCTACATCAACATGATCCCATTCATTTTCTTTTTCAGCTGATCAGGGTTATGGGATCCAGCCATGGATTATGACACCATTTGGCAACCCAAGCACTGCAGCAGAGCGTGCCTACAATGACGCACATAGGAGGACACGCAGCATAGTCGAGAGGACCTTCGGCATCCTCAAGTCGAGATTCAGGTGCCTCGATATCACTGGTGGCAGCCTCCTATATTCCCCAGAACTGGTCTGTAAGATCATTCTAACATGTGCCATCCTGCACAACATTTGCACACAAAGGAACATTCCCCTCTTAGAACCAGAGCCACACATGCCTGAAGAGGAGGAGTGCTGGAGTGCGTAGTCGCCAACATACTGTGAACAATTTCCTTTAAACCAACTCACCATCACCACTGTATTAACTAATGTAAATAAATACCGATAATAATCACCATATCATGGTCTGGCTAATCATTTTTGCTCACCTTTATCTCTAACTATCAGAATATTAGTGTAGCCTCATGGAGCATTGCTGATATACCGATCATGACACAGAAATGTCCTGAGCAATTGTGATGCGTATCATACAACAGTCACATATACACACAATGTAAATTACATATATCCTGTATGTTTCACCTTTGAAGGGCAATAGCAGAGGACCACACCTATTTCACACATACATGTTGGCAACATGGTTCATCGCAGCATATGGCACACAACTAAGACACCATCAGTCACTAAGGGAAAAAATGCCTCATACATGACGCAGTGGATGTGCAATTGCATTGGTAACAGGAATGCATGACCAGACCTTTCGCAGCAGTAAGTCGTACAGCACCTATCGTTGCGAGGACTATCTGTGACTAGAGTTCCATAGAAGCAGAACATAGACAGCACAAGTGCCACACCTATGACAAGCACTGCGCACATGACATTCCATGTACATGTCAGCCCATTTCCTAACTCCTGACACACCCATGCCCCTGGTCTCAAACCACCTGTCTGAAGAGGTCCCTGGAATGGTAATAAGTGTACCCCGATATTCCCTCCTCTACACACACAGACTAACAATAGTCATCCAGTGTGCTACACCCTTTCTTATGTTATGCCATTGTCATAGTACACCTGACCGCATGGACTTCAGGTCAATTATTACACTGGCTCGTAGTTTCTAAGCCCTGTTATCACCTGTAGATTGCTTCCCGTGTGAAAGGTACTGTTGGCCATTTGAACTCGGATCTCACCTACAGGACTTCTGAGAAACTGATGCAGCACACACCTGTGATCACCTCCATGCACACCACCCATTTCAACATGCACTGCCCATGCAGATGATTGGAACAGCATAGAATTTGCCATTTTGTCAAATACACTGTTATGCATTGCTAGTATTTAAGCCGTGTAACACAGCCCTTGGGTTTATGTGTCACCTTCAAAAACACAGGACAAACACAGTTTTCCTTGTCAACTGTCTTGTTCTTCCTCTGACCATTCTTAGTCAGACAACTGAGTATGTACCTTGTGAAATTGCAGAATCATGATTGATCCTGCATCCTGTCAGCCTGACTGGCACCTGTCTGTGCGTTACCCTAAAGCTCCCTTGTGGCTACACATGTACCACACTTGCGTTACCAAACCTCACATTCCTCAGGGGGTATTTTGTCAGGTGCTTCCTCATTGCATACCCAAATACATTGTATAGCATCATCTGCGTTTTAATTGTACCATATTAGTAAAATTGTCTTTGAATACCAACATCATGGCCTATCCCTTGTCTGGTTCTCATGTATGCATGAACAACAAGGTGTGACAGTGTACCAGGGCTGTATGCAGGGATTGGGTATGGTGCCTCCAGCAGAACCAGCAACCTCTGATAATGTGAATGAAAAGTCCACACATGTTAGGACCCCGACAGTTCACACGCAGAATCACATTGCTCACAACATATTGATCAGCTGTGCGTGGTGAATGGCTGCAAGATTAATCAACATAGAGGCTATGATGTTCCCAGATACAGTGGGAAATTTACAGGCCAACCTGTGTACAAATGTTGTAATGACACCTGCCGGAACATGACTCCTGACATATGATCTCACTCAGCACACCAAGGTTGCCCTGTTGACAGTCTCATAACACGTCTGCAGTGACAGGATGGGACCATCCCCATGTAGGTTCTCATGTCCTCATCGACTTTACTCACATTGATGTCCGAAGGTTACTCAGTAGATACAGGAATAGGCGCAACTGACTCATGATGAGACCTGGACGTAACTGTGACAACATACACCCCTAAAAATATACTGGATCAACATTGGACCACACACATGAACCAGACACCTCTGTGCAATTGACCACTGGAAATATGTGTCCATGTGCTGCCTCGTCTGCTGGTCCACCACTGCCGCTGGAGAGTTGTGGCTCAGTCACATGACCACAACTGTGGCGTGATATAACAGTTGGGGGTCACCTTTGGCTGTCTGTGCCAATAACATGGTACCCACTTAGGCGGTCATTCTGACCCTGGCGGTCAAAGACCGCCAGGGCGGAGGACCGCGGGAGCACCGCCGACAGGCCGGCGGTGCTCCAATGGGGATTCCGACCGCGGCGGTAAGGCCGCGGTCGGACCGGCACCACTGGCGGTCTCCCGCCAGTGTACCGCCGCCCCATTGAATCCTCCAAGGCGGCGCAGCTAGCTGCGCCGCCGAGGGGATTCCGACCCCCCCTACCGCCATCCAATCCCCGGCGGTACGACCGCCGGGAATCGGATGGCGGTAGGGGGGGTCGCGGGGTCCCTGGGGGCCCCTGCAGTGCCCATGCCACTGGCATGGGCATTGCAGGGGCCCCGTAAGAGGGCCCCTACATGTATTTCACTGTCTGCTTTGCAGACAGTGAAATACGCGATGGGTGCAACTGCACCCGTCGCACAGCTTCCACTCCGCCGGCTCGATTCCGAGCCGGCTTCATCGTGGAAGCATCTTTCCCGCTGGGCTTGCGGGCGGCCTGAAGGCGGCCGCCCGCCAGCCCAGCGGGAATGTCAGAATTACCGCCGCGGTCTTTCGACCGCGGAACGGTAACCTGACGGCGGGACTTTGGCGGGCGACCTCCGCCGCCCGCCAAGGTCAGAATGAGGGCCTTAGTCTGTACATGTGCCAGATTCAAGGTGGGTTCACCAACAAGTGCCTCGGAAGTAGTTACCAAATTTCTAGGACATGGGATGGGCAACTTGTGGACCATTGACATGAACAAGTGTCTGCCATCTATCCGGTGCATGCTTTGTTATTTGTGGTGTCTATGTTACCCAAAATCTTGGAAGTGCACACAACAGATGTTGCTACATGTATGACTAGCACATGTCCTCTCTCATTTCCACACTAACTTGCATCTAAGGTTTAGACACATTGACTTCACATTCATACAAGCATATTTACAATAATGCATCTTGTGATGCACACACACTGGGTCGACAACTACATTAGTAGCCAATGCATACACATTGAGCCATAGGCATTGAGGTATTGTACTTATGTGCATCACCTTGCTATCCTCTCCTGATGCCAAACATGCCCAATTTGTGCAATACATATATGTAGGTCACACATATGGCCATCTAGTGCGTCAGCCAAGCGTGAGAATCATGTTACAGAAGTAACGGATCATGGTCCGCAGGAGTATGATGTTTCACATGTGCCCATACACCGTCAACACCAAACTGGGTGCAATCAGCCTATCTCAGTTGTGTCACAAATGTAACATTACATTCAAATGGCAAAATTATCCAAACCCAGTTACTGCCCTGAAATTTTGACGCATACGTGTCAAAAAATGACACACAAGCGTCAAAAAATGATGCTCATGCCCGAAAAACGACGCATTATGCCCTTAAAATTGGTTAACTGTTAAGACTATTTCCAAATATATGTATGCAGCCTAATTTTTACTCCTGTGCGGCGAAAAAAATGACGCACATACTGCATGCGTCAAAAATTATGGCGCATAACGATTAAAATGGCGGCCATTTTAGGCAGGAAGTGAAGTAATAGGATATCCTGTTTACAGAATATGTACAGTGGGGGTACTTTCACTTTCACTTTGCAGTCTGTGATTCTTCTAGACTGTGTGGCTGTGTTCTGGGTTTTGTCCAGTGAAATTGTGCTTTTATCTCCTGTGTGCTCCATTACTTGTTAGTTTGTTATCTAAAATTGTTGTTGTATACTGTCTGAGTGTTTAGTGTGTACTATTGTCCAGTATTGTATTGTCTTTGTTGTTTGTGGGAGTCTGTTGTGGGTAGTGCTAGTCTGGGGATAGTTGGGCTCTTTTAGTTGTTAAGTTTACTTTTTTGTCATTCTACTTTCCCCCTTTTCTCCTTTGTTCTTCTTTATCCCCTATTCCCCTTTTTCGGTGCTAAGATGTTGGGTAGGCCACGTCTTGGCAAGATGGGTGAGGAGGAGCTTGGGGGGGTCTATATGGCTGGTGTGCCATTTCCTCCCACTGATGATTGCGGCAGGGGGCCGGGTAATACAGGGATATCACACCGAGGCACGTCAAATCCGGTGGGGAAAGGTCCTGCATCACTTGCAGCACGTGTATCGGAGCCAGAGGAATGACCACCAGCTGAAGCACCGCTAGGCTGACCTCATCTCCAGGGAGCAAGATCTGCTGGACCACCTGGGAATAGTGATTGGTGGCCCTGTTGGTGAATACAAATCATGTAAATGTGCACGATTAAAAGCTCTGTAGTGACATAAGATGATTTGTACAATATCTGCCGGCTAAGTTGTTGAGTGTGTGGAATGCTTCGGAAACATACATGGTCATTGATGGACTATGTGAAGGACCACAATTGCTAGCTGTCAGGAAGCAAGTGCTCTGCAAACTTACTGAATAATTTGGCTTAATGTAAGTTGGTGCCGCCTTTGTGTCAGACAGAAACCCAAATTAGGAGCCAATCATGTCTATATAGGTCACATTTGCCAGTAAAGTATAGATTTTCCTAAATATTACCATCCTTTGCTGACGCAACAGCTAGACTGACTTTAGAAACACTACATGATGCACAAAATGAGTGCAGGCTTCACGTCAATTGATGATAGCAATGTGGCCCAGACATATGTCTTATGTGTGTCTGGTGAGTGTGTAAGGAAAGCGTTCATGGAAGTTCTATGAATGTTAGGGATTATTGTGGTCCTTCATCATTTTGGATACATGTCAGATCTGGATTTAGAAACATAGGGAAAAAGTGCAAGGTGCCCTCAGCTAACATCTTACACTGGTATTTGGTGTTTGGTGTTTCACCTTTCGTTTACGGATGGAAGGCCAAAGGTATGCAAGTATGTGGCACTTGAATGCAATGGCCTAGGTGTGCATGCAAATAATGTCCAGGGGTGTTCTTGCAACTCTGTGTCATGGTTGTAAGCCATGCCTTACTGGAAGTATATGATGTGGACAAAGGTCTGCATTTCCTATTTGTAGATACACCTTACCTGTGGTGTGTGTTTAGAGCCAAACACATGTCCAGCTTTCCTAAGCTTCCTGGGTGTCCATGCTGTTTGAAATAGTTTGTTGTTTCTCCCCCCGCCCCCCTCAAACACAGACATGGATTTGTGAATAGTGTACCTATGACTGATGATGCAAGTATGTTACACAGACATGTAAATCAGTGAATCTTTGGTCGGAACCTAGTATACACACTCAGGTATAGCACATGAGTACTATACTAGCAAGTCCATTTACAACTTGCAGATCATGTGGTCCTAGATTTCCATCCCGTACACTGACATTTGTAGCCCTGGCATTGGCGGAGGATGTGCTGCATGATTGTTAGCTGACAACTGTCAGAACTCTGATGCCAAATTCATGCCAGTTGTTACCCATCTTGTAGGGTTTGGATGTGCTATGTGTGATACGACCTTTGTAGGCTGGCCTGCCATGTACTTCCTCAGGGACATTCAATGATCTGTATGATGATATGAGATGTTACAAGTACAGTAGATGTAATGTCTGATTTACTTCTTGTGCCATTTCACACAATGCAGTACCTAATGTAATTTTTTGCCTTTGTCTTCACAGCTGCTAACATGACACCCATCACCCATCCAGGTCAGTGAGTTCCAGAGGTGGGCAATGCGTTACCAGCATATCCTTCTGGTAGAGTCAGGGTACAGACGGATGGCCCGAAGATACAGGACTGAACGTTCCTCCGGAGCCTGGAGGGCTTTCCCACTGGGTGGCCCTACTTTGCCCACCACAGCCACCACCAGCACAACCACCACTTCCACCCAGGTAGCACCACCCACAGCTGGGACTGTTGTCCCAACAACGTCTGCAAGTGCTTCAGGCCCTAGCAGTGTACCACCTTCAGGGCAGCCCACAGACATTGACAATACACGGCCACACACCTCCTCAGCTGGTACCCAGACCGCCCCAGCTGCAACAATTGACCCTGCTGCTTTTGTGGACATGCAGCGCAAAATGGACCATGTCCTCCGGAAAATTTGTCACCTGAGCCAGGATGTTCGCCATATGAACAGGGGTGTGCGGCCATTAAGCAAACCCTCTGGAGGGCCAGCCTCTAGACTTTGTTAATGGACATGATTCCCTCCCCTCCCTCCTCTTTCCTTGTTCTTATACTTAGTGGGCTTAGTGGGCTTAGTGTTAGGTTAGTATAGGCTGTTAGTTTAGTTAGAGTTAGTGGGTGGGGGGTCCTGATTATTTCATTTTTTTTCTTTTTGAGTGTGTTGGGCTATGTTGGGGTTCTTGTGTGTTTAGAAAAAAAAAATACAATTTTTTTTATATTTGCTAAGCATAGGATGGTATGTGTTTAGGTTAGTATCTGTTGTCCTCCATGTGTCCTGTCTCATAAGGGGGGTGGGAGGTTGATGTTTAGAACATTTTGTTACATGTGATAAGTAAGTTTAGCTTAGGTTAGTTTGGGACAGTTGTGGGTAATGAGTAGTTAGGGTAGATTAGGGTAGGTAAGACTTTTCCCAGAGTTTCCTCTTCTGTTATTAACGTTTAATAAATATGTAGTGAACCCTTTACAGTATGTGTAAAATGCTTGTTGATCAGGGCCTTGGCATAAGTGTACATACATTTTGTTCTATTACATTTGTGTCCTATGCTACGAACAAATCCCAAATGAGCTGTAAGATTGGCAGCTTCCCCAGAGCTACCTTCCAAAGATTCCATCATTCATTGCAACCACCAATCACAGTTACTATGGATCCCAACGTCTTTTTTTCATTAGGTATGTTTTCAAAGTCACAAACAGTGGTTCCAGATTTGGTATTGGGGAAACTGTTTTATGTCTGACTGCAGTATGAAGTTCAAGGAAACCCTTATTAGCTGAGTGGTTGTAAGCACTCTTGTAGTATCGTGTTCATGACTCACATACATCATTTGTGACACTGTTCAGCATGATTACTTATTTGGATGTAAACTCAGACACCTTCATTCATGCAGTTTGTTGACTGTTTGCTTAGATTTGTGGGCACTGTTATATGTGTTAGTATTGCATGGTGGCAACATTTTGCTGCCACTATTTGATGGCTTAGATATCCCTTGAGGAAGCATTAGTCTGTCCAACACAGCATGATGGTGTATGGTTTCTCTTTTCATCAGATATTACCCTCAGGAAGGGCAGAGTATGGTGCAATCCAGGCCACTGTGCATAGTTATCAGACTACATAATTTCAGGACAGTTGTATTGACAAGCTATGTAATTTGCCAGGAGGCACATTTCAGTTATCTACTGCACAGTTGATGTGTCACATTACACAGAGACAAAGTGGTTGTGTAAGTGCTATTTATTGAAGAGTGCTGTAGTGCTATATGTACATTGTCCATGATTGTGACTCCATTATAGTGATATCTTCCATTGTGATCCTACACAAGTGGTAAAGGAAAATGCATTTGAAATGTTGGGGCGATGTGTCAGACAGTACAGAGGGACAGGATTTGCCAATGAGTAAGTGAGAGACAATCACTGGGCAGGGTGACAAGATAAACAGTGGTTCGCAGAACAGTCATTGAGTACAGTTGTTGTAAGACTGGCATGTTACAAAGCGCTGGACCTTGGTAATAGTTGGCCATGTGGCAGGGACTAGTGCTTCCGGGTACTTTTCCGTATGAAGGTGATCTGTTCCATGTCTTCTTCTCCTGATGTGTGTGTTGCCTCCTCTGTCCTTGGTGGTGGTGGTTGTGAAGGGACAACACACACCTCAGTGTTATAAGACGTGGAATCAGACATCCCAGTCGCTGCTACCTGTGAAGGTCTTAATGGCAGTACTGCTGCAAGGAGGATCTGCTGATTCTTAAGAATAGCAGCCACATCACGATGGTAGGCAGCCAGGTCAGCCCTGAGGGGGTCATGATTGCATTCGTGCATGCAGTGGAAGATTTGGGATGCGAGGTATTGTGGCAACTCCCTTACTGCAGTGGTGAATTCCTTGATAGTTTGTTGTAGTCCTTGCAGGATGGATGTTAGCGCTTGCATGGCTGCTGCCTGATCTGCAGATGACATCATGCACGAACGCACCACCTCTAGGCTTGCTGCCATAGTTTGCATCCCCACCTGCACCTCCTTGGCCAACTCTCGCTGTACTCTGACTACAGTTCTCTCAAAGCTGGTGCCTGTGTCGTCTGAGTCCTCAGCTGTATTGGAGCTGGCAGGTCTTGCTATTGGTGTTGTGGGTGGGTCCTCTGTGATGGCTGCTTGTTCTGAGCTCCTCCTTGTGACAGAAGGTGGGGTCTGGAGGGTTCCAAGGACATCTTGGAGGGTCTGGTGGCTGATGTTTGTCAGCTCGTCATCCATGTCATCAGGGTATTCCTGGACAGGCATATCCGCAGGAGATCCATCATCCTCTGCAATGAAATAGGGTACAATTAGTGTGTCTGTGTTGTGTCATTAGTGATGTGACTTGCCTGCCTTGTGATGTTTTCACATTGTGATCTTGTTTCCTGTTCATTGCTCCAGTCTTTCAGATGGGCATTCTCCCAGGCCTATGGCCCACCTGCATGTCACATGTATTGCGGTAAGTTATTTGACTTGTCAGCATCATCTCCTCTAGTGTTGTTTTAGGCCAAATAGTGAATTGCCACCTTCTTGTCCTACTCAACCCTCCGTCTACATCCATTCTAATGGCGAGGCCTTTCACTGGCTGTGGGTGTTCTGATGGCACTAGCAGCACACTTAACAATCTGGACCTGCCCCAGTCTCTGATCTTTCACATCCACTTATATGTAGTTGGCATGTAGCGTATCCTATGCATAGCATTGTTATGGCACGATATGGATGTTAGCATTGGTAATGTGTACAGCTGATGTTGGGGAATGTGTGGAGATTGGATTGCCCTGATAGTCGTAGCAGTGTCCTATTTCCTCATCTGACTCTGCAGATGTATTTCAGTGACCAGTTACATGTGTCCTCCCCCTCAATGCTGTTGTCTGAGCAGTATGACATTTGGGATGTTGCATTGTGACCCAGGCACAGGATGGACCCTGGCATATGCAGCATGGGTGTGTCCTTAGTGCTGCGTAGCTCCTACTGTTGGTGACATTGGCTGATGTTTGCAGCAACTATGGGCATTCAGAATTGCAAGGACTGAAGCATTTGTCTTGTTTCAGGGGATTGTTAAAGTTGTCATCCTCAACCCACTAATTTAGGTGTGTATGATCCATGGGGACGTTACTGCCATTGGCTACTTGAGCTGCACACAGAGCGGAGGTGGTAGTGGCAACTGTTGTCACTGTTACATTCCAGTTGTCCGTATGGCTAGAGGTTGTTAATTGGGCCCTAGTTAATGTAGGGGGTATAGTGGCTGACGTGTGCCGGGATGTCAGTTTGACGTTGTGCCCTTCCCTCCTTGCGTGGCTTTACCTTTGCTCCATTGTTGGCATGGCAACATGCCCCCATGGGACTGTTGTTGGTGTAGTGTTATGGTGTGCCTCAGCTTCTCTCTGTACAGGCCATGCCCCCATGCCATCCCCCTTTACCCATGCTACTCCATGTATATGATGACTTCCATACATTTTGTGGTCGGTATCCCCCCCCTGCTTAGAGTTGACATTAGTGCATTTTAATTCCCCATGCGACTTACCCTGCATGTGCGTTGTCTCCTGATAGTCTGCGCTGTCCTGTCCTTGAATGCCTATGACAATCTCCTCAGGGATGACGGCTGCGTATCTCCTCCATGTGGTCCAGGGCCTCCTGGTGTGCTGGACTCCCACCTCCAGTCTGCAGTGCTGCCTTCCTGTTCCTGGCCATCTTTTCCTTGGACCTGCGCTTGCAGTCATGCCAGCGTTTCTTGCACTCAATGACTGTTCTGCGTACTTCTGCCACACTGTTAATCTTGTCAACAATGTGTTGCCATATTGCCTCTCTCCTACTGATTGGCAACTCTGAGGTGACAAACAGTTGGTGCTGGTGTTCCGTCACCTCTTTAAGCAGAATTTCCTGTTCCTCTGCACTGACGGGACACTTTCTTTTCTTCTTAAAACTGTCCTGGGTCTTGTGTGGGTCCTCCTGGCTGGTTCCTGGTCTTTTGTCATCTTCCTGGGGTCTGTACAGGCATCTGGGATCCATTTTGGCTCTCCTCTGATGCAATGGCTATGTTTGCGGGGACTTTTGAAGCTATTGCGTAAAAAAACGCTGCATATCCGGTGTGCGGGGTCGTAAATCGACCCACAGTCATTTCAGCTGCGTTAACGTCGTTTTGCTTTACAACTTGACGCTGCAGTGTGCGTAAAAAAAAATGACTTACACCTGTGGTTTGCGCCGCCGTGTGTCAAAGTATAAATTTGACGCCCGCACAGCGCACCGAAATGGCGTTAGCCGGCGGTAATATTTTTAAAAAAGTATAAATATGGGCCTTTGTCTCAAATCTGAAATCTGTGAAATGAAATTGTTGGTTCTGTCCCTTGTGAGCATTATTAAGGCGCAAAACTAAACCACGTTTAGCACCAACAGCTTGGTCCACTGTACTAGACTGCCCCAGGCACCAGAGGTTGAACTGCAGGTGAAGTCTAGCACTAAGCATGTGAATTGCAATGGTACAAATAAGTCATTGGAAAGGTCGACTTGCCAATCAGTGGACAGATGTAGAACAACTCCACTATCATCTCTGCCTACTCTTGAGTGTGGCTGCTAGTTTAGGTAATAACCTGGGGCCTCACCAGAGGACCAGAAAGAACTCTCTGCCCCATCTGGGCCTCTCCCCTTAGGCCATTCCTTTTGTCTTAGTGATTAAGAACATTCTCAAGCCTACAATGTTTGAGACACAAGCATCATTAAAACACAAAAGTGCCCACTGGCCGGGGCAGTATCTAAAGGACGTAACCATCTTCACTAGTGATATAACTATGGCAATTCGAGTAGCCTGGATTTGTTGTTCCGCAAAAGACCGTCAAGGAGATTCTGTGATTCTAAACTTTCACTCACCAGACTTTGTGCACCTCTTGTATCATTATATTGTGCTGAGGCCTCCCAATGGGAAAGACTCCAACTTGTGCTGCTTGGCTTCTTCTTCAAACCTCAATCAGGCTGTAACATGCCGTCTGTACATGCCCATTAAACATTGAGAGAGCATTCTGTAGGGCATCCTGTCTTTGCTATTCCTTTAGCTAATCGGTTCAAACCTTTAAGTAATTTGGAGGAGATAAATTGACTTGCGCCACCAGGCTCGGGAAGTACTAACCAAAAGGGCTGCGGGAGGTGGGCAGCAAGCTACTCCTTTCCACCACAACCATAAAATAAGGTATGACTCTACTAACTGGTCTCATACATCTACGAGTAGGTGTGGAGCCACCCTCAACCAGAGATTAGCTAAACTAGGGGCCTCTAGTACAAACTCCCTGCCTTCTTAGCCCAAGAAGGTCAATAGCTTCACTCCTTTTGAAGCTGACCATCAGGTCCTCTATAAATTATCTAACCAAATGTTGCTAGCAAAGTCTAGGATCGGCCCTGTCAACATCATATTGCATAAAAACAATAGGGATAGTAACAATCCTTCCCCAGTCAGCTGAAGAAACATACAGTAGTGGTTCATTTTCTCCCCTAGTCAATGTTGGAGTATTAGTAACTAACAGTGCTGTCCCCACCACTAAGTAACTGTCGTGGAATCTAGCTGGGTTATCCTCCAAACTAACTTGCCCAGAATGGTATCAATTTATTGATAAGCATGACTTCTGTCTTTTTCAAGAGACATGGTCACTGAAGCCCCTCTATCATACAGAACTTGTTCATTTCAGTCAGGAAGCTGTAACCATTGGGAAAGGCAGGCCATCTGGGGAGCTAATGGTCTGGGTGAAAACCACTCTAACTTGTGTGATCAAGGAGGCTGAGTTGGGCTCCCCTGATATTGTAGACCAGCCGGACATAACACCAAGTCCTCAAAGAATAGAACTCTTGATCTCTCCCCAACTGCCCTACTTGCTGCTGTAATAAAAATTGTTGGGAGGACTTCAGTTGCCAATATGAATCACTGGATTCTAACAGGGAGGCCCTCTCAATTAAGGAAGATAGGTTATGGTCAATTCCAAGTCCAACAATTTTTCCTGTCAAGAAGTGGTCACCCTTGGCAGTCCAAGATAAATACATTTACCCTTAACCAAAGTTTACGACCCTGCAATGGCAGAACAACTTCTGATAGAGATGGAAATCACACATTCAGTCTTATGCATAGCACTAGCCTTATTGACTACATATTGCTTTATGTAAAGTTGTGGCCCAATTGAATAAATATGATTGTAACACCCCACCAAGATAGAAATCATAACGCTCTTGGGTCATTACGCCACATTAATCTTAACAACTGTTGCAAGCCATGTAATAGACACCTTATAATGATCAATAATCGGCGCAGAGTTAAATGTAGTACTATGACACAATCCAAGCAGGTTATTAGGGGAGATTTACAGGCTGGTAGCTGATGGTATTGGGGGCATGCTATTGTTGGATCTGTCATTGGACCAACAGGATCCGTTTGGCAAGATTAGTGCCATACATA
Source organism: Pleurodeles waltl (assembly GCF_031143425.1). Taxonomy (NCBI): domain Eukaryota; kingdom Metazoa; phylum Chordata; class Amphibia; order Caudata; family Salamandridae; genus Pleurodeles; species Pleurodeles waltl. The sequence continues at coordinate 941,200,486 of NC_090446.1, forward strand.
ACCAGATGTTCCAATGAATAAGGAACCACTTCTATGTGGAGACCAAGCATGTAGTAGGAAGGAAAAGTCCTCCTTCTTGGCACAACAAACAATGTAGAGGAGGCAGAGCAGAACTCACTGATGCCATAAAGCAGCAAAATAGACTGCTGATTCCAGCTGCTAGGGAGTTTATAAAAACACTATTATTAAGATCAAAAGAGACTGGGAGTGAGGGAGATGTGAAGGTTTGCTGAGTGCAGCCAGGGATAAGGACCATCGTTCCTTCTGGAATATTGTGGCAAGGGAAGCAGAGGTGATTTTTTGCCCTATTGAAAATAATATTCCAGCGACAGACTGGGTTGCCTAACTTTCTAGCTTGTATTCCCTGCCGGAAGAACAAAAGGACTCCCAAAGTGATTTGGTAGGGCCATTGGTACTAAGGCAGCATCATAGTGGTAAATTGCTAGGGTTGGTTAATAAAATAAGTGGTCCTAGTGAGCAGAGTAATCATCTAGATAGCTCCTATATATCATTTTCTGAAATACGTAAGGCCATCAAGTAAATTATTCCCAATAAAGCTCCAGGGTTAAACAAGTTCCTAGAAATCTTATTCTTAGACAAATTAGGGCCCGTATTTATACTTTTTTAGCGCCGCATTTGCGTCGGTTTTTGACGCAAAAGCGGCGCAAACTTACAAAACAAAATTGTATTTTGTAAGTTTGCGCCGTTTTTGCGTCAAAAAGCGGCGCAAATGCGGCGCTAAAAAAGTATAAATATGGGCCTAGAGGTTTGGAGTACTTATTATACTTAGTGTTTTGATTCTATTATGGAAGGGACACTCATCCCCCCTACCTGGGCCATGCCAGAAATAATTCTTATCTTTAAAAAGGGATCTAGTGCCCTTCTGACTAATTGCAGACCCATAAGTCTCAAAGAAAGCTCCCAAAAGCTATTTAGCAGGATAATAATGGATAGGTTACAAGAATGGTTAATCTCAACTGAGATTTTGTCCCCATGCAAGGGGGCTTCTGTGAATGCACTAGCAGCATTGACCATGTCTTCGACTCAAGCTAGTTTTTTGGAAAGAAGTTTCCCTAGGTGGTGGTTGCCTCTACATAGTATTCATAGACCTGAGGTCTGCGTTCAATTTAGCAGCAAGATCTACGATTGGAACAATGTGAGAACGATGCGCCGATGTTGGCAAATAGTAGGGCTCCCACCCTTCTGTTTGCAGATAATACGTTACTGCTTTCAAAATCACCTATGGGGCTTTAAAAATTATTAGATCAATTTGAATATTTCTGCAAACAGAGGAGTTTGGAGATTAACATAGGAATCAAATATATGGTATTCACTCCTTGTTATCCTACTAGATCAACCCTATGTTGAAAGGGATCCCATTGGAGCATGTGCATACCTTTGATTATTTAGGGATACACTTACAGCGCAGCTTGATTGGAATACTCATATAACCCATTGCAGACTTAAAATGGAATAACTTACTGGAGGGATAGTACAAATGCATCAAGGTTCCAATTCCATACCATCTCTTTAGCAATTCAAATCTGTAATCATCAAGCCTCAGGAGCTGCCCTTTATGGTGCAGAGCTGTGGAGCCATTGGGATGTGACTGACCTGGTGGCAGTTGAAAATCGGTTAATGCACCAATTGATTGGTCTCCCTACTAGCACACCTTTGCTCCCACTTAGATTTATTAGATCTAGGGCTTAGATCAATCTCTGACAATATTTGGAGTGAGGCCTATCATGTATTGGAGATGAATCTGAGCCACACCTGAACTGTGTTCTTACTGAGCCTCTAGACCACTCCGGGGAAGGCTAGTGCTACCTCCAAGACTATCTATCAGGTTCAATTACTGACAGTATAAAATGGGAATCTTATGTGGGTAGTCTATCCTTGGTACTCTAAATTATGTTTTTGTTGAACTAAAGGATGATTTTGTGAAGGAAGTTTTCATGGATGAGATTGAACCCACAGCTGCTAGGATTTTTTTTTTGCAATTCTGTTATGGATCATTCCCGCTCCACTCTTTTACTGATAAATGACTAGGTGACCCTAAGGTGGTAGATTAGCAATGCCTCTCTTGGTGAGAGACTAAAGAAATGGTTGATCATGCCATATTTCTCTGCCCAGCCTATACAAGCAGTGGGAAGGAATGGTTACTACCATTGTGTCACAAATGGGTTTCAGGGAGCATGAGGGGTACTAAGAATTTTGAAATCAGACACAAGACAATTTATTGTGTATGCAGTTTCTCATTTCCTGATGTCCCTGTGGAGATTCAGACAGAAATTGAGTGTCCCTTTAGAAAATTAAGGTAGTGATGTATAGTCAACATTGTTCCCCTTACTGGGAGGTGTTGATTGCCGCGAATGGAGTAGGACTTATGTCTGAGTGCGGGCCGGGTCCCATCCGACTCCATCCTGGACAATATTGGCCCCCCAACATAAAATCCACAATGGTAAAGACCGGGCATGTCAACCGGGTGCTGCGATCAACAGCTTGGGGAGAACCGAGGGTGAAAAGGACCCCCGTAGCGGCAGCAGCGACCCACCTAAAATGGCAGGTGCATGAAGTCAGGGCGACTGAGGATTCGCAGGGCCCCATAGGATGCGCAGTGCGGCGCAGAGTGACTCCCATGCCCACCGATCTGAGAGGCGACGGCACTGAGCTGCAGTCGTGGCTGCGGAATACAGTGATGAGAGAGGAGAGGGACTGGAAGAGGCCTAACACAGTCAGGCCTGCAGGGCAACTGGAGCTGGACTTCCCTGAGCCGGGAACCATGTCAGTCAGAGGGGGAACCCGATGAGATATGAGCATTGAGTGGCGGAGAGGCTGGTAATACCCACTTGGGTGCAGCAACTGAGGGGCAAGGGGGAAATGAGGGCAAGAGAGATCCCGGCAGCAAATGCGACGACCCTCCCAAAATGGCAAATGCATGGAGCCAGAATGAGTGAGGCATTAAAGACCTTAGACACACCACGCTTCAGTCTGAAGACCCCGAGGGGGAGAGGAGCTCTACTGATGAGGAATGAGCAGGGACTGCCGTGGATAGCGAGGAGAGACCCCCCCCGGGTTACCCGAACGTTGATGCAGGCGGAAGGTGCTGATGCGGCCTAGAGCCCCCAACACATAGTAGTGAACTCTGTGTGAACAAGTAGAAGAACATTGGCTACCCGCTGGGAAGACTAAGACAGGGTCACGACAAAGCTGCAAGAGGCATTTGAAATAGCAGGGAGCTCCTTCTGACAGGTGCTCCCACAAAACTGAAAACTAGAGAACTTGGGCTCTTCTAGGGGACTCGAATAATGGCAAAACTGCCCAGAGGTCTGGTGGCGGCCACCAGCTGTAGGGCAGAGGAAGGAAGCCGGAGTAGCCAAAGCAGGAGAGGGCATCCACACCACTGGGAACAGGAGACCACCTTGAAGTGAAAGAGCTGAGGAGAGCTGAACCCAATTCTATATTGCGCTGAGAAATGGTAAGAGCTGCAGTGCAGAAATACAGCTGACCCGATAGCCAGGGAAACAGCCGGCTCAAACTTTCTTGCGACGGACCTGATGGTTCCCCCTGAAGAGGGAGAGAGGTGTGAAGCCAGAGAGGATGAGAAGCCCATAGGAGATGCACATGGTATTCTGCAACCCGCTACCTAGGACCGCTGGTGAGACTGGGAAGATAGTTCACCAGGGTGATTCACCTATGAGGGATAACCAGAAACCCTCTACCTTCCAACCAGAAAAGTCAACTCCACTATTAACAATGCAGACTATCATCGTGTAATCGTGGTCTGCTGGCAGTATAGATCACTTCCCCTGATTCACTGGCTGCACACGAACATGGGCAAGTACTACCGCAAGCGAGCCATAGAACTTAGTGGAATGTCCCACAGTGGATCAGCTGGCGGGGCACCACTAGAAACTGCATCTGCTGAAACTGAGAGATCTGCACCTCCCCCATCGTTGCAGGACATACTGCAAACTTTCACAGCTTCGCGAGAAGCCATAGGCACTAAAATAGAATCTCCTGCGTGACAACTGTAGGCGACTAGCTGAAAGGGTCACCACCAACGAGAGAGGGTTAACGGATGTCTCCCCGGCACTGTCCGCCACCCATGCACAAGAAGCATGCATGAAAACACTGGAGTCCAAAGCTGATAACGCAGAAAATAGGTTGCGGCATAATAATATTCAGATAGCTGGGCTCCCTCAGTGCCTGGAGGGGAACGACATGGTCTCATTCTTAGAAAAGTGGTTGCGCACAGAAGTGGCTCCAACAGGCCTCTCTGCCTTTTTTTGCATTAGAGAGGGCACCCTGGGTACCAGCAAGGCTGTTGCCTCTTGGGATGCCACTGAGGCCTGTGGTAGCCCGGCTGCTGTTTTACAAGGACCAAGACTACATCCTGAAACAAGCCAGAGAGCTGGGCACCATCACCCTTGAAAACAGCAAAATAATGATTTTTCCTGATTTCTCCCACGAGGTCCAGCCGCAGCGGGCTGCCTTTGTGCAAGCAAAGAAGAGGCCACGGGAAATGGGAGTATCATATTCCATGCAGTTCCCGGCATGACTGAGAGTGATTACTCTGGAGGGCACTTGGTTTTTCTTGACTCCACAGGAAATTTGTTCATGGATTGATCTACAACCGAATGCTGGTCCCAGTGGGGTGGGCTGGGCGAGCCCTCCGCAGCGTCGCCACTGATCCCGCCGGAGAAAGCACCTGAGGATACCAACGCTTATAGAGAAGCAAAGCAAAAGGCGGAGAGTGGTCGAAGCAGTGGCATCTCTGAGTGGCTCCAGTACTGTCCCATATAAGCCATCCAAGCAACCTCAAGAAGAAGAATCCGACTCTGACCCTGGATCCTCTGCCTCAGTACACTCAAGTGACTTCCTGCCAGTGGTAGCTCCTAGGACAGCAGATGAGTTATTGTAATGCAAATCCACTATTATTGGGGGCTTCCAGGTAGGAGGGAAGGGAGCTTGACATGAGGTGATATTATGCAAAGAATAACATCCGGGACAATGCATAGCCTGTCCTACCCTACCTCCGCACTTCACATCCTAACTATATTGAAGGTTGGATGGGTGCCTGCGTGCCTGGCCGCGGGTACCACTACACTAAGGGCCAGATGTAGGTAGGAAAAAATTAGCGACTCGCAATTTGCGAGCATATGCGACTCGCAAATTGAGTGTCGCTAACTGCAATGCAGGTAGTAAGTGCGCGGACAAATTGCGACGCGCACCCGGAGTCGCACCGCAGATAGCGAGTCCGCTGTTTGCGAGGTCGCTTTTTGCGACTGTGCTGAAAATTGAAAGCAGGTGCTGCAGAACACTCCAGAAACCACTCCAGAACACCCAGGAAAACACTTCCTGGCACATGATGATGACATCACAGCCAGGAAGTTTACAAATACACCTGGGAGGAGGGAGGACCACACCCTTTTTAACTGCAGCACAGCTAACAGAGCACCAGCAACCATGGCTGACACTCCCAGGAAGAGAAAGCTCAAGTTTGCAGAGAAGGAGCTGGAGGTGCTAACGGATGAGTGCTATCAGCACCATGATGAGCTGTTTAGCAAGGCAGCCCTCAATGTGCCAGACTCTGACAAAAAACGAATTTGGCAGGAAATCCAGGAGAAGGTAAACTCCCTGGGGGTCAGCCACAGGAGTGTGGACGAACTAAAGAAGAGGTGGTACGACCTCTGCTCCTGGACCAAGGAGAGGGTGGCAGAAAGGCTCCGGGAGATGAGAGGCACAGGAGGGGGACCATCTACCATACCACCACCCACACCCCTGGAGGAAAGGGTTGAGGAGACCCTGGAGCCGGAGGCTGTAACTGGATTTGGAGAACTGGACACCTCTGAGCCCGGACCATCAACCGATGACTACCATGTGATATGCCTGTACCCCCATCAATGCCATACCCCCACCCATCATGTACACAGGGGCATGCACAACCAAGATAGCTCCATTTCAGAGTAGCAAACACCAGAATGATGCATTATGGGCAATGTAGTCAAGTAGGCAGTTCATAGGCTATTGTTTATTAGGAAGTTGTTAACTGATAGTAGACACTGACAGTGTTTTCCCCATGTCCCACAGGTCTCCCACAAGACACCCCCACCAGCCAAAGCAGCCAGGTGCCAATGGTCAGCCAGCCCTGAGAGGAGACAACAGGACCAGCCACCACTCCCACCTGCACCACCAACACCATCCCCTCTCTGGCAACACCTGTTGCAACAGTGGTCTTGGAGCCTGCACCTGCTATAAGCCAGAGTGCCACATCAGTCATTACAGGGCCTCCACCGCTGCGCAGGCAACGCAGGATGATGAGAGCAGGGCAGCAGGCAGAGTCAGGGCTTCCATCCACAACAACAACAGAGGCACAACTGCTACAGGGTCAGCGCCTGCAAAATCAACAGTTAGGGCGGATTAGTAGGGTTTTGCAACGCTTCGAGAGGAACCATGCCAACAGCATGCAGCAGGTGCATGCACAACTGGAGGTCATTGGGAACAACACTGGTGACCTAGCCCTGTCAATGCACTAACTGGTGGCTGGACTGCTAACGCAGAGTGAGGGTGCGCGGCGCAGGGACCGCCAGCTGCTGCAAAGGCTGGACAGGATCGCCTCCTCTATCGTCAGACTGGCAGTGAACACAACTGGGCTGTCTAGGAGAACAGTCAGCCTCCAGGTTGACATGGGCCACTTTGCGGGTGATGTGGCACGGGGATTGGGCCGGATGACCCATGCAATAGACCTCATGGAGGCACGGCAGGTGTCCAGGGGTACAGGTGACACCCCACAAGACAGTGAGGAGGGCTCCACTGTCAGCAGTGTCTCTGCTGGTGACACCAGGGTGCTACGGAGTGGGAGTACAAGGCAGAGCACTGCTGAGCCACCTGGTACCAGCCAGGCTGGCCGAGCCCGCCGTAGGCTGTGAGCTAAACACTGTCCCTGATGTTGGGGCACATGATGGCAATGTGTCCCATGCCAGGTGGACTTTTGAAGTCCCTGAACAGTATTTCCTTGTATATAGTTTGGGTTTTTTGCACATATTAAATCATTTGTTCGTTACACTTAACACATGGAGTGTTTGTTCTATTGGTGAGTATGGTAGAAGTTGGCACGTACCTTCCAAAGTATTGGGTTGCAATGTGTTCCCGTCTCAGCCTGCCTTGATTTGCGATGCTCCTATCTCCATGATGGCGATGTGGTTACTCTTGCTCATCATCCTCCGAATCTGGGTCTGCAGGGGTGAGAGGTAGGCCACGTCGGGTGGCAATGTTATGCAGGATAGCACATGCGACAACTATTTTGAAAGCCGTTATGGGGGTATACTGTTGGGCACAAAACGTAAACTGTTAGCAAGTCATGGTTGGTTTGCATATTGATCTGTGTGCATGTCTACAAGGTGTATGCAGCTCTACCTAGGAGGTGTCCGTCTCCGAACTCCCCACGTTCCAGGCGTTGGTGTATCCCACTGTGCCTAAAAATGTAGGAGTCATGAGTACTGCCTGGAAATTTAGCAACCATGTCAGTGATGACATAATGGGCGTCACAAACAACCTGGATATTGAGTGAGTGGGTACACTTCCTATTGCGGAACAGATATTCCAGGTTTGCAGGAGGGCATATTTGAATATGTGTCCCATCTACACACCCTATGACATGGGGAAAGTTGGCAATCCGGTAAAAGTCTAACTTGGTGCTGTTAATTTCTGCCTCATTCCTGGGTAGGTATATGTATTGGGACATGTGTGTGAGTAAGGCATCTAGGAATGCCCTGAGGAACCTTGATAGTGCACTTTGGGATACCCCACCTGCCACAGCAATGACCCCCTGATAGCTCCCCAAGGCCAAGAGGTGCAGTGAGCATAGCACTTGCACATGCGTAGGGATGGCGCAGCCGCGCACAGTCTGGCGTTCTATCTGTGGTTTGAGTAAATCTATTAAATCTAGTATAGCTGCGCTGCTAAGTCTGTATTTGTCATATATTTCCTCCTCAGTTTGCTGGAAGAGTGTCTGCCTTGTTCTGTAAATCTTCTCCTGTCTCTGGCTCCTCCTCCTCCTCTGCTGGGCTGCGTGGGCTCTCCTCCTCACTGCTATCAGGTATATCTCCGCCATCTTGAGTAACCCAGATGCCTTCTGGGTCTCCTTTTATACTTTGGTAATGGTTACCACCTGCTCTGAGTTAGTGGTAAATTGGACGTGCAAAATGGGCTTTTTGTGACTAGTCGCAATTTGCGAGTTGCTATTGCATATGGTTTGCGACTCGCAAATTGTGACTTCCTATTAGCGGGTCGCAAAATGGGGTCGCAAATTTTGCGAGTCGGTACCGGCTCGCATCGCATTTTGCGAGTCGGAAATGGGATTTTTGCATCCCATTTCCGATTTTGCAGGGTCACAAATAGCGATTCGGGCCATTTGCGACTCGCAAAAGTTTGCTACATCTGGCCCTAAGTCCCCCTACAAGAGAGTTTTGCATAACTAAAACTGTTTTTGTTATGTCTAAGTTTGGATGGGAGGGGTTTTGCTTCTTATCCTTGGAAATGGGAGTTGGGAATGATTGTTCACTGGTGCAATTAGAGCACTCGTTATTACAGCACCTCTGAGTTGGGCGTCATCATCAGGCATACTGGCAGTGGCGGCAGGGAAGAACCTTAAGCCAACTTACTCATCGACATAGCAACTGAAGCAAATTATAAAAGTATATCCTGGAATGTCTGGGGTATACACTTCTTAGCAAAAACATATAAAATATTCTCATATCTAAAATGCACGGGTGTCCACATTGCCCTCCTTCACGAAATGCATCTAACGTCCAAAGAGGGGGCAGCGCTCCAGAAGCGGTGGAAGGGGAATGTTTACTACACCTTATACTCAGCCATTGCTAGGGGTGTATTAATCAGGATTAGGGCGGGGGTACCATATCAATATTACAACTCTGTTGTGGATTCAGAGGGCACATATGTGGCAATCTCTGGTAAACTTAATGGAAGAAACATTAACATCATAAACCTATACGGGCCAAATACAGACCAGCTTTCATTCCTGGCAATGCTATCAAAACAACTGTCTTCTTTCCTAATGCATGACGCAATTGTTGGGGGAAGACTTCAAATGTGTTGGTGTTCCCCTTCTAGACAGATTGCACCCTCCACTGCGCAAATCTCCCACATATCGCAAAGCCCAAGGACTGACAGATTGGCAATGTCTCTGGTCCCTCACTATTACAACAGGCCTATCCGCCACCTTTTCCGGGGCGGTACCAATGACATCAAAAGCATGGCAGAAACAGTGCACAGAAGGGAAACGACTCACCTCTGGAGAATCAAGGAAGAACCACGCCACCATGGAGCCCGAGTTGCAGGTGTTCCCTATGCTCATCTATCTCCTCGTTCACCATGAATACCAACACCGGCGAAGACGACCACGGTGAGTACTGCCGCCTAGCACACAAGGAAGAGGGGAGGAAAAAGAGGTGCAACACGCATCTCTGAGCCCTACAATGTTTAATATCTATGGCCCTCATTACAACCCTGGCGGTCAGTGTTAAAGCAGCGGTTATACCGCCAACAGGCCGGCAGAATTTTTTTTTTGAATCACGACCACGCCGGAAACCGCCAACATAGACAGCCACTTTAACACTCCGACCGCCCCGGGCGGTACAAACAAACAGAGCGGCGGTAACCATCACCAGACAGGCGGAAGACAATGTACCGCCCACCCTATCACAACCCGGCAATCCGCCACCTTTTCCGGGGTGGAACCAACGTGAATAAAAACACGGCGGAAACAGTACACAGAAGAGAAAATCACTCACCTTTCCACACCCCACGAGGAACCAGGATGCCATGGAGCCAGAACTGCAGATCCTTCCAGCGATGGTCTTCCTGCTCCTCTATCAGGAGCTCCAACGACGGTGGCGGCGACCACGGTGAGTACTGCACCTACAACACAGGGGAGGGGGGAGGGAAAAGAGAGTGACACACACATGCAACATGCAACACCCCCACCCTCACCCACAACACCATACACACAAATACATGCTGCAGCATTACACATACACCCCCCCTTGAATACTGCAAGGACAAAAGGAAATTATTTGAACGATTGTAATCAATAAAAATCCAGTAGTCAAAACTCCAAATCCAGTATATACAATTATGTACACCAACTACATAAGTCTGGATAGTGCACCAATCATTGTCTGTGGACCACTGGGCCCAAAATGCATGGGCGAGGCCCACACTAGATACCTGATTGGAAACGTAGAGAACACTGCAGGGGCATCAGTTCAAAATGAAACAGGCACCTCAGGGGGAGGGGGGCACCTCAGCCAGATGAACGCACAACGCCACTGCTCCACGAGGGGGATCCATGCCCATTGATGTATTCTGGGGAGTGCAAAGCCGCAGTCTCTCAAGTCTTTTTAGTGGGTGGATTGCCCACTGCTTTATCCTGGGGAGGTGAAAGCCACAGTCTCACAAGTCTTTTCAGTGGGTGGGTTGGCCACTGCTTTATTCTGGGGAGTGCAAAGCCACAGTCTCACAAGTGGATAACAGTCTCCACTGGTTCTGGAGGGGGCTTTGTGCCCGGAGTGCTTCATCCTGCCAAGGACTGAGGTAGTGGATGTGATACTCCACTGGTTCTGGAGGGGGCTTTGTGCCCAGAGTACTTCATCCTGCCAAGTACTGAGGTAGTGGATGCCTTTCTCCACTGGTTCTGGAGGGGGCTTTGTGCCCAGAGTGCTTCATCCTGCCAAGGAATGAGGTAGTGGATGTGATACTCCACTGGTTCTGGAGGGGGCTTTGTGCCCAGAGTGCTTCATCCTACCAAGGACTCAGGTAGTGGATGCCTTTCTCCACTGTTCTGGAGGGGGCTTTGTGCCCAGAGTGCTTCATCCTGCCAAGGACTGAGGTAATGGATGCCTTTCTCCACTGGTTCTGGAGGGGGCTTTGTGCCCAGAGTGCTTCATCCTGCCAAGGACTGAGGTAGTGGATGTGATACACCACTGGTTCTGGAGGGGGCTTTGTGCCCAGAGTGCTTTATCCTGCCAAGGACTGAGGTAGTGGATGCCTTTCTCCACTGAAAGAGATGCTTCATGGAAGTTGCCCAGGCTCCTGGAGCTCACCACCAGCCTCGGACGACTGACTACTGCGGTGGTGCCACTGGCTCAGGATGTCGCGGGCCGCTGGCGGTGCTTGCGGCGGTGTCAGTCGTGGCGGTGCTTGCGGCGGGCTCTGTGGCAGCAGTGCTGGCGGCGGGCTCTGTGCCGGCGGTGCTGGTTGCGGGCTCTGTGGTGGCGGGCTCTGTGGCAGCGGTGCTGGTTGCGGGCTCTGTGGCAGCGGTGCTGGCGGCGGTGCAGGTGGCGGTGCAGGTGGCGGTCTTCTCCGCCGTACAGGTTGGCGTCGACATAGAAAGAAGGTGTGACACTGGTCCCTCAGTCAGTGCCACACTGCCCTCTCCTGACCTGCCCTTCAGTTTCTGGCCCTTCCCCACCTTTGATGATGGTGCAGCTGTCTTGCCACTATCCCCTTTTGTTTTCCCTGACCCCTTGGTGGCAGGTGTTTTCTGCTTCTCCCTCCGGGATGTGGGCAACATTTTTGGCTTGGCAGGTGGCGGAATGTCCTTGCCCCCGCTCCGTGGCACACTGGCAGCCCTGATGGTTGGCGCACTCCAATAGCCCGCAGTTGCTGGCACAACTGTGCCTGGGATGTGGTGGCTGAGGTGCTGGGTTGGGACCTGGCAAGCCTGGACCTAGAGGATGGACGGAGGGGGGAGGTGTACGGAAGAGGTCAATATTATCCAGGAAAGGTGTTTTAGACACACTGGGACGGGTAGATGGAGGGGGTTTGGGAGTGGAGGAAGAGGTAGTGGTTGTAGGACGTATGCGTCTGCTGAATTTGGGTGAAGGTGGAGGCTGTTGTGAGGTGGATGGCTGTTGGGTGGGTGTGTGCCTGCGTTTGTGTACTTTGGGAGGAGGGATCACTGACACACTGGGAGAGGACACAGGGGATGTGTGAATGGTAGTGGGGGTGATGAGTGCACGTGAGCGGTGTGTGGTGATGGGCGTGTTGGTGATGGAGGTATTGGCTGAAGATGTCGTGCATGCGGGTGTGAGTGGAGATGAGACAGGGAGGGAGGAGGGAGACGTGGAGGAGGGGGACACAGTGGAGGCAGTGGATGTTGGTATGTCTGCATGGGTGTGATGCTTGTGTGAGTGCCTGTGGGATGTGTGGTGCTTATGTTTGCCTGAGCCACTTTTGTGTGTTGAGGTGTGTGCATGCTGGTCTGATGGTGTGCTTGGGATAGGCTGAGGTACAGGGAATTGGGTCTGGGTGGAAGAAGTTGGAGGGGGGAGGCTGGACACAGGGACAATGGCTGCCATCAGTGTTGAGGCCAGAGCCTGAAATGCTCTCTGTTGGGCAGCCTGGCCAGAATGAATGGCCTCCAGGTATGCATTTGTTTGTTGCAAATGCCTCTCAACACCCTGGATGGCATTCAAAATGGTAGACTACACAACAGTGAGGGATCTCAGGAGGTCAATAACCTCCTCACTGAGGGCAGCAGGGCTGACTGGTTAGGGCCTGAGGTGCCTGGGGCGAAGGAGATGCCGACCCTCCTGAGTGAGCGGGCACGGGACACACGCTGAAGGACTCCTGGGAGGGCAGTGCTGGTAGGGGGGTTGGTGGCTGTACCTGTTGATGCGGGGGGCACAGAGGGGCCCGCCACCGCAAGGGAGCTCCCATCAGAGGAGGAGCCGTTGTCACTGCTGTCACCTCGTGTCCCCGCCGTGGAGCTCCCCTCGCCCTCCGTCCCACTGGTGGCTTCTGACTACGTTGTTTCGCCCTCCAGGGCCACGTGGGATGCAGCTCACTCTTGCTTGGTGCCACTGCTCCTCCGCCTGATGATGCTATTGCACACAAGAACAGGGAGACCACAAAAAGGGTGGGGGGAAGACAGAAGAAAGACATATTCAGTGCATGCAACACCACTACCGTTGGCGGACACTACAGACACAGCAGCCCTCTGCACTACGCCATGCACTTATTGTTCCTAGATTATTCACATGCCCATGGGGTACAAGGCCTAAGCTTGATTGCTGCACACATGGAAGTCACAGGAGCCTGACTAGACTAGGTGTAGATTGCTCTAACCACTAGTGGAGTTGGGGTTCCACTGAACTTGCCTCTCAAGGGACCTTGCCTACCAAGCTCGCCCTGGCCTAGGGGAACCCACTGCCCACCTCCCCCACCCAGACACCTCATAATGCATGCAGAGTCAGAGGAATGTGACTGTACTCACCCCCTTGTGGCTGCTGTGATGCCCTCAAGCGCCCATCCAACTCCGGATACGCCATCGCCAAGATCCGGAATATCAGGGGGGTCATGGTGCGACGGGCACCCCTCCCACGCTGGGAGGCCATCCCCAGCTGGGCCTCCGCTGTCTTCTTGCTCCAGCGGTGAATGTTTTACGGCAGTGGATGCTCCGTCTGTGGTGGACCCCCTGGGTTCGGATGTCCTTGGCGATGGCACGCCAACTATCCTTCTACTGGTGGGTGCTGACCTAGAGGAAAAGGAAGATCTTTACCCGTCCGGACCGTCATACTCATTGGCTCACATTCCCACCCTTGCCCTGATGCACATACTCTCACCGTCCGCTCATGCAGGCCTCAGTCCCCCTCCCCCATGTATCTTCCATCCACACCACTCCAAACAGGCATTGCCCATGCAGCATGGTCACAGTGTACTCACCTGTTTGTCTGGAGGACCGGACAGTTGTGTGTACTGGGGGAGGACCCCTTCCATTAATTTCTCCAACTCCTCCGAAGTGAAGGCAAAGGCCCTTTCCCCAGACACATGAGCCATCGTCGCTTCCAGACTGAGGTCAGAGCAGCACTTGCAGTGTAGGTCCTCTTCTGTTTAAGGTCAGGTATCAAGTGAGTGAACAAACAGAAAATGGCGGTCACGTCCGGTCCCATAGGGTCCAATGTTATCCAATGCAGGATTGCACCGCGGTCTTTGACTGCCTACAGCGACGGTATAGAACACCAGCGCAGTTACCTCATATCCCCTTGTCCCACCTTACAGGTCAGGCAGATGCTATTTCAGGGGGCCACCTGGCATTAATAATAACTGCGTCACACCTATCTAGGCCTTGCATACACCCAGTAACAGGCACATTGCTGATTAATAAATGTGTGCAAATGACATTTTGTGATACCTCAGTGTAGGCTGACTCTCTGCTCGCTGTTCTCCTCCATAGGGCACGTCCGCTGGGGCTGGTGATGAGATGGCAGCATCCTCCGGTGTACAGACCGCAGGTGGACCTGTCGACAATGGAAGAGAGACACGTAATAGTCACCTACAGACTTGATCATGCAACAATCCATGAACTGTGTGCCCAGTTGGAGCCAGACCTGATGTCAGCTATCCGCCATCCCACAGGGATACCCCCTCTAGTGCAGGTCCTGTCAGTACTCCATTTCCTGGCAAGTGGGTCTTTTCAAACAACAGTGGCCATTGCATCAGGGATGTCCCAGCCAATGTTCTCTAACGTGCTGTTCAGAGTGTTGTCTGCCCTGCTGAAACACAAGCGCAGCTACATCGTTTTCCCTCAGGTGGAGGATTTGCCTACAGTGAAAGGAGACTTCTATGCCCTGGGACATATCCCCAACATCATAGGTGCCATTGATGGGACACATGTGGCATTGGTACCCCCACGCAGGAGTGAACAGGTGTACAGAAACCGGAAAAGCTATCATTTGATGAATGTGCAGATGGTGTGTTTGGCCGACCAGTACATCTTCCATGTGAATGCCAAATTTCCTGGCTCAGTGCATGGCGCTTACATTCTGAAGAATAGCAGCATCCCTTATGTGATGGGGCAACTCCAGAGGCACCGTGTGTGGCTAATAGGTGAGGACAAGGACCCTATACAGTGTGAATAGGTGTCTGGGGTTGTCCCTATGGGTTAGTGTGTGTCTAACAGTTGTCCCTCGAAATTTTCAGGTGATTCTGGGTACCCCAACCTGTCATGGCTACTGACCCCAGTGAGAAATCCCAGGACAAGGGCTGAGGGACGCTACAATGAGGCACATGGGCGAACTAGGAGGGTGATCAAACAGACCTTCGGCCTCCTGAAGGCCAGGTTCCGGTGCCTCCATATGACAGGTGGTTCGCTCTACTACTCACCAAAGAAGGTGTGCCAGATCATCGTGGCCTACTGTATGCTGCACAACCTGGCTTTGTGACGACAGGTGCCTTCTCTGCAGGAGGATGGTCCAGCTGGAGGTCTTGTGGCAGCTGTGGAGCCTGTGGACAGTGAAGAAGAGGAGGCAGAAGAAGAGGATATCGACAACAGAAACAACGTTCTCCAGCAATACTTCCAGTGAGACACAGGTAAGAAGATGTCACTGCCTCACACATCTCATACTATTGTTTGAGCTATCAGAAGTCTGTCATTTTCCCTAGTGTATGGACCCTGACTTGTCAGTTTGACTTTCCATTTAACAGATGTGGGTCCCACTTTGTGCCCTCTGCTATATTTCCTCAAGACCTACAGCTGTGTTTCATCGGTATGTGGACAATTAAATTGACATTGCTATATTCCATAGTTATTGCAAATACACATTAGTGAAAGCACAGACTGACTCCAGATTGTTTTGTGCTTGATGTGTGTTTCTTTCTGTGCAGATAAGTGGAGGGGGGGGTGTAAAATGGGCAGGGGTGATGACAGAGTCCAGTCTATTTGTTTCACAGGTGCATTGTCCAAAGGGGTATAGGAAGTGGAGCAAGGGCAGTTGATGGATGGACAGGGTGACAAAGTGGGACAGAGGGGTGACATTCAGGGAGGTCTCATTTCCTGGTGGGGTCTTGGCAATGTTCTCTGTCTTGTTCCTGGATCTCAGGGACCGTTTGCGGGGTGGCTCTCCACCTGCAGGGGGTGGGGTGCTGGTGTGGTGGTCCTGTGGCAGTGCCTCCTGTCCACTAGCGCTGGCGGAGGTGGAGCGCTGTTCATCATCCAGGCTAGTGTCATGGGCCCCTTGTTGTGCCACTGTGTCCCTCCTGGTGTTGACAAGGTCCTTCAGCACCCCTACAATGGTGACCAGGGTGGTGTTAATGGACTTCCGTTCCTCCCTGATCCCCACATAGTGTTCCTCCTGCAGCCGCTGGGTCTCCTGAAAGTTGGCCAGTAACGTTGCCATCGTCTCCTGGGAATGATGGTACGCTCCCATGATGTTGGAGAGGGCCTCTTGGAGAGTGGGTTCCCTGGGCCAGTCCTCCCCCTGTCGCACAGCTGTCCTCCCAGTTCCCCTGTTTTCCTGTTCCTCTGTCCCCTGAACTGTGTGCCCACTGCCACTGCCCCCAGGTCCCTGATTTTCTTGGGGTGGTGGGTTTGCCTGGGTTCCCTGTTTTAGTGGACACACTGCTGCTTGACGTGTCCTGGGGACAGAGGGATGGGCCTGCTGGGTGGGTGCTGTGCTGGTGTTTCCTGAGGGGGGAGGCTCTGTGGTGGCTTGTGCCAGTGTCAGGGGAACCGACTGTCCCGAGGTCCTAGATGGGCCGGGCTGGTCATCTTGATCCAGTTGTGCAGAGATGCTGTCATCACTGTGGGCCTCTTCTGTGGGGGGACTGGATATGTCTGGAACCTCCTGTCCGGTGACGTTAGGTAGGGGTCCTGCAGGGGTGTAAAGGCATGATTATTGCATCTATGTGTGCCATCATGTGCAATGGGTGAGTGACCCTGTACTCCAGTGCTTGCATTCTTGCCAAGGTCCTTGTGTGATATTTGGTTTGGGGTCTGTGTGGGTATCTGTAGTAGACATGCTTTGGTGATGGGTGTCCCTGCTTTGGTGTTGCATGCAGGGCTTGGTATTCGGATGGGTGGGTTGTGATAGTGGGACATATGCGAGGTGTTGGAGTAATGGGGTGAGGGTGGGGGTTTGTGATGGCATGCAGGTAGGGTGGGGGATATAATAGTTAAGAGTTGACTTACCAGAGTCCATTCCTCCTGCTACTCCTGCGAGGCCCTCAGGATGCAGTATTGCCAAGACTTGCTCCTCCCATGTTGTCAGTTGTGGGTGAGGAGGGGGGGTCCATCGCCAGTCCTCTGTACTGCAATCTGGTGTCTTGAGACCACGGAACGCACCTTTCCCCGTAGGTCGTTCCACCTCTTCCTGATGTCATCCCTTGTTCTTGGATGCTGTCCCACTGCGTTGACCCCGTCGACGATTCTGCGCCATAGCTCCATCTTCCTAGAAATGGAGGTGTGCTGCACCTGTGATCCGAATAGCTGTGGCTCTACCCGGACGATTTCCTCCACCATGACCCTGAGCTCCTCCTGAGAGAACCTGGGGTGTCGTTGTGGTACCATGATGTGGTGTGGATGATGTGTGAGGTTGTGTGTGTTGTGATGTGTGAGGGGATGTGTTGTTGTGTGTTGTTTGAGGTGCGTGGATGTTGTGTGAGTGATGATGTTGTGTGTCTGTGGATGATAGTGTTGTTTCTGGTGGTGTCTCTCTCTGGCCTTCTTTCGAAATTTTTGGTAGTAAGGGTTTGTGGGTGATGTGGGTGTGTGTTTTACATTGGATTGGGTGTGTCGGAGTGGTGTGTGTATGTGTATCAGGTGTGTGTATTTTGAATTGTCCAATGTGGTTGTGTTTTGTAAATGTGTGTGCATTTTGAGCGCGGCAGTGTGTACCGCCAATGGAATACCGCAGTTGAAAGACCGCTGCGTGGATTCGTGGGTCGTGATAGTGTGGGCGTATTCCTGATGGCGTGATGGTGTTGGTTTTGTTATCGCCAGTTTCTCACTGACCTTTGGTGTGGCAGACTTGTGTGGGTGTCTGTATTATGGCGGATTCCGAGCTGTGGGTCATGATAGCTGTAGTGGAATCCCGCCGCTGCAGCGGTGTGTTGGCGGTCTTCTGCACGGCGGTAAGCAGCATTTACTGCCAATGTTGTAATGAGGGCCTATATGTTGCCACTGGCACAGATAGTAGAACCATTTGACCTCTCGTTAGCATCATATGCAGATGACACTCAGTTGGTAGTATCTCTCTTTACCTCACAGAACTCATTTGAATCACTGCTTGCCCCCTGTTTAGAGGCAGTATCCAATTGGATGTCGGAGTGTAAACTCAAGCTGAACGGAGACAAAACAGAGCTTATGATCATGGGTCGTCACTCTCATCCAAATCTAACCTCACCCGTTTTGCACTCTTTAGGAGACCTTCCGCCTCCCAAGGGATACATCAAGAGCCTTGGTGTATGACTCGACCCATGGTTGACCGTGGACCATGCTGAAGTAGATGTCTCAATTAGAAGTTATTAATGAGTGTTCATGTATTTTGAATAATGACTTTTGTAGAAAATGAATAACATAGAGAAAAATAATGTGCACATTCGAAATTATGACCTCGAAGAATGACCACCAGTGTTCACAAAATGTACTAAATTAATATTATTACTTATGAAATATTGAAAATGTATTAGATTAATGTAGTAATATGTCATATTAAGGTTTATGAAGTATGTTCTAGCTTATTAATGTTAGGCCTTAACTTAGCGAGTGTCTTGGCCTAGTATTGCCAGGCCTCATGCAGAAGCTTAATAAAAAAATGCTGACAGAGTGAACTAACTGTGAAATGCTCATTGTCTTGTTAAAATGCTTAGCAGAAGCTTCCCATGAGAATCAACTGACAGGAGACAGTGTCCTTAAAATGTGTTGAGATGTGTGTAATGTGTGCAAGAGGTCCTTTCCCAGTACACGAACAATGAAGACACTGACTGGAGAGGAAGGTGAAACAAATTCGATACCTGATGAGTCGGATGATGAGAACATCGTAAAACAGACCAGTCAATGACGTGTGAAGTGTGACATTTTAGAATTCATAGATTTGGTGGACAGAGTAATAACGTACGATTAATTGACCGATTGGGAATTAGGGGATAGTTTGGGTGACTTTAATATAACAACGTACAGAGGAGTCCAGATTCAGACTAGACCAGATTTTTCAGATTTTACCCCATTATGAGATGCGATATTGAGAAGAGAAGATTCGAGATTCTGTCATTGGGCTTATTACTCTCTGACTGAGATCCTGATGTTTTGCTGATCGATTGATGAGCTGAGGAAGAAGACTGATTCTGCTTGCTTACCCATGCTGTGGATAAGTAGATATGACAGTGACTGAATTGCATTTTATGCCTTTTGTTTCTAGGTACCAACTGCTCTGTCTTAATAGTTTTTTCTTAGGTTGATGTTTTCTAAATTTGTGTTCCAAATTGTTTTGCATGAAGCCCCACATGCGGATGCTAATCTGGGTTTAAGTTGAGAGTATCTACATGACGACTGACAAATTGCAGGGACAAATGGTTGACAAATTGTTTTGCTGAACTCCATGGATTATGCAGTACTATTGAAGATGACTTTACTAATGATTTGTACTGATGCTTTAGAATGCATTGTGATTCAACTTTGATTAGATCATGTTTCTTGCGTCTTTTGGTTAACTGACATTATAATTTACATTTGATTTGATTTTGAGATTAATCTACATGACTTTAGCATTGTTAATAATAGGGAAATAAACTTGCTAAACTTTTACTAAAGGTGTGGTTATTCGTGGCTGAAAGGCCATGAGGTGTGACATTTACTGACTTCATTGATTATTGATTGACTAATGATTATTGATTATTTTGTATTGATTATTGTTCCTGTTCTGAAACTATGGTAAGAACATCCTGAACGAGTCAAAAGGTTCATCTACCTATACGCGTCCCCTTGTAAGTTTACTTATTAAGGTCCGACGCGCAAACAGTTATGGTAGCAGAGTGATGGTTAGTCACTTTATGACCTTGTCGTAAATTTCCGGAGCAGAGTGGTAGGTATTATGGTTATGGTAGTAGTTTGAAGTTGTTCCGAATAAGAGTTCAGTATTATTGAGATTTGGATTTTGTTTTTCAAAATGGTATTTGTAGAGAAAATGATGTTCCTCTACGCCCAGAAATGACTTTCCCAGATCCAGGACCCTGAAAGTAGTGATGGGTATGTTCTCGGTGTTCTAGTGATAGAGTGAGAGAGATAGGTTGCGCTTGCACAGTTTATGCAAATCGCAGGTGAATTGTGACATGTGGGAAAAATTAGGGAGTTTGCGTACTCCAGATGAAGTTTTAGTAGGAATGTGCATACCCCGCAGTATGAGAGTAGGGAAGTCGTCGAACTTCACATGTGTGCGGTGCTTTGTGCTAAAAAATTGTCCACATGGTTGTTGATGTACAGACCCTGCGTGGTCTAAGACTCCGGAGTATATTGAAAAGTTATGAGCCTTGGTGTATGGCTGGACCCATGGTTGACCATAGACCATCAGGCAAAGAAAATATCTTCAATGTGTTTTGGGATATTCAGATTCCTTGGAAAGGTCTTTAAAATACTTCCATTTATTGCAAAGAGACTTATTTATACAGGCATTAATCATCTTACGTCTGGACTATTGGAATGCCTTGTTTTTGGGGGCCCCAAATTATGTCAAAAAGAAATTGCAGGTGGTGCAGAATACTGCTGCCTGCCTTCTTATCAATATACCCAGGCATGTATTGGCCAAATCAGCCCTCTCAGCTATGCATTAGCACCCACTGGAGCAATGAATAAAGTTCAAAGCACTATGCTGCATCCATAGAGCTCTCTATGTACCTGCGAACCCTGGCTATGTCTCATAAGCCTGTTAGACATCTTAGGTCATCATCAGCAGCATTAGCGGTAATCCCGCCAATAAAAAAGGCCAAATGAGGCGGAAGATCTATGTCCTATCTCGGAGCTAAACTCTGGAACTCTCTCCCTGTCTCCCTACGTCAAACCAGCCACAAATTATCCATCCGTCGGTTACTGAAAACATGGCTGTACTAACTCCCTGTCCCTAAAGTATTGTTGTTGGAAGATTCATGTGTAGCGCTGGAAGGCCTTAGGGTAGCTATGCACTCTATAAATTTCCATAACATAACATAACATATAGACAGCTCTCTATCCTAAACGTGGATTACAAGATATTAAGGAAAGATCTTGTCAACAGGCTCCTCCCTCTTATGTCACAAATCATACACCCTGATCAAGTGGGCTTTATTCCAGGTCATAATACAGCCCAAAACATGCAGCGATTGCTCACTATACCGGAAATTAAGGCTCAGGAGTTGGAAGGAGCAGTCATATTAGCAGTAGACACAGAGAAAGCTTTCGACAGCTTAGAATGGGAATAACTATATAGGGTTTTGCTGCGTATGGGTTTGGCGCCAGGATTTGTCAGCTGGACGAAGTTACTATACATGACCCCAACGGCCTGAGTCCGCACGGGACACACCATTTCAGAGAGCTATGCAGTAGAGAGGGAAACGCAACAGGGATGTCCCCTCTTGCCCCTTTTCTTTACTATAGCAATGGAAGCTCTGGCAAGCATGGCACGAGCGGGTAATCATTACAGAGGAATCAGGATGGGTGTGGTGCAGCAAAAGATAGCACTGTATGTGGACGACCTCCTAATATTCCTAGGCGACACCCACAATGACCTGATTGGGAGGAAAGCAATGCTAAGGGATTTTGGTGATATGTCCGGACTGAGAGTTAATTGGCAAAAGTCGTGTCTCTTCCCTACCAGGCCCAAAACACAACCTCCTGCAATGTTAGATGGACTAATCTGGGAACCTAGATGCCTTTACTACCTGGGGATAAGGATTTATCACCCTACACCAGACAGCTTTGAGGGAAACTTGGAGCTAGCTGAGAGAAAGCTAAAGACCCATATAGATTTCTGGAAACCGCTGCAGCTAACAGTGCATGGGCGCATAGCGCTGCTGAAGATGGTGGTGCTTCCCCGGTTCCTATACTTGTTCGGAACACTTCCCCTCTGCATTCCACGTTCCTTTTTTATGGTGTGCAACACCATAATAGGGTCCTTTATATGGGGAAGCAGTTGTCACAGGGTGGCTTTTGCTACCCTGCAGCGACCGTCCAATGGGGATGGGCTGGCACAGCCAGACTTTGAGTCATATTATTTGGCGGCTCAACTTCAATAGTATACCCAAAGGCTAGCGGGCAGACAATCACCTGGCAGACAGATGGGACCTTTGGTCCCCATGTTGGCTATACTCACTAAAACACTATTGAGAATTGGCCCAGCTCTAAAGCCAGGCTCAAGGGAGTTTGTTGTCATCCAAAGATGTTGGGCTAGGGCGCTTTGAAAGTCCCACACTCGGACTCTGTGCTCCCCAGATCTACCACTTCACATGCAGATAGAAGTACCTCACGGGGGGAGTGGCGGGGACTTTGAAAGTGGCCTGCAGTGGACCTCACCAGCATGGGACAATTATTCAGGGTCTCAAACCTACTTACATATGACAGGCTCAGACAGAATTTTGAGATAGCCCCGGGGCATTTCCTACTACATAGATCCATAGCAACAGCTATCGCGGGCACGAGCCCACAGCACAGCATTGTTGCAGCTATACTGCAATATTTGCTGGTACATTCAAGGCCAACACATGTCTGTATAGAGCAATACAAACCTACTCCATGGGACCGCTTGGCTAGTTGTGGGCTTTCTGGGAGGATTTGGGGACTCCTATAACAGCGAGGGCATGGGAGACTATCTTGGACTGCATACCCAAGATATCTAGGAACACTTGTTTCAAATTGATAGGGTTCTATATACTATATAGGGCCTATCCCACCCCAAGTGAATTAATACATTTTTTGGACGCTTGTGCTAGATGTAGAGAGGTGAATGCCAATTTTCTCCACATGATTTGGGCGTGCCCCTTTCTTACAAAATATTGGGAGGGGGTCACCACAATGCTGGCTGACTTAGAAGACGGTTCCCACAACACCTGGCCATTGCCTTCTCCACTGGTTTCCTCACACAACTAAAAACAGGGTTGCTAGTAAATTCCAAGATCTAGCCTTAATACTTGTGAAATGGGTGCTTACACGTCACTGGAAAACCTGAGGGGCCCATAGATGATATCATGGAGATGAGAAATGGAAAAATGGGTGCGCTGCGAGGGGTCATTGTTGATGAGAGAGGCCAGTCGAGGCATTTGTAAAATAGGCCATGCTATGGCATGGGAGGAACTAGTCGATGGTCTAAGTAATATGGACCAAAGCTCCCACTATAGTACTCCCACACACACCAGCTCGTGAACACCTGTCATGCAACCCACCACTAAACCATTAGCTGGTAAATACCAATATCCTTCATATGTACCCCACCTGTACAGCCCAGGACACATATGATAAATATTAAGCCAGAAGAATCAATAGGCAGCCAAACACTACGGATGATCTATATATTAGTCCTATTGGAGTGCCCTTCCATGGTAGTAAAAGTCACACTCAGAAGATGCAGAGGGAGGAAGGGGTGGGAGACAGGGAAGACAGGAGGTGGACTATTAATACTGTGTAACTAAGGATGATTATCAATAGCAGTATGTATTGCGTGCTACCTGTTTCTCCCTGTAGTTGGGGATTGTTGGGGATTGTTGTAAAATTTCTGAAAAATAAATTAAATATGTTAAACAAATTGTACCCCTTACTACATTGATAGAACCAAATCTGATATATTAATGAGTGAGGGTATACATCAAGATCTTTATAGGCCTGTCATGTACTCCCTATATTTAGCCTAATTTTTATTCTTGGTTTTAATTAAATGGAAATGTTTCAGAGTATTATGATGGATTTTATCATATGCATTGATTGTCTATTTATTCTTCATATATACATGGAAGTGATGTTTTTACATGTGTTTTATGTCTATGCATCAGAAATAAAGATTTGAAGAAGAATTCAGGAGTCACCCCCTATGTTTTTCCCGATAGTGGTGTGCCATTTCTTCAGACTCTTATATGTTCCTGGATCTGGGATTTTAAAGGGGGCACAGTACTACCCTTATAGAGTATTGGCCAAAAGTGTTCAAATAAACTTGGATTGCACCATCAGTGGTTACGGGTAAAACACCCCCCACAAATGTTATATTGGTGTCCTAAACTTTGAAGGGACTTCTGATCTGCCCAATGTCTTTATTGCTTTGTGTACTGCTAAGGAGCTATTCTCTACCAGTAAAGAGAGACCCTGAATCTCTTTGTCAGCCTAAAAGCTTCTAGGTGCTCTATTACACTAGAGCTGAAAGCAGGAGGCACTTTGTATCCACAGTGAAACTTGTGGTGATTGCATGATTATATTACCTATAACAGCATATGCTTTGTGAATTTTATATCATTAAAATTTGAATCCAGGGTATATGTAGGGATTCTACTGGCTCATAGGAACAAGGAGACATGAATTAATTTTGACATCAAACATATAGTTAGAATATACAGCATTCATTTGCAATATTACTCATTTGTTGATAGTTCTAAAAACATTATTGGACGTTTGAAACAATGTAAATTATCTCTGTAGCTACTTAGTTGATCAACTAGAAAGAGCATTGATCCTCGTAAGGGATAGGAAAACGCAATGCAAAAATAAACATTGTACAATAATATTAACGTGGAGAATTCAAATAAAAAATGGAAATTTGCCATTCATTTGATGTGGTGAAAAAAACAAATATATATATCTATATATACCTACCAGGGTGAAACACTTTTAAATAGTTCTCTCCTGATGAAGGGATTGACCCAGAAACACGTGTCCAGAGATTATTTTACAACATAAGGCCTGGAATAATAAAACTGCTTAAAGAATTCACTGTGAGTTGCTGGCTTTGCTTTTTCTTCCCATTTATATAACCTGTTGGGAGTGCGCTTTCACATGAGAACAACTTCGTTTTTGCTATATATATATATATCTAGAGAGAGAGAGAGAGATATATGAGTATATATATATATATATATATATATATATATATATATAAGAAGATATCAAGATTAAAACCAATTATCATAACTTTTTGCTATATCCAAAGCCTTTTTTGTTACATTATGCAGAGTTGTAGAGTGCACTGTCACACAAGAGAGTATCCTTGTGCTGAGCAGGTGTAAGTCTAGCCAAACCTTGGTGACAGCTCCCCTTGTGCATTCCATCCAGACAGCCACAAACACAGGACACTCAACTACATCTGCATTCATCTGCATACTGATGGGTCTCCCTGGGCAGGAAGGATAGAGGGGCTCTCACACTTCAAAGGGTAGTGGGCCGATCCCACACAAAGGACTGATAACCCCCTACAGATTTCCTGACAGAAAGGGCTGGGGTGAAAACCACTCTTTGAAGCCTCTTCACTTCAAAGGGACATATGGGTATAAGTAATGGGTCTCTGACCCTCTCATATTAGATACTTCTGGACCAAGAACTGAACCTCTGTCAGAAGAACTGCTGTGCTGCACAAAGGACTCAATTGGACTGTTTTTTTGCAAGAACTGCTCTTCTGATTGTTGCCCAACTGCCTGCTGCTTTCTGATCCTGCTAGAAGGACTTTGCCTTCCCACTAGAGAAATCTCTAAGGGGCTTGCTGGTTTGCCCCCTGTTCTTCTGCTGTGTCAGGGACATCAAAGATTGCCAACAACTCTCCATGATGCTGCTGGACTCTGCTCTACTCTGTGAGTCTCACCCTTGCCTGAAGAGCCCCCTCATAGTTCTGGGCCTCAGAAGTGGATTCTGCTGCTGAATTTTGCCAAAATCGATGCATCACCCCAAATGCGGCAGAAAAATCAATGTGTTGCCCTGAGTGCAGCAGAAAAATTGGTGTATCCCATCCTAACCTGATGTAAAGTCTTTTTGTGGTCTTACTGTGTTACTGTTTGCCTTTTAATTTAAACCTGCCTGCTGTATGCCAAGCTACCAGAGGGTGAGCACAGGAGAATTTAGATTGTGTTATGACTTACTCTGACTAGGATTGTGCTCCCTACTTGGACAGAGTGCATACCTCTGCCAACTAGAGACCCAATTTCTAACACCAGAATTGTGTAGAAAGGTGCAGTCTGAATTTATGATGTTCAACCTTTATTAACGGTTCAAGTTTACTTTGAATTTCTTTGCTATGTTTTACTGAAGTTCTTCCTTGGAGTGTGTTTATTTTTCTTTTTTTGTGGCACAAAATTGGACAAATTCTCTTTTCATGTAAATTTGTAAATTCTCAGTAGAATGAATTAAAAAAATAATAGCCTGCTTTTATTATCTACAGTTAAGTAAGTGATTATTTTGTCAGTGCATTTGCTGATGTTTGACATTTTTGCTCATTATATACCATTTCTCAGTTTAAGCACAGCATTGTTTCTTTGTAATTGTTACATTTCTTTTTTTTTTAATCATATCATGTTGACTACAAAAAAGATCCAAGTAAAATTCATTCATTCATTTACATTTTATTAATTCATTTAGAAAACAGATTTGTTCAGCCTATGAATATTTGTAAAATATATGATGTGGCCCTCGTACTAAAAAGTTTGGAGACCACTGCTGTACAGCTTGGCTAAAACCACTGGTAAAGCCAATAGGTGCTGATTGTGACACACATTCACTTTGCCAGCGCTTGTTATTTTTGGCTCCTTTGTACACGGTACACCAAAGGATATCCCCTCATTCACCGACACTCCGGTCGAGATTTTAAAGCCAAGTCTTGTTATGCAGTTTGCTGACATATTTTATTTAGAACCCTTTCCGGTCAGTTTGTGGCATCCTCAGTCCATTTTTCTTCAGTTGTTCTTTCACACTTTGCATCACAGATATATTTTTGGTCACTTCTGGGCCATTCACTCAATTTAACAGGCTTATTTTTTGACAGAGACTTTGATGAATGTTTGTCACACAGTTCAAGACCTTAATAAAAATCTTGCAATGTGAGACTTGTGCTGCATACCTTTAAGATGGAGAGACTTTATCAGTTTTTCCTTCCTACTCCTACAGTTACAGTTATGCAATGGGACTCAGAAGGCCACCCGATCATTTATATTCTCTAGAGGAGCTTCAGGTAATTTGCCCAAACCATACCTGGACCTAACATTTGGGTTAGCCAAGACAGCTCTTTGTTCCTCAAAGCTTCTTTAGGTTTGCAACGTGGGATCCTTGCAACTTTGGTAATCACAACTTTCTTTTATCCTTCATTTATGTATTATTATAATTTATCTAAAAGCTGCAAGAAAGGATTTCCGCTTATAATGCTCTTCCTGTTGACGATATCCACTCTACAAAGAGAATGTACCACATGTCATGGTACTTGATGTGTTTTTGCTAAAGACCTAGTCTGAGTTCTATAGTGAAGTAAAAGAATAGGGCTTGGAATAGGAGAGTCCTTTTCCCAGTTTCAATATAAAGCTTAATTCTGGCAATTAGCATATTTGTTTGCACCCCCAATTCTTGCAGGGGGGAGATTTGGGGTCTGTTAACATGCCATTGTTCCTGTCCCTTCTCTCTTCTGTTCTCTTGAGCAATTTGAAGCTGTCTAAGGGTGATGGTAGTTGCTATAAAAGCAACTACATGACATAACATCCTGGTGCCTACTTCCCTTTCCTCAATATATTTATTCCCACTATCCACTTCCCTCTCTACTTTCTCCTGTCCATTCCCCTCCTGTTTCTAAGTCACTCTGAAGGATCTTACATTGAGTTTAAGCACTATACAAGTGACCAGTATGTCATGGTGTAGCCTGCCTAAAAGGTCACTGTTATGCATCCCATGGTTCTTGTTCTATTACACTGATGTTTTGCTCCAAGATTTTTAATACTGGAACAGATACAATAAGGTTGGTAAAAAAAAACAAATCAATCAATAACAAAGAAAATGTTCTAATTTATATCAGGATTAAAAAGCAATAAGATTTATCTTGGGTGGAAAATATTTCAATAATCTTTAACCAGTAGTTTTGGAAATTCTGACTTAAATCTCATATTTTTAAAGGGGGTATTTATTGTATCCCCCAGCACTGATTCCAACTCCCTTGTTCCTTAGTGTAATTCTAAATCCTCCACTTATCCAAATACAAATTGTTTCCATAACCCTAGCACATAATTCAGTCCTGTAATCCTAAACCCAATTCTGCCCTAAACCCTATCTTTTACCCCACGCCTAATTTTAATCTTGGCTCTTACTTTCCTTATTTTCCTAATCCTCACTGTCACAACCCTAAATCTAATCTTAAATGTACCTGCCCTGAGGTTTTTTTACATCAATGTTTTTGATGTTCCATTTTTTGTTTCCCAGCAAAAAGTTGAAGTGGCATCACATACTCTTTGACCTTAATGACAGCGCAGAAAGTGTTATTATATGATCCTTGACCCAGTTTTTTTCTAGGAAGGAATGTCTTAAGATCCTAACATCACACTCACACTCTCTTACACTCATTTGCATTCATTTTCACTCACTCATTTGTATTGGCTCTTAATCGCACTCATATTCACAAATCCTTACTGACACTCAGGCCCAGGTTTACTTATATTTTGCACCATGATTGCATCACTTTTATAGAGTGAGTTTTACTATCCAACGCAAATCCTAGTTTGTGTTGGATACTATCCCAAAGTAACACAAAATTGTGCTATGCACAGATTTGCGTTGTTTTGCATCAAGTGAGCGTTCCATGAGTGGTGCGAGGGTGTTTGAGGCAAATCCCTAGTTACAGAACTTTGGTAGAGAGAAATTTGCACCAAAATCCTACAATTTCTCTAGGCAGACATAATGAGGAGAAATTTTTTCATTTCTCCTCGTTCTTTCAACTTTGCATGCGTGCTGTGTTGTACAGTACAAATACAAGGTGGGAAAAGCCTTAACGTTTATTTGTTGTAGTGCAAGATACCTTTTACAGTAAAAAACCTGTGCCTCAGAGAATGTACACAACCTTGCACTTTGGTGCAAGCATATGTACATTGGCATGTGGCTGCTACAAATGCACCTGCATGCAGGGAGAAAAATAATGCACCACATCACAGTAGAGATGATGCATTTGTTCTCTCTCCCTTTGATGCAAGGCAGTGAAGCATTTTTGGAGTTGTGTTGCCTTGCGTCAAAGAACAGTAAATTTGGACAAACGTCTCACACTATGTCACTCACTACCTGTCATTGACTGCACTCACATTCACCCACACACAGACATACTTACTTACATATACAAACACATGTTCACGCATATACAAGCTCTTATCTCACATAAACCCACTGTCATCCGCAATTACGAACACAACATTTATTTTTACATACTATAGTTTCCACCAAAGGTTTTGTTCCAGCTAGGTCTCCTTATTACAGCTAAGTGTTTTATTACACTAATAGTTAATAATAGAATATTGTCCACTATTAGTATAAAGAAAAAGTGCTGAAAATAGATAGCCTTTCACTGCCTGATCCCAAGGAAAGTTTGTGTGTGTTCACATATAGAGAAAATTGAAAAAAGGATCCGTTTCCCTATATCATGAAGACTCTGAAGTCTCTGAACTAGTCTTATCAAGTGAATCAGAAGATTCAGTCAACAGCATCGTGCCACTGTAGGATGGAAGAGTATGCCCCTCCCTCTCATAGTACAACTGGGCCCCTGAATGAATCCCTAAATCTCCACCCCATGGTTCATCACTTCCATGTCCCAGTCCTTGCATCATTATGAAGTACTAAGGCCCATATTTATACTTTTTGACACACAACTGCGCCAACGCAGTTGTGCGCCAAAAATTTTAATGCCGGCTAACGCCATTCCAAAGCACCATGCGGGCGCCTTATTTATTGAATGACGTTAGCCGGCGCAGCTGACTGGTGTGCGTCAAAAAAAATGACTCACACCAGGCAGCGCTGGCGTAGGGGAAAATGGAGCTTGGGCGTCAAAAAATGGGGCAAGTCAGGTCTGAGGCAAAATTTTGGCCTCAACCCGATTTGCGCCATTTTGTTTGACGCCCAACCCCCATTGAAATGACTCCTGTCTTAGCAAAGACAGGAGTCATGCCCCCTTGCCCAATGGCCATGCCCAGGGGACTTATGTCCCCTGGGCATGGCCATTGGGCATAGTGGCATGTAGGGGGGCACAAATCAGGCCCCCCTATGCCACAAAAAAATAACGAAAAAAATACTTACCTGAACTTACCTTTCCTTCCCTGGGATGGGTCCCTCCATCCTTGGGTGTCCTCCTGGGGTGGGCAAGGGCGGCAGGGGGTGTCCCTGGGGGCATGGGAGGGCACCTCTGGGCTCCTTCTGAGCCCACAGGTCCCTTAACGCCTGCCCTGACCCAGGCGTTAAAAAACGGCGCCCATCAGGCTGGGCGCCGTTTTTTAAGGCCTGCCCCCTCCTGTGCGTCAAAATGACGTCACAGTATAAATAAGGCGCACAGGCCTTAAAGTCATTTTTTTGAAGGGAACGCCTACCTTGCATATAATTAACGCAAGGCTGGTTCCCCCTTCTAAAAAATGACGCACATGGTGGAACTTTGACGCCCGCGGGGTCGGACGTCAAAGTATAAATATGGGGCAGTGTTTGCGCCGATTGTGCGTCAAAAATTTTGACGCACATTCGGCGCAAAGAGAGTATAAATATGCCCCTAAGGAACTAAAGTAGGTGCAACTGCCACTAACTGCCCACCAAGTTAAATAACCCATCAAGTTATATAACAAGTAGAGAAAAAAAAAGACCAGACCTAGAAGGCCAATAAAGCCACAAGCCCCAGTGCCGGAGCAAGGGTACGTCTTGCACCAGAAGGTGCATGATGGCACCAATAAGAGGGCCACTCCAATGCAACCCACAGCACCTCAAACACCCAGAGGTTAACAAAAGGAGAAAAAGGGGGAATAAGTGAGAAACAGCCAGGGCAATCAAAGGACAAGACATCCAAGCTCCCATGTCCACCTTGAAGCAAAAGAACAGGTAAAAGAAGCACCAAATATCAAACTCAGAATGGACAAAAAGTGCTCAGAACAGTCAGGGATATTCAGCATCAGGTCCACAGAGAGTAAGGAGAGGGGCAAAGCATTAGCCATAAAGATGAGAGTCTGTCTGTGCCAACACCCTGGACCCCCCAATTCTGCATTGTGAGGCAAGAGACCCCAAAACAGGGGCAACCAGGAGAATGGTGGATTTCAGCAATACAGAGAATGCTTCCTTAAACTGGCTCATGACATTCCCCTAGCTGGCCATCTGCAGCATACGAAAACCTGGGAAAGGTTGGTCAATCACTTTTAGTGGCCTCAAATGTCAGAGAAAGGGAAGGGGTTATGTCGCTCCTGTGTCACCAGCCAAGTCGGTGGCAAGAAAAGGGGCAAGCCAAAGGCTCCTCTGATACCACTACCAGTGGTGGGGACTTCCTTTGAAAGGGTAAGGAAAGACATTGATGGACCCCTTGAACCTCAAACTGCATCTGGGTACAGGTTCATCCTGGTGGTAGTGGAGCATGCCACCAGATACCCAGAAGCAACACCGGCATGATAATGGGCTTACCAGAGAAACTCAGGAGGAGATGGGACAATCTTCTTCTATGTCAACTGTTTACTTACAGGGAAGAGCCCCAAAAAGGAGTGAGTTTCAGCCCTTTTTAACCCTATTTTGGTCACCTTGTAAGATGGCCACTGAGTGTGGTATGAGAGGGACGGGAGGCGCCCATCAAAGAGCCAAAGCAGGACATAGAGGACTATGTACTCTGCCTTCACTCTAGGATGGCTGATTACATGAAAAAGGCTAACAAGAATTTGGAGGTCAGCCAGGAGCTTGTCAATCACTTCAATGATGAAAAGGCCTCCTTAGTGAAATACAAATCAGGACAGCTTCTGTGGGTTTTAAAACATGTGACTCCTACGGCCATCCAGGACAAATGGATGGCACCCTTCCCAATTTTGAAGAAGAAAAGGAAAGTCAACTATTTGGAGGACTTAGGTACCCAATGAACCCCTCACAGAGGGATACATGTCAACAGGTTGAAAACACACCAAGACAGGGCAGACATGACAAGTGGTGCGGAACAAGAGGACAGTGAGCCTCTGTATGACTTGCTGTCAAGTAAAGCCAAAGATGGCTCAATTGATGGAGTAGTCCTTGCCTCCACCTTGACATAATAACAGCACAATAACTGTTATGACTTGTTGAAACAAGTTGTTGGTCTGTTTTCTGTGACCCCAGGTCTAGCAACTTTGTGTGTTCATGATGTGGACACCAGTGACAGCTTTCCTGCCAAGTGTAAAATTTGCAGATCAGGTCAAAGCTAGCATTAAGGCTGAGGTGGCCAGGATGCTAGAGCTTGGGGTGATTGAGTCTTCTAACAGTCCTTGAGCAAGCCCAGTTGTACTGGTACCCAAATAAAACCCAAAGGGTGGGAAACCCGAAATGAGGTTCTGTGTGGAGTACAGAGGCCTAAATACAGTCACTAAAACTGCTGCTCATGCCATACCCAGAGCTAATGAGCTCAAAGGAAAGTTAGGAATTACCAGATCCCTAAGTACATTTGATTTAACCTTACAGTTCTAGCAGATTGCCTTTACACGAGGAGTCAAGAAGAGATCTGCATTTTAAACTCCCGAAGGCCACTTTCAGTTTAAAGAGATGCCTTTGGTTTGGAAAAATGCATCTGCCAACTTCCAAATGTTGGTGAAGAGTTCTCTCAGATCTGGAAGCTATCAGTGCAGCATATTTTAATGCCATTGCTGTATTTAGTTCTACCTGGGAGGACCACCGGGTCCACCTTAAGGGTGTACTTCAGGTTCTGTAGGAGGCAGACCTGGCTGTTAAGGCAAGTAAGTGGAAAATAGGGCAAGGCTCAGTGATGTACTTGGGCCACCAAGTGGATGGAGGCTGTGCTGAACCTCTTCAAGCCAAGATCCAGACCATTCTGGCTTGATAGGCTCCTAATACTCAGGTCAGACATTTTCTTGGCCTGACTGGGTATTACAGAAGGTTTGTGAAGGGGTGTGGTACCATTATGGCATCACTGACAGAATTCACTTCTAAGAGACAGCTCAAAAAATGATTTGGACTACAAAGTATCAAAAAGCCTTTGACACCCTCAAGTAGGCTTTGTGCTCAGCACTTGCCTAAAAAGCACCTGACATTAGCAAGGAGTTCATTGTACAGAGAGATGCTTCTGAACATAGAATTGGGGCAGAGGTGGCACAGGTCAATGATGTAAGCCATGATCAACCAGGTGCATTTATTAGTATGCAGTTCCTACCTAGAGAGCAGTGTTACAGTGTCATTAAGAGGGAAGCCCTTGCTTTGGTTTGATCCCTGAAGAAGTTGAGACCCTACTTGTTTGGTTCTCACTTCAGAGTTCACACTGAAGACAGACTGATCTGATGGCTTATGCAGATGAAAGGAGAGAACCCAAAACTGTTCAGGTGTTTCATTTCCCTGGAGAGTATGGACTTTGGATTGGAACACAGACCTGGGAGTGACCATGCCAATGCAGACAACCTTTCCAGGTTCTTCCACTTAGATGATGAGAACTATCAGGGTGTAGATTGGTTGCTTATCACCTTTCATTTTTGGTGGTACCATGTATAAAATGCCTCTTTTTGCATGATCACCACCAAGTTTTTGGACTGATGTTGCAGTTTTTTTCACCTGAATGTGCACTGAGTCCTGCCAAATAAGCCTCATTGCCAATGCTCAGACCCATAAAAAGGTACATGTCTGATTGCTCACCCACCATTGGCGTTAATTAACTTACTTATAAGTCCACAATATATGGTACCTGGGGTACCCAGCTCCTGTAAGTTAAAGTGACTCTTCTGGACTGCAGCACTTACTGTGGCACCATGAGTGTGACAGAGCAAAGCATGCGAGCATTGCTGGCTGTCAGAGTAGTTTTCCGAATTCTACCAAGTCTTAGCCATTTAAAGCAATGACAAAGCCAAAACCTTCCTTTTTAATATTCATAAGTCACGCCTAACACAGGCCTGCTGAGCCGTAAAGGCAGGATGCACTATATGAAAAAGTTGACCTTGTGTTTTTGAACATTACATATCCTAACATAAAACCCTGCATTGTCTTTTTTACTGTGGGAAGGCTAGTAACCCCATTGGCAAGTCTGGAGTTACACACTGTCAATCTCAGCAGTGCTAGCATCTGAATGGGATTACTAAATAGGATACTTCATGGTATGAAAAGAATCACTGATTCTCAAACCAGATTTAATATAACTGTTGACAAAAGGAAACTTTAGAAAGTTGCCACTTTGTTGGCCAAAGTTTTCCAGTGATTGCTTACTGTTGCCGGCCACAAAACAGCTTTCTGCCCTCTGAAAGGGGTGTGTGAATGACTCTCAGGAAGATAAACAGAGGGCCTGCCATTGGAAGAGGTGTGACCTGTCCATGGAAGGAAGGCCAAACATGGTGTGAGTCTAAATGGCAAGCTTCAAAGGGGAAGCCACCAGTGAAGGGCAAATGGTAGTCACTCAAGAGAAGGACTGCTCTTTTGTTTTTGCAGACAAGCTGGCATTGAGGACGGAGAGGGGTAAGCTGTGGCCAAGCTGTTTTTCTAATGGGCAAGTAGCCCCCAGGTAGTCATATCCCTGTGATGGGCCTAGGAGCTTCACACGCCAAGGGAAGGGTTCTTTCATGTTGGGAGTGGGCTGAATTGTGCATCCTGACTAGGCAGATGGCACAATTCACAGGAAGTCATCACTAGGTTGTAGGGGACCAGGTAACCCATTGGCTAGCAGTCACAGGGCATAGAGGTGGCACCCCTGGCACCCAGACCTCTGATCACAGGACTGAAGAAGGACTGCCCTACTGTTCCCTGAACCCAGCAAAGAGAGGCTACACCAAAGACTGGACTGTACCTGTTTCTCCTGGGCTAGCAAAGAGAGGACTGTGCCAGAGGTGTCCTGCTTGAGGAAAAGTAATCTTCCAGCCCCAGACAGAAGAAATTACTGCAAGAGTCACTTGGCTGACCTCCTGTTATGGGCCCAGAAAAGATGAAGAAGCCTGCCTTGGTGACTTGTTAGCCAAGAACTCCTGATTGCCGAAGTGCAGAGTGGAAGACCAAGTCCTGATGCTCAAAAGTTGCGCCCAAGTCTGCTGGACCCAGGATAGTTGTCAGAGTGCAGTTTGATCAACCAGGAAGGAACTTACTGGCAGTTCAAGGGGACAGCTGGTCTTGCTGTAACCAGAGACTAGTAGACCAGTGGCAACCGGATTTTGGCTGGACTACCCCCGGACTTAGAGGGACATTGACCACTGTAGCCAAAGTCACCCCACCATGTTCATGGATCGAGTGGTGGCCCCAGGGAGACCCCAGTCACTGGTGCAGCATCATCAGCATCCTTGAGCATCCTCAGCATTCTGTGTTCTTTGCACCTGGACCACTCCACTAAAGTCTGCGGCAGTTGGCACATGGAGCCTGGAACAGAACTAGAGATTGCTTTGACTGCGAGGCAACTGTTCAACTGAAACTTGTTGGTCACTGAGACTAGCTTACTGTGAAATTGGTTGTCCCAAGACTGCTGAAGTAGTTGTGTACAACATTATAAAAGTTTGGAAAGTTTAACTGCTACCACAGTGCATAACAATAATTCATTACACTCAGTGAAAAGCTGTTATTTACTGGTCCTTTGAAACTTAATTTCTCAGGAAGTCTCGGGTGAATTTTTGTTGTTGAGGTTTCTATTTGAAGATACAAATACAATCTATTTTTGTAAAATGATGTTGGATTTTAATTGTGTTGCGTTTTCTTCTTATTCAACTGTTTTGGTACTTCTTAATGCTTTACACTTGACTATTCAGAGCGACAGCTACCCAGGGCTGAGCTAATGATTTTCAACCTGACTGGACCCAATATGGGATTGTGAGTTTATTAGGTGGTGAGGCTGCACAAGTACACAATGTAATAAACCACTTTCCTCAGACTCGGCACACAGGGCCTCCAGAAGCCAAAACAATAGGCTATGCAACAAGGAGACAGGGCACAGAACATACAGGCTCCAAGGGCAGCATCGAACACAAGGGACATCCCGTGCCCAGTTCCTCACTGCCCCATAGAAAAATACACCACAGTAAAAAAACGTGGGAGGCATTTGAGGGAAGAGGGCATTCACCTGACCTCCCAAAACGGGACTTAAGTGCCACAAAGAGGAGGCTCTGGGAAAAGCAGATGGGCGGAGAGCAAACAATCAACTCACAGCCTCAGAGGGATCCACAACCATTGAGGGAGGCCCATAGCATTGCCAGGGAGCCCAACCTCTGCCCAAGCCCCTCAGGGAGTCGGGCACATGCCGACCACAGAGAAAGCATCAATGGACCAAGTTTATTTTTTGTTTCCTGCATCATTCTCACTGTCAACCAATGTACCAATTTTATTACCAATCATTGATGTAGCTTGACAATTCCTCTTTCATTTGATGCTCTTAATCAGTGCCCCAGGGAATCTTGTATGTTTGCCCATAACAATTGATAGGAGACTCATTCAATTACTTTTTCTCATACAGTGCAAAGATTAATCATAAACAAGCCAGTCAGTTGACAATATTTATGCTCACCTTTAGTTCGAGAACTATGTCATGTCCAGTGCATTGGAGCATGAAGGGTTGTATACTTTTCTCCAAAAACGTGAGGTAAAAAGAAAAATGTGTGTGGTGATAATTAAGATAGATATGTTGTAAACTTGATTACAAAATGAATATGGCGAGATGGGCCACATTAACCTACTTTCTTACTGAGGTTTAAAAGAATACAGACCACGGCGGTGAAAACTCGCATAGACAGCGAATGTACCACACCATCTGCCAGGGCGTTAGCACCACTCACTACGGCGGTAGCCATCAACAGCCAGGTGGAAGACAAGGTTCCGCCCACCATATTATGACACAGCACACCGCCACGATTTCCGGGGTGGAACCAACGCCATCAAAAGCCTGGCAGAAACACTGCACAGAAGCCCAAAGACTCACCATCAGAGACACAGAGACAAACAATGCCACCATGGAACCGGAACTGCAAGTGTTCCTGATGCTCTTCTAAGCCATGCTCCACCTGGAACACCAACAGTGACGAAAATGACGACAGTGAGTACAGCCACCTAACACACAAGGATAGGAGGTACTAAAAGGAGAGTGACACACACATGCACGACACATACCAGACACACACACACTATACACAGCAGAATAATACAAGGACTAGAGGTCAGAAGTACTGAAAATGTATTAGCAAGGCAAAAGCCACAACATTAACCAGATATGTACAATTGTCCACAAAGGGCCAATGCCCAGTTCAAAGTACTGGGGTTCACATGGCCACAGGGCACAGACCAAGGCCCAACTCGTTTCCTGATGACATCCTCACAGAACTGTGCAGGGGCATCATTATTGAAGTGGGCAGGCACCTCAGGGGGAAGGTGGGGTGGGGGCACCTCAGCCGAAGTCGGGAACTTGCCCACCAGTTTTGGTGGGGGCTCCATACCCATTTCTCTTTGTTGGGGAGTGCAAGGACACAGTCTCTGAGGTGGGGAACTTGCCCACTGGTTCTGGAGGGGGCTCCATACCCATTATCATTTGCTGGGGAGTACAAGGTCACAGTCTATGAGGTGGTGGGCTTGCCCACTGGTTCTGGAGGGGGCTCCATGCCCATTTCCCAATGCTGGGGAGTGCAAGGTCACTGTCTCTGAGGTGGGGAACTTGCCCACTGGTTCTGGAGGGGGCTCCATGCCCATTTCTCTTTGCTGAGGAGTGCAAGGTCACAGTATCTGAGGTGGGGAACTTGCCCACTGGTTCTGGAGGGGGCTCCATGTCCATTATCCTTTGCTGGGGAGTGCAAGGTCACAGTCTCTCAGGTGGGGGACTTGCCCACTGCTTCTGGAGGGGGCTCCTTATACAGCGGTCCCTGGAGGGTGGTCTACATGTCCGCTGCTGGAGGTGAGGGCTGCACCATCTCAGCTGGAGGTGAGGGCTCCATGACCACTGGTGGTGGTGGTACCCTGCCATCCTCTGCTGGAGGTGAAGGCTGCTGTGCCTCAGCTGTGGAAGATGCCTCCTGGGCAGCCTCTGTTGGAGACGAGGGCTGCTGTGTCTTAGCTGTGGAAGGTGCCTCCTGGGCAGCCTTTGTTGGAGGCGAGGGCTGCTGTGTGGCAGCTGGAGGTGAGGGCTTCTTCACTTTCATGGCAGGAGGTGAGGGCTTCTTCCCTGTCCTGGCTGTTGGAGTGGGATCCTTCTCCTTCCTGGCTGGTGGAGTGGGATCCTTCTCTGTCTTGCCTCCATGACTAGGAGGTGCCTCCACTGTCCCCGTAGACTGTTTGGCTGAGGTGCTGGGCTGGGTCATTAGGACCCTGCTCTTACGGGCAGGACGGGGCGGTGGAGGGGTAGGGAAGAGGTCAATTTGGGCAACGAAAAGTTTTTTAGGGACAGTGGGGTGGGATGAGGGATGGGAGTGGAGTTTGAGGGAGTGGTTGTTGGAGGAGTATGTCTGCTGGACTTGGGTGCAAGTGCATGGGGAGTGTGATGATGTGAGGTGGATGGCTGTTGGGTGTCTGAGTGCCTGCGTTTGTGTCCTTTAGGAGGGGGCAGACAGGGTGGGAGAGGACACAGGGGACGCATGGATGGATGTTGTGGAGGTGTCTGCAAGTGAGGTGTATGTGCTGCTTAGTGTGGTGATTCTGGTAGTGGATGTCGAAGCAGGGCATGCAGGTGTGAGTGTGGACGTGAGTGTGAGGGAGGTGGTGGAGGAGGAGGTGAAGACAATGGAGGCAGTGGATGTGGTTATGTCTGCAACTGTCTTGTGTTTGCATGAGTGCTTGTGGGCTCACATGTGGTGCCTGTGTTTGACTGTGCCACTCTTGTGTGTTGTCTTGTGTGCATGCTCTTCAGTATGTGTGCATGGGATGGGTTGGGGTTCAGGAAACTGGGACTGAGAAGTGGTAGTTGGAGGGGGATGGTAGGAACAGGGACAATGGCTGCCATCAGAGAGGAGGCCAGAGCCTGAATTGATTTCTGTTGGGCTGCCAATCCACTGTGGATGCCCTCCAGGAATGCATTGAATTGCTGCATCTGGGATGCCAGCGCCTGGATGGCATTCACAATGGTTGACTGCCCTACAGAGATGGATTTCAGGAGGTCAATAGCCTCCTTACTCGGGCAGCAGGGCTCACTGGGGCAGGGCCTGAGGTGCCTGGGGCGAAGGAGATGCCCACCCTCCTGGGTGAAGGGGCATGGGAAACTCGTTGAGGGGCTAATGGGAGGGCGGTGCTGGTACGGGGGTGGCAACTGTACCTGCAGCTGGGGTGGTCACAGAGGTGTCCACCACCACTAGGGAGCTTCTATCGGAGGAGGTATCTGAGTCAGTGTTGTCGCCTCCTGTCTCCGCCGTGGTGCTCCCCTTGCCCTCCGTCCCACTGGTTCCCTTGGCATTGGTGGACTATGCCTCCTGGGTCCTGTGGGATGCAGCGCCTTCTGTTGCCGGTGCCCCTGCTCCTCCGCCAGATGACGCTAATGCAGACATGGACAGGATTGCAGAAGGAAAAATGGGGGAGAGAGAGAAAGGGAACACTGGGTCAATTACAGCACCAACACCACAGTTGGCATACACAGCACCGTCACACACAGGGATCAGGATTGAGCACTATGCATTGCACTGCCATTGATTTGGGTAGATTCCACATGAGGACCAAACACCGTCAACAGCACCCCTCCTGGGACCACACAAAACCCTGACTGACATGGAATGCAAACAAGATAGGTTACCTATATTTGCCATACGCCCATTACACTTGAGCTGGATCACGCTGCAATGTCTGGCCTGGCATTAAGGGGCACTCACTAACTCACATGCAGCAGCCGGATCCCATGCCACCTAACAATTATTGTAACAAGCCCACTGTACTCACCCCCTTGTGGCTGTTGTGATGCCCTCAAGCGACCATCCAGCTTTGGGTAGGCCACCGCCAGTATGTGGGCCATCAGGGGGGTCAGGTTCCGACAGGCACCCCTTCCTCGTTGGGAGGCCATCCCTAGCTGGGAATCTGCAGTCTTCAGTGCCCAGCGTCTCAGGTCCTCCCGCCGTTTCTTGCACTGGGTGCTCCACTGGCTGTAGACCCCCAGGTCCACATGTCCTTGGCAATGGCACGCCACAATCCCTTATTTTGATGGGGACTGACGTGCAGAGGGAATGCAGACAGGAGGACAAAATTCCACATACAATCCAGCTTGTCACACATATGGCCCACCAATCATGTTTCCATCACCATTGACACACACATCGTCCAGCGCCCACCATTTACAATACCACAAGACACCCCCCGATGACAAGATGCTTTCACAGATATCCCCATGCATCGTTCCCACATGCATCATGCCAATGGTGTACTCACCTGTTGGCCTGGAGGCCCATAAAGCAGTCTATACTGGGGTAGGACGCTATCCATCAGTCGCTCCAACTCCTCCGAAGTGAAGGCATGGGCCCTTTCCCTGGACAGACGGGCCATGGTAGGTTCCAGACACAGGTCACAGCAGCACACACAGTGTAGGTGTCATCCTGTGGAAAGTCAGGAAACATGTGAGGATTTGGATAGAAAATGGCGGTCACGTCTACGGCGGTGTATAACGTTACTGCCAGCACTGATCCACATTGGCCACTGTACTCCACAAGGCCCCATATATTGCACGGCGGTGCAATACCGCCTTCCACCATGATGCCTAGCGTAGGCGAAGTTACCTCACTTCCACCTGTCCAAGATACAGGACAGGCGGTCGCCATTTCATGGTGGTGGACAAGGATCAGATAAACCATAACTGCCTCATTGCCTAAAATAGCACATACATTGCCATTCCCACTGTCCCATCACTTTGGTGCTGTATTTACACTGAGGTGGTGGTTCCATTGTTCGAATTGTGACAGCCTACCCACTCTTGTGACCCTTGGATACCTACCGCTGCGGATGAATAGGAGGAGTAGACAAACCCCAGTGTACAGACCCCTTGTGGACTTGGCTACGCTGGAGGATAGGCACATTATACTCACTTATAGACTGGACAGGGCCACAATCACAGAGCTGTATGCCCAATTGGAACCTGACCTGATATCAGCCATCCGTCATCCCACTGGGATCCCTCCCCTCTTGTGCAAGTGCTATCAGTGCTCCATTTCCTTGCAACTGGTTCTTTCCAAGTAGCAGGTGGATTGGCAGCAGTAATGTCACAGCCAATGTTCTCAACTGTGCTGACAAGGGTTCTGTCTGTTCTGGTGAAGGACATGTGCAGCTATATTGTTTTCACCCAGGTGGAAGATTTGGCCACTGTTAAGGCATGATTCTATGCAATGGGGCATATCCCCAATATTATTGGGGCGATTGACTGTACACATATTGCGTAAGTCCCCCCGCCAGGATGAACAGGTGTTCAGGAATCAAAGGAGTTTCCATTTACTGAGGCCCTGATTTATACTTTTTGACGCAAACCTTGCGCTTACGCAGGTTTGCGTCAAAAAGTATAGCGCCAGCTTGCGCCATTCCAGGATGCCAGCAAGGCGCCATATTAATGGAATGGTGCAATCCTGCGCAAAGGGTGGGCTAGTGTAAAAAAAAAATTACGTTAGCCAGTTGGGGGTGGCAGTATGGGAGATCGCTGTTTACCACCCAAAAATGACGCTAGGCTGGTTAGAGTAAAAAAAAATATGACTCTAACCAGATTAGCGTCATTTTATGGCGCTATACCTAGCATTCCACATGAATCCTGTCTTGGAAAAGGCAGGAGTCATGCCCACCACCCCAATGGCCAGCACAGGGGACAAGGGTCCTCTGGGCATAATATTGCACCATGTGCCTTGTATTGGGGCCCATATCTGGGCCCCCTATGGCATTTTTTTGAAAAAAAAGATAAATACTTACCTTTACTTACCTGGGATGGGGTCCCCCATCCTCCGCTGTCCCTCTGGTGTGGGTGGAGGTGTCCCTGGGATGGGCACCTGTAGAATCATTCCATGGTGTTCCACAATGTAAATGAGCCCACAGGTCCCCTAACACCTGCCCTGACCCAAGCGTTAAATAATGGCGCTAAGCAAGCTTAGCACCATTATTTAGGCCCGCCTCCCTCCCATGCACAATTTTTGCACAGTAGGATAAATAAGGCGCAAGGGCCTTAGAGTCATTTTTTGCCCGGGAACACCTACCTTGCATCTCATTGATGCAAGGTAGTTTTCCGCAGGCAAAAAATGACTTCAAGTCATGTCTAACACCAAAATATAAATATGGAGTTAAGTTTGCACAGGATTTCAGTAAAAAAAAAAAATGCCCCTGAATGTGCAAATGGTGTGCCTGGCTGACAAGTACATCTCCCACGTCACTGCCAAGTATCCAGGTTCGATGCATGACGCCTTTTTCCTGAGGAATAGCAGCATCCCAAATGTGATGGACCAACTACAGAGGCACAGGGTGTGGCTAATATGTGAGCCAGAGTCCCACCCCACTGTATGTCAGTATATGCCTTGAGGTGTTATCCACATAGGATTGTGCAAGGCTAAAGTTTTTCCCTCACTACTTGCAGGTGACTCTGGCTACCCAAACCTATTGTGGCTCCTGAGCCCTGTGAGGAATGGCAGGACAGGGGCTGAGAACCGTTATAATGAGGCACATGGGCGAACCAGAAGAATAATTGAAAGGAGATTCGGCCTCCCGAAGGCCAGGTTCAGGTGCCTCCATCTGACAGGTGGATCCCTGTGCTACTCAACCGGGAAGGTCTGCCAGATAGTAGTGGCATGCTGCATGTTGCACAACCTGGCCCTCAGACAGCATGTGCCTTTTCTGCAGGAGGAGGAGACTAGAGATGCCCCTGTGGCAGCAGTGGACCCTGAGGACAGTGAGGATTAGGAGGCAGAGGATGAGGATGTGGACAACAGAACATCAGTTATACGTCAATACTTCCAATGACACACAGGTGAGGCAGTGGAACTGATCATTGCTCTGAATATTGATTTCATCTGTGTGACTGTGGCATGATGGCATTTGCTTCCTTTGCATCTAAACCTACTGTCACCTTTGGCTTGTCATTTTACAGATGTTGGTGATATGACAACAGTGTCCTGATGTGACTACTACAAACAGTTAAAGGTCATTAATCATATGCTATCACAGTGTCCATATCATTTGCACCAGATGTGACTATTCCCCTACATGCACATTTTCAACACATAAAATACTATCAGTCAAGTTGTGTTCAAGGATGTTTATTGTAGTGCTATAAAATTGAGGGTAAAGTGGTAGGGACCCACTGGTGTGCTGTTGATTCCCTCATGATGTTGGCCATGTCTGCCAGCACCCTTGCTCTGGAGATCATGG
The DNA here is from genome assembly GCF_031143425.1 of Pleurodeles waltl. Taxonomy (NCBI): domain Eukaryota; kingdom Metazoa; phylum Chordata; class Amphibia; order Caudata; family Salamandridae; genus Pleurodeles; species Pleurodeles waltl. The sequence goes on from NC_090446.1 coordinate 941,243,690, forward strand.
TGGTGTTGAGAGCCTGCAAGTCCTCCCTGATCTCCTGATGCTGTTCCTCCTACATCCGCTTGTTCTACTGCACGTTGTCAAGGATCTGGCCCATCGTGTCCTGAGATTGTTGGTAGGCACCCAGGATCTTGGTGAGTGCGCCCTGGAGAGTCGGTTCCCTGGGCCTGTCCTCCCCCTGGCGCACAGTGTCCTCCCAGTGTCCCTGTTCCCCTGTGCCTCTGTACCCTGAATGTGGTGACCACTGCCACTGGCCCCAGGTCCCTGATTGTCTTGGGGGCGAGGTGTGGACTGGAGTCCCTGTACAGGTGGGCACACTGCTGATTGACGTGTCCTGGGGACAGAGGTGTGGGGACGCTGGGTGAGTGCTGTGGTACTGGATACTGATGGGGTGGACTGTGAGTGAGCTGGGGTGACGGACTGCCCAGTGATCCCTGATGGGCCAGGTTGTTGATCCAGATCCTAAAGTCCAGAGTTACTGTCATCACTGAGTGCATCTTCTGTTGGGGGACTGGTTTGTCGTGGCACCTCCTCTCCACCGACATTTGCTGGGGCACCTGTAAGTGATGTGTTATGCTTTATGCCTGTGACATATTGTACATCCCTAGCTTCCCCTCCATCAATGCTGTTTCCCTGCCAACTTGGTTTGTGTATATTGATGTATTGGTGTCAGTCTGGTGGCAATGATATGTATTCGGAAAGGGTTGTGGGGGATGTGTATTTTATAGTGTTGTTGTGTGTATGAGTGTCTGGTGTGTGTTTTTATGTATTGGCCAATGTTGGGCAGTTTAGTATTTGGGTGTCCATTCTAAGCATGCCGGTGTGTACAGCCAATAGTTTACTGCAATTGAATGTCCGCCGTGGTGATTTGTGGGTCATGATGTAGTGGGCGTTGTTTTGTTGGTGTAACGGTGTGGGTGTTGGTACCACCACTTTAGCACTGACCTATGGACTGGCGGATTTGTGTAAGCGGCAGAATTCTGTTGGATTGGTGTGTGTGTGTCATAATATGGCGAACCGATATTCGCCACTGCAGCAGTATGTTGCGGCCGTCACCGTGGTGGTAAGCGGATTTACCGCCAATGTCATAATGAGGGCCTTTATGCAGTTGATTATCTTCCGTTAATGTTCAGAGCAAGTAGTTCACATATTTTATTGCTATGTTCAGAATTAATCAAACTAATGTTTTGGTTCCCCGTGTAAACTGGTCAAATTTGGGCTTGTTCTTGGAAATGCCCTTGAAATAAGAACATTTTAGTCATACACACTACCATTGATAATTAATGCCTAGTACAACTACGACATGGCGCCACCAACAATGGTGTTTTGGCACTAATTTACAGATGCCCTGAGCATCTCTGTCTCACCCAACAGGTACCCTAAGTACCATTATATGGAGATGTCTGTGGTCTTTGGGATAATCCTCCTCTGCTGAACAGGGTGTACCTAACTTGGCTGTATGTGGTTCAAGCTCGAACTCTTAAAAGGACTTTTCTCCCCATTTGGTGTTCCATCTCCTTACCCATTTCATAATATGGCTAACACCATAGACATTTCCTAGAATGTCAGACATGCATTAACACCACATCCAATAGGGCATGGCTTAACAGATGAGGGCTGGGACGTCACATTAATTGCCAAACAGAAACATTCTAATACTGGGTCACCTTTCCACACATACAGAGTTGCAAACGTACCACAGTGGTGCCAAGCATACCAGCATCTTGAAATACCGATTACTTATCAAGAACATCAGAACTAGTTTAATGGAGCCCTACCACATGTAATAGAACCCATCAGATTAGGTCCCTTAGGTAATGATGGAGCAACATGGGTTATGTTTACCACATATACACCACACCCTGGTGTACAAAACTTGCAGGCAGCTGATCTTCGCAATCTTTACAATGAGCTAGTAACATTATATAGACGACTTGTTCAGTTTGTAATGTGAAGTCTGAACACAACTCAAGCGCGTCCAGCACCCGCTGGATACCAATTGGCCCTTACGGGGATTAACGCACAAACAGTGCATTCTATTATAGGCAAGGTGTCCACAAAACAAGAGAAAGTCCATTCTGGATAGCCCAGAAAACTAATCAGCTGGAACCTGTGTTTTCCCATACGGGACCACAAGAGAAACATAGAATTCTCACAATGTGCTTACCATTCAGAATGGTACCCTCAGTGGATGAAAACACCACATGGGATACAGTATTCACTGCAATTTGCACTACCACACATGGTACCCCTACACCTGCCAATTTGCCAGAAGTGTTACAACAAATCCAGAACGAACACGGGGCTGCACCAGCCCTAGACTTGGGGATGAAATTAATGCGTAACTTCTACGCAGTCTCCTCAATAATACTCAGTAATATTAAAGGGGAAGTGGTAGCGCTGCCTATATGCCAGCAGCTCTGAGAGATTCCACACTTGGAACAGGAGAAACAGCTACTGAAATGTATTTCTGATACCTAACTAGTATAGGATGGGATAGTTTGGAATCAAGTTGAAAAAGCCTGAAATTCAGAGTATTGCCCCTAAGGAAGGTTGCAAAGAAGCACAGGAGGGTTCTAAAAAGTGTTGGGATAAACAAAAACAAAATAAAGACAGACGAAGTCAGAGAGCTGACTCTCCACCCCCCGTTATTCCCCATTGCAAAACCCGACCATTCATGTAGAACAGACTCAGATTACAGACATTTAAACAGTCACACACACATATATGCAATACAAAATTCACACATCACTGCACCAATTAACAACATAGGCCCATATTTGTGCTTTTTTAGCGCCGCATTTGCACTGCTTTTTGATGCAAAATGGTGCAAACATACAAAATACAATTGTATTTTGCAAATTTGCGCTGCTTTTGCGTACAAAAATGACACAAATGCAGCGGTAAACAGTATAAATATGGGCCATAGTGCATAAAAAATACTAAACAACCATAGATATCTCCACAGTTTTTTCCTGCCAAAACTTAGCACATGAAACTTGGGACCTGAGTGCATTCTCATTTGGCTCACAAAAATGCTTCTGTCATTTGCCCCAGGGATATAAGAACGGCCCAGGAATGTTCTCATCCCCTGTAGCATCAATATTGTATGATATTGATCCCAAGGCGTTGTCCTATGTGGATGATATACATCTCACAGTTGGCGACCTCAACATTCATCTTGCCAGGGTCGATCGGATCGTTCTAGGATTCGCACCCCTTGGCTACAAATTAAAATCTAGGAAAACTAGAATGGCCTTTCTCTGTGTTTTGTTGCTGGGACATGAGCTTTCAAATGAGAGCAAGAGCCTGGCCCGCACTTTTTAGAAAAATGTGCTCCACTCCAACCACCAAACACTATTAAAAAACTGCAGTCCTTACTTGGTTTATTCAGCTTTGGCAGAACTTACATTCCTGACTATGAACAACGCATCAAGCCACTCTATGACTTAATTCACCCACAGTTCTCAAGCAGACACTGGACAATTGAACACACGCACATCCTTAGAGGATTGCAGCAAGACATGCTAGAAGCAAAACACTTACACACCCGTGACAACAAAACAAATTTGGTCATCAGAAGAATTGCTGATGCCATCAGGTTCACATATGTCACCTTTAATGAGGGCGACACGGTGCCCTTCGCATACAAATCTCATGTATACTCTAATGCTTTACACCCACAGAAAAAACTCTGACTGTTGTACTGGTGGCTGTCATCAAGGAGAGGCCACTTGCCCAAAGGAAACACATTATTGTCGTTACCCCCGAGCCAGCCTTAGAGGCCGTGACCAAAGCAAGCATTCCTAACGCTAAAGCATTGCATCCACTTTGGATTCAATGGGCAACCTCCTTAACTGCCACTGATGTTTACTTACATCTTTGACCCAAAACTTCAAACACATGATACCACACTGTCATTTACACTGATGGTTCAGCACAACCAGCTGTAGGTACACAACATCAATACTCAGCCGCTTGCGCAGCTGTGAGCGAAGTGATGAAGGATGGTGTATTGCACCCTCACAACACCTACACGCAGACCCTGGGGGACTGCACAGCTCACTTGGCTGAACTTAAAGTCCTTATTCTAGCATTAGAACATACGAATACAGAACAGCTCACATTGATTGTGTGCGATTCATACTATTTTGTCCAGTCTTACAATGATTAGCTCAATCATTGGTGATTGAGCGGGTTCAGAGCCTCCAAAGGAAACACCATAAAACACAGAAAACTGTGGGGGAAGATAGTTGATCTTAAGGATAAGCTACCTGATGCTCATGTAGTCTATACATTGGGTCACCAACGTGTAGGAGTACACTTTATTGAAAATACCTTGGCTGATTAAGCAGCCAAATATGCAGTAGCTATGGCTTCTGTTGCTGCAGTGACTCGTTCCCAGACAAGATTGGATTATGAAATATTGGCTGCAGTGAAAGCTTCAGCTGAAGGCAAGCCTCTCCCAAAAGCGTACCCTACAAAATATTCATACCACATCAGTGCACAGAATGTTGCCTTTGCGACAGTCCTAGGGTGGGTGATCTAGTGACCCTAACGAAGACCAGAAACTAGATTTCATAAAAGCAGCGCATGAGGGTGTCGCATCTGCTCATGCTGGTGTTGCGGCCACAATATCACTCTTACAGAAATGCTTCTGGTGGCCAGGTCTATACAAACAGACCAAGCAATATGTCCTTTGTTGTGACATTAGCCAGCAAATCAAGGGCTCAAACATCAAACGCCCACCGCAGACTTTCCTCTTAGTGTCCAACAGGCCAGTACAATGTGTGTACCTGGACCATTGTGGTCCCTTGCAACCAGATAGTGCATACAAATACATCTTAGTCGCTGTAGATTCTTGTTCTAGATTCCTGTGGGTGTCGCCGCAGTGGTTGGGTGACGCTCAAACTGTTATAAAAGACTTGCTGATCTTTGTACATATGCGGTTGCAGCATCCCATTTGGGCCAGGGCCCTGCTTTTCCCTGCAAGGCATTTAGGGACACCATGAGGACAATGGGTGTTGAACTCCATTACTCCTCACCCTACCATCCTGAGGGTAATTTGTTAGTGGAGAGGAGGAATCAAGATCTATAGCAGTCCTTAACAGCTAGAGTATTAGGTTCAGGCCACACCTGGCTTCACTACCTATATGGGGTCCAGAGAGCACTAAATAATCTGCCAAGATGGTCCTTGGGAGGACGCACTCCTTACTAGGTCCTCTCTGGGATACCTATGTATGTCCCAGATCTAGATGGGCCTGGTTTGGTGGCATCAGATACACCTTTTGACATAAATGAATGTCTCACTATCTTACAGGAGCTTCAGAAATTTGGGGATAAGTCATCACCAATGCTGCCACCTTAGGAGTAAGGGATTTGCCAACAACTTCTACAGGCTGGATTCCTAAAGTCAGGTATCTGGTTCATGAGAAGATTGCTGTGAAGAAGGAATTCGGCCCATCCTACAGAGTACTGGTCCCAGTCCTGGGAATTCAAAGCACCAGAACAGTCATCTTACCACCACTGCCAGGCTCTAAAGCAAACAGATTTGTCTCCATCAAAAACATCAAACTACACCATGTGGCCGATCCTGCACAGTAGACCCAGAGGTCCTTTGGTTAGTTCCTGGTCCCCTTTCACTACCCAAAAGGACATACTTCTTTAAATAAGAAATAACAACTCTTCTGACTATACCAGCATGTACAACGATTATACAAATGCCTTCTTGAGCATGGGGAGGGCAGAGAATGAGCTTCTGCTGATTCATGTTACCACTTCACCAACAACAACTGTCCAAGATGTGGCTGTCTCCTACTCCAACTCAACACAAACAGACGACATTGTCTACTATGAACATATAAGTGTAGTGGATCCATCCACCAGTATTTCGCTGGCTCCTATGTTTGCAGAGACGGCTTCTGGTTATTTCATCGACCTGCCTAGGGTTATTAAAAATGAAGGCAATTAATGCTTCCAGTAACTCCACACCGGCCAAATTCACCAATGGGCAATCCTTCTTAAATGTGACAGAGGAAGAATTAAATGCAAAGGTTAAGGCGGGTACCTATAATTCTTCACTTTTCAGTTCTGGCGGGTGGTTACTGTGGCCAATAGATACAAATGGGTTTCAGGCGCATTTTGTTTATTCCTCAGGGGGTTCCAAGATTAGCCGGTCGGTCCCTCTAGTTGTCTGGGGTCAACACTCAGGAATAGTTACCACATACAGTGTGGATAAACTGTGCCAACAATGGTTACATACTAACACCTTAGCAGCAGTTAATAAACATCATAATACATTGTCTGAGGAAATAGACTTACAAGATTTCTTGTTTGGTCCAAGAAAGACACGCTCTAAACGATTCCTGTATGCAATTTACAATGAGATCTGGAAGCGTTTTCAGATAGAAGCAGCTGTAGGTTAAGGGCAGCTAAAGAAGGAAAATTTGGAAAAGGCTTTTGCTTTTGTCGATAATGGCATGAATACTCTATTCAACAGAATATATACCCTGAATAATATAGTGTCATCTGTGATTGACATCATTCAGAATGACATGTCCCTACTACATCATGGACAAAATCAGCTGTGTTCTATCATGCCGTTAGGTTGGATGTTACAGATTCTGAAAGATGGCCGTGTTCTACAGAAATATATTAACAGTAGTGACCTGTTTGTTTCTTTTAATTTGTCCAGGAAGCAACAGATAATGGTTAAAAGAGAAGCAAGTTTCGCCATTCTTCATATAGAAAAGTTAGAAATGCTGCCTTTCACGGTTGCAGAAAGTCCATCAACAGTATGGCTCGTACATGGTAATATATATTTGCCCATTTCCACCTTTCATTTCACCCAGATCTTGAAACATCTTTCCATGGGCAGATACGAGCAGTTAGGAGATAGCTATATTAAAGAAGAGTGGGAGTTGCCTTCCGACTTTAAATGTCTGAACGGTGAAACAGAGGTCTTTCTCAGTGGAAACAAATGTGAGACTACTGTTAGTCATTCTGTGATTTGCAAACAGGTGTCCCTTCATGGCTTTTGCAATGCGGGGGTCGTGAACTTGGCTTGTTTTCTGAAGGGTACTCCCATCCCTTTGATGCATCCAGCATTTCATATACTTTCAAATGGAAGTTATATGGTCCTCAACAAACAGAGCTGTTGCGGTATGAGACCAGAAATTGTTTACACAATTTCAGTCTCTAAGATTGTAACTTGTTGTGGACATGTTCCATTCCCTGCCACACAAGAGATAAGAGTAGCAGAAATGTGGCCTCACATTGACACTACTAATGTAAATTATAAAAAGCTGAGCAGACTAAGGGCGCTACTGTTTCAGAAACAAGTTGCATTGATATCGGCTAAAGAGACGTATGCTCTCCAGATAGCAAGATCATCAGCCGAGATACAATCCCTATTAAATACCAACTTCCCCCAGCACTTTGGGAGCTGCTATCCAGAATATTCAACGCTTGAAGCACTACGGGGATTGCACGTTTCTTTAAGGCTGTCGGATCTGGATTCATGTCCATCTTACAGACTGTCTTAGGAGTCATTCCTTCGGCCATCCATTCACTCTTTTCAAGTGTGATTGGTGGCTTTCGGGTGACTTTGACATTGATTGGCAGAATACTGCTGCTTCTGTTCTTGATACGCAGCGGTTGTACCTTCCCAGCTAAGCCGAGTGATGGAGCTACTACCACCAGCCCAGCTGTACCATGATGCTATGGTGCAGTTCTTTGGTGCTCCATTGCTGCCAGAATTGAAGCATGATTGGTCACTGTCATTCTGACCAGTCTTATGGTGTGTGAAACCAGTCTTTCATTGTACCTGGTGCCTCTTCGAGCATCTACCTTTGGTGTGCCTTGCACTTTCCGCCAGTGCCTCTTATGGACCAAGAACTGCTAATGTTCCTGATGAAGGTTCATTCACAGTCGTGCCCCATGAGACTGAGGCTGATTCACGCGGCCACTTATGAGCCACTCTTGGTGAACTGTCTAGCTCCTTCAGGCACTTTGGATGGTGCTGCCCTCCCCGGTGATCCTGTGCTTGAGGCTGCTGCATGCAGCTCTGTGGATCCATCTGCCAATCTTGTCATCGATCTGGCATCTGACGATATGGATTTATTCCTATATGCCTTTCCTTTCAATGACTTCAGAGATATTCTCCAAGATCATAACTATTGTTAGATACATTTGATCATTGGCTTTATTCTAAAAAATGTAAGTTATGCCAAAATTGCCTTTTGATCGAATTAACTTTGGCCTGCTGTGCTTGTCATGGTCGACATTTTTACCTCTTTGCATGTTTTAGAAATTTTAACTGGTTTTCAATTAGATTTTAATAGCAATTTAATAGGATTTTAACTTGCTTCAGTTTAAAGCATTTTAGCTTGGGTTCATGCACCTTCTCTGGCGTCATCAATATGGCGTTATAGATGTTCCAGCAATGGGTAGGGTGTAGTGGATTCTATTTAGTTTTAGTGGGAGTCAGGAGTTTCCTTAGCCTTCTGGCTTGCAGACCTGTGCCCAGGGCACCCACTGACTTTTAACCTACTTAGCCGCTCTGTTTTAGCTAATTTATTTAATTATTTTTTCTAAGATGGCTGCTATGTTTATAGTTAGGAAGATGTTTTGATTTCGCGCTATCAGTGCCATCCTGTGAAGGCGTCACTATCAACGTCAAAGACAAGAGATATAGATTGCTAGCATGGCTGCTGAGGGAGGACCAGCAACACACCCCTATTGGAGCTATACGACTAGACAACGGAACTTTGGGCACTTCGCAGGAAGCAATTATTAATGCTTTCAAGGAATACCATATGGGGCAGGCGACATGCGATGCTCAGCAATTAGAGGCCTTCCTTAGTGGAGTGCCTTTTCCACAGTTGTCGGCAACGGATATGGCAGCATTGGCGAACCCCTTAAAATAGAGGAAATAGGCGTAACCATAGCACAAATAGCCCGCAATAAGACCCCGGGTGGATGGCTTGCCAATAGAGTACTATGTCACTCATGTGCAGCACTTGTGGCGGCACTTGTTGTCAGTGTTTGTGGAGGCATGGACCCGTGGGATACTCCCATTGTCTCAGAGAGAGGCGTTGGTTGTGGTCCTTCCCAAGCAAGGCTGTGATCCCACAGACGTGAGGTCCTACAGGCCGTTGTCTCTCCTTAACCTGGACTGCAAAATTCTGGGTAAGGTGTTGACAAACAGACTCGCCCCTATAATACACACCTTAATCCATGAAGATCAGAATGGCTTTATGCCAAAGCGTACTACGTTCCTGAATATCCGTAAACTCCTAAGTATTAATGGTGACACTCCATCTGAGGCATATGACAATGTTGCAATGTCGTTGGACATTGAGAAGGCATTCAACACGTTAGGCTGGGATTTTTTTTTTGCCACAATGCACGATATGGGGTTTGGTCTGGGCATCATACGTTGGGTACAGACCCTATACACTGGGCCTACGGCTAGGGTGAAAACGGGAGGAGTAATATCAGACAGCTTCCCCATTGGTAGAGGAACTAGACAGAATTACCCCCTATCGCCTTTGCTGATTGCCACACAATGGAGCCACTGGCGGTCCAGTTGCGTGCACTGGCTGAGCAGTGGGGGATACGCCGAATGGGGACGCATCATATTATCTCATTGTATGCTGATGATGCATTGATTTACCTGGAGAATGGTTGGACAACGCTACCTGCAGTGATGTGCCTGTTGGATGCATATGGAGAGATTTCGGGGTTGAGGGTCAACTGTCCCTAAATCCTGCTGTCTAAATCCTGTTTGTTCCCTTTGACTGATCTGCCCGCGAGGGTGATAGAGAATTCTCCGGTGGGGAGACTAAAGTGGTGTTATGATTCATTTAAATATCTGGGAGTGCATATATACCATAAACCTGAGGACCTGAGGGATGGCAATTTGGGACGTGTGCTTAACTGTATGAAGGGCTCGCTTCGGTTCTGGTGCTCACTCCATCTGTCTCCTCTGGGTAGGGTGGCAGTAGAACATTTGTTGGTGCTCCCAAGGTTCCTTTACTATTTCGGTGCACTGCCCATAGTTGTGCCCAGGAGTTTTTTCAACGAACAGAATAGATTGTTGTTGGGACTTATATGGGGGAGTGGCAGATCACGAGTGGCGCTTGCCACTTTGCAACGACCGTTGCAGGAGGGGGGTTTGGGCACCCCAAACTTTGAACACTATTATGCTGCAGCACAATTGCAATGGGCACTGTCTTGGATACACAGGCCTGAGTCGTCGGAGGCACTGTGGGTTCATACGCAAGTGCAAGGGGTTCCTGTCTATACGTGGCTGATGGATCGCACTGTGAAACACAACACCGGCAACCCTTTATTGATAGCAGCTCATGCCTATTGGAGGCGATATGCACAAAAGTGAGGAACGGGTTCACCATACTCACCCCTCATCCCCCTGGGCCAGATACTGGGAGGTATACGTGTGCTTAGGGCTCACTCTCTTGCCACGTGGGCAGAAGCAGGGATAGAAACAGTGGGCGATTGTTTTGATGATGGTGTTTTGATGTCATTTGAGGCCATTAGAGACCTTACCTTAGTGAGATCGTGACAATTCATGTCATATTACTCCATATGTCATTTAATTAGAAGAGCATGGGTGGGGGGAGATCAGGAGCCTATCACTTCTCCCACATTACACTATTTGCTTTCAGATAATAGCCTCACAAAAGTGATTACAAATTTGTATAAAGCTCTAAACGGAGTGGGTGGCAACAGACTGGAGATTGCGAGACAGAGATGGAATGCAGTTCTCTGGGGCTCTTGACTCCTGAGTCTTGGTTGCTGGCCCTTCAGCAGGAACAGCACATATCGCGAAACCCCAGGTTCCGATATACCCAATTTAATTTTGTACACCAGACATATCTCTCCCCATCCCGTATTCAACCATGTACCCTGCCTCTAGTCCGACGTGCCCCCTATGTGGCTGTCCGGCGGCTCAGTTTTATCACATGGTGTGGGAATGTCAGACAGTCTGGTACGATATAGTGACAGACATTACTGACATTACAGAACATTTGTTTCCACTGGATCCAAGATCTTGTCTCTTGGGGATACGAAACAGAGACAAGCAACACATTTATATTAATACGTTCGCAGATTTGGCATTTATCATGTATAAGCGATTGATTGCCATTAACTGGAAGGCACCCAGGGTACCGGAGCTCCAAGGGTGGTGTGCCATGACATTGCGTTGAGCACGGACGGAGTCCCCGGTGTTACGGGCATTGCGAGATAAGGGACAGGTGCACACAGGACATGATACTTGGGAAACGCTTGTCACTAAACTGGAAATTAAGAATGATGAGCGCCCGCCATGAATTTAGGAAATATGGTAACCATGCCTGCAGGGTGGCGCGTCTGGAGTTTCATGCAGAGTGGGGGACACCGGGCAGATGGAAAGGGCCTTTGCATAGGGAAATGTGCTGATGTTGAGCATCCCGGAAAGCCAATAAAAGACTGTTAATATCCAGTTGATTGAACCCCTGTATGTGTACAGCACCATAATGGACAAGTCGTACTGGACTACATGCTTGTAATGGGATGTAATAACGAACTGAGGGGTGAGATGTGCAATAGAATAGATCCACACAAAACATGCAGGCAGCCGGAGGTGACACATGTTACATGTTATTGTACTGTATCTTGTAACTATTTTGATCCGTGAGTGTATCGCTTGCTACACCTTGGAAAGTTTGTACAATGAATCAGCAATTAACTGCGCTGTTGACTTTTGAAGAATGGAATGGACTGATCCAGTTTTTGGTATTTGCATCTGTAACTGACTACCTGTGTTGAAAATAATAAAATAGATATTTAAAAAAAATAGATATATACGTAGGTATTCACATCATGTCCCTTTCTCACTTATGTGTGACAGGAACATAATGTACATTTGGAGGGAATTGTTTATATGATTGCCACCCCAAGCATGCCTTCTGATCTATTATTTGGGAACATACCTGCATCAGGGATCCTACAAGATCTGCATAAATACATCTCATGCAGACAAGGTTATCAGAGGGATTCCTTCCAGATGCCATCAACGCTATCTATTCTACATGTTGCCTTGATCCAGACCCAGCCTTCGTGTCCCCACGGAGTCTGCACTAGAGACCTCCTTCCAAGGTAATGAAGGTTGGGGAGCGCTTCTCATGGACACGGTACTGGCAGATTAGGTTTATCATACCGGGACGTCTTTGTATTCACAACTCTCATCTTTTCGATTCTGCTTCTTGCATTGTTCATTATCCTAATCATTGGAGCTCATGCATTTTACAGTAGATTGCAGTCTTGTTAATAAAACCTATTGGAAACTTCACTGCATCTCCTTTTATTGACTGGGTGTGATTTAGAAATATTGCTCCTGTGAGAAAAGGGTACTCTCCGTTTAACCACATCTCCCCTGAGATGTCACACTCTAGAGCCCATGCGTAAAGGCTGCCAGAAATCACCGTTTTCTGTTTGGGTTTTTGGGGAGGTACTGCTTGTGAGCTGGGAGGGTTGGGCCGACAGTTGCGACTTATTGTAGGATTGGCTTAGTCGCCTACAAACAAAAGTGCTGTCATCCCTAAATCAGTAGTCTTGCCTACATCAAGAGTCCAACAACGACAACCTCAGACTCTGTCTAAAACACATAGGCCCTCATTATGACATTGGCGGTAAGTCCTGCTTACTGTCATGCCGACTGCCGCCAATATACCGCCGCCGCAGCGGTTTACCGCTACCCATATTATGACCCACACAGAGCAATCCGTCACTACACAAGTCCGCCAGCCCAAAGGTCAGTGATAAACTGGCGGTAGCAAAACCCACACCGTTACGCCAACAGAACTACGCCCACAGCATTATGACCCACGAATCACCGCAGCAGACTTTCAACCATGGTAAACCATTGGCGGTACATACCGCTGCGCTCAAAATACACACAAACATACAAAACTACACCACATTGGACAATTCAAACTACACACACCTGACACACATATACACACCACACCCATACCACTATAAAACACACACCCAGAATACCTACAACCCCTTACGACTAGAAATAATTGCCAACTGAGAGAGACACACCAACAACACCCACAGAACCAGAGCCACAAACCACCATCACCCTTACACCATCCACGTACCTTACAGCACACACCCCAACACATCACCCCACACACCCTCACACAAAGCACACTCACTACACCCATAGCACCACAAAGACACCCCCGGTTCTCAGAGGAGGAGCTAAGGGTCATGGTGGAGGAAATCATCCGGGTAGAGCCACAGCTATTCGGATCACAGGTGCAGCAGATATCCATTGCCAGGAAGATGGAGCTATGGCGGAGTATCGTGGAAAGGGTCATCAGGAAGAGGTGGAACGACCTATAGGGGAAGGTACATTCCGTGGTTGCAAGACACCAGATATCAGGAAAGAGGACTGGTGGTGGACCCCCACCTCCTCCCCCACAACTAACAACATGGGAGGAGCAAGTCTTGGCAATACTGCATCCTGAGGGCCTGGCAGGAGTAGCAGGAGGACTGGACTCTGGTAAGTCAAATCTTTACTACTTTCACCCCCCTACCTGCATGCCATCACATACCCCCACCCTCACTCCCATCACCCCACCACCTCCCACACACCCCACCATCACAACCCACCCCTCCCACAACCAAGCCCTGCATGTAACACCAATGCATAGACACCCATCACAGATCTGCATGGACACCCATCACCAAAGCATGCACACTTGAGACAATCACCTGGCCCACCAAATCACCACTCACACAAGCCTAAACTGCCAGGGCAATAACAACCATAGAGGGCAACACACCCATGCACAAGATGGCACACGCAGAAACAATAACACTGCATTTACATCACCACAGGTCCCCCACACAACGTCACCGGAGAGGAAGTGCCAGCAACATCCAGTCCCCCCCCAGAAGAGGCCCACAGTGATGACAGCAGCTCTGCATGCCTGGATCTGGATGACCAACCTTGCCCATCAGGGAACTCCTGACAGTCGGTTATCCAGGCCCAGTCACCGACAACCACAGAGCCTCCCCCCTCATGAAACACCACCACAGCACCCACCCAGTGGGCCCATAACACTGTCCCCAGGACACATCAATCAGCAGTGTGTCCATCAATACAGGGACCCCAGGCCACCCCACAAACACAGGACGATCAGGGTCCTGGGGTTAGTGGCAGTGGGCACACGGTCCAGGGGACAGAGGCACAGGACAACAGGGAAGCTGGGAGGACTGCTGTGCGACAGGGGGAGGACAGGCCCAGGGAACCGACTCTCCAGGAGGCACTCACCAACATCCTGGGAGCATACCACCATTCCCAGGAGATGATGAGCCAGATACTGGCCAAATTGCAGGAGACCCAGCGGCTGCAGGAGGGACAATACCTGAGTATCAGGGAGGACCTGAGGGACATCCACACCAGCCTGGTCACCATTGCAGGGGTGCTGGCAGACATGGCCAACACCATAAAGGGAGGCAGTGGCACACCAACGGGCCCCTGACACTAGCCAAACCGATGAACAGCCTTCCACCTCCGCTGATGCTAGTGGACAGGAGGCCCCGCCACAGGAACAACAGGCCATCAGCACCCTCCCCTAGCAGAAGAAGTACCACCCCACTTACGGTCCCTGCGACCCAGGCAGAAGCCAGATAATATTGCCAAGACCCCCGCCAGGAAATAAGACTCTCCTGAATGTCACCCTTGTGTCCCACTCTGTCACCCTGTCCACCTTGATCTGCCATTGCTCCACTTCCTATGCCCCCTTTGACAGTGCACCTGTGATACAAATAGACTGGAACTTTACCCTGGACTCTCCTCCACCACCACCCCAGGCCATTGCAATACCCCCTCCACTTATTAGCACATAAATAAACACCTTTGTAATAAATACAAGTATGGAGTCTGTCAATTGATTGAACTATGTATTTGTTTAACAAGCTGCAAACATTGCATTTCAACTGTACAGTAATGTATACATAGGTATGACCTGTAGCTGGCTGCAGTCAACACACCAGAAGCCAGAGAGGGGCACAGATATCTGAAAATAGACATGCCAAAGGGTACAGTAAGTGGCCATAGTAGTGGGAAAATCCGCCTGCCAGTGACAATATCCAACACACAACTGTCAATGGAAGGTGAAGTTACAGTGTCTTACCTGTGTGTCACTGGAAGTACTGTCGTATGATGGATATTCTGTTGCCCTCATCCTCTGCCTCCTCTTCATCACTGTCCACAGGGTCCACTGCTGCCACACGCCCATCTCCAGCCTCATCCTCCTGCAGAAAAGGCACCTGGCGACGTAAGGCAATGTTGTGCAACATTCAACATGCCATGATGATCTAGAAGACCTTCTTGGGTGAGTAGCACAGGGAACCACTTGTTAGATGGAGGCACTGAAGCCTGGCCTTCAGGAGGCCGAATGTCCTCTCTATAATCCTTCTTGTTCACTCATGTACCTCATTGTAACATTCCTCTGCCCTTGTTCTGGGATTCCTCACTGGGGTCAGTAGCCATGAGAGGTTTGGGTAACCAGAGTCACCTGCAAATATCGAGGGATACCTGGTAGACACACACTAACCCTTAGGGCCAACCCCATACCCATACACCAACATATACTGGGTGGGAACCATGGACTCACCTGTTAGCCACACCCGGTGGCTCTGGAGTTGAGCCATCACATATGGGATGCTGCTATTCCTCAGGATATAGGCATCATGCACAGAGCCAGGATACTTTGCATTGACATGGGAGATGTACTGGTCCGCCAGGCACACTATCTGAACATTCATCAAGTGAAAGCTCTTTTAATTTCTGAACACCTGCTCATTTCTCCGGGGGGGACAAAGGCAACATGTGTACCATCAATAGCCCCAGTAATGTTGGGGATATGTCCCATTGCATAGACATCAGCTTTCACTGTAGCCAAATCCTCCACCTGGGAGAAAACAATGTAGCTGCACATGTGTTTAATTAGGGCAGACAATACTCTTGTTAGCACTATTGAGAACAATGGCTGTGACATTCCTGCTGCCAAGACCACTGTCACTTGGAAAGAACCACTTGCCAAGAAATGGAGCACAGATAGCACCTGCACAAGACGGGGGATCCCAGTGGGGTGACGGATAGCAGATATCAGGACAGGCTCCAACTGGGCAAACAGCTCTTGGATTGTGGCCCTGTCAAGTCTGTAGGTGAGGATAATGTGCTTGTCCTCCATTGTTGCCAAGTCCACCAGAGGTCTGTACACGGGGGGATGTCTCCATCTCCTATTCATCCGCAGCGGTTGCAATCTAGGGGCCAAAACGATGAGCATCTGGTTAGTATTCCAAATTTCCAAACAGTACACTGCATTGCATGGTGTGACTGAAACAGTATGTTGTTGGATAGGCCCAAATGGTGCCTATGTGTACTGTGACGCAGTTAGGTGCCATGGCCTGCACCCCCCCGAAATGGCGTCTGCCTGTCCTGTGTGGATGGACAGGTGGAAATGAGGCAATGCCGCTGACGTTGTGCGCCGTTGCGGGAGGCGGTCGAGTACCGCTGTGCAACTCCTCATTGGTTGTCTATGGGTTACAGTGGCCAATAGTGATTTACGCCGGCGGTGACGGTACGCACCGCCGCGGACTTGACCGCCATTTTCTATCTGTTCTCTCACTTGCTACCTGGCCTTCAACAGGAGAGGACCTACACTGCAAGTGCTGCTGTGACCTGTGTCTGGAACCGACCACGGCTCGAGTCACTGGGGAAAGGGCCCCTGCCTTCACCGCTGCGAAGTTGGAGAGACTGGTGGATGGGGTCCTACCCCAGTACCGAATGCTGTATGGCCCTCCAGACCAACAAGTGAGTACACTGTGAGCACGATGCATGGGGCATGAATGCATGGAGTGCTGTGTGTGAGGACCTTGTGTAAGGGGGTTGTGGAAGGGTCCTAATCAGTGTGCTGCATGTATGGTGGGCAATGTCTGTGCGTAAGGGGATGTGAGGGATATGGTGGACCATGAGTGTAAGAGGCCGGACAGTATCGCTGATACCTTTTTCTATGTTTATTTGTCTGCAGGTCAGCGCCCATCACAAAAAGGGTATATGGTGTGCCATCGCCAAGGATGTGCGGACCCTAGGGTCTACGGCAGGTGGAGCACCCACTGTCGGAAACGGTGGGAGGACCTGAGAGGCTGGGCATGGAAGACGGCAGAGGCCCAGCTGGGGATGGCCTCCCAACGAGGAAGGGGTGCCTGTCGAACCTTGACCTCCCTGATGTTCCGCATACTGGCGGTAGCCTATCCGGAGCTGGATGGGCGCTTGAAGCCATCACAGCAGCCACAAGGGGGTGAGTACAGTTTCCAAATCTGCAAATTGCGCGTGCTGGGGTGGTCTCCGGGTGGGGGATGTGGGCCTGTGGGTGCCCCTAGGCCAGGCAGGACATTGCATGGTAGGTCCCATGCTGGGCAGGGTTCTGATGTGAAAGTCCTCCAACCAAGCTAGTAGGCCTCCACTACTGGGCAGGGGTCTCAGGTATGCTGTTACTGGCCTTAGGTATGCCTGTCCTAGGGCTGGTGACTAGCATTGTGACTTGTAGTGCATTGCATAGTGCGTAGGCCTGTACCCTGTGTGAGTGTGCTGTGTATGCCAACAGTGGTGTTGGGGCAGCCATTGACCAAGTGTATCCTTTGTCTCACTCCCCTTTTTGTTTTGTCACCCTATCCTTGTGTGCAATAGCATCATCTGGCGGAGGAGCAGAGGCACCGGCGACAGAGGGAGCTGCATCCCACAGGGCCCAGGAGGCTGAATCCACCAACGGTGAGGGCAGCAGTGGGACGGAGGATGAGGGGAGCACCACGGCGGAGACAGGGGAGGACAGTTCTGACAGTTCTGAAGCTCCCTGGTGGTGGCGGATACCTCTGTGCCCATCCCAACTACAGGTACAGCCACCACCCCCGTACCAGCACCGCCCTCCCAGCAGCCCCTCAGCGAGTTTCCTGTGCCCGCTCACTCAGGAGGTTTGGCATCTCCTTCCCCCCCAGGCACCTCAGGCCCTGCCCCAGTTAGCCCTGCTGCCCTGAGTGAGGAGGCTATTGACCTCCTGCGATCCATCTCTGTTGGGCAGTCAACCATAGTGAATGCCATCCAGGGGCTGGCAGGCCATTTGCAACAAACAAATGCTTTCCTGGAGGGCATTCACTCTGGCATGGCGGCCCAACAGAACTCAATCTAGTCTCTGGCCTCCTCCCTGATGGCAGCCATTGTCCCTGTCTCTAGCCTCCCCCTCTAACTTCCTCTACCCAGTCCCATTCCCCTGACCCCCAACCTATCCCAAGCACACATTCAGACCAGCATACCCCCAAAACAACACACAGGAGTGGCTCCGGCAAACACAGGCACCACAAATCATCCCAGAGGCACTCACACAAACAACATCCAGAATCAGACACACCAACATCCACTGCCTCCACTGTGTCCCCATCCTCCTCCTCGTCCACCACCCTCCTAGTAGCGTCTCCACTCACACCTGCATGCACTACATCCTCATCCACTACCTCCATCACGCATATCACTACATACCCCTCACTGGCAGTCACCATCTCCACATCCATGCACACGTCCCCTGTGTCCTCTCCCACTGTGTCTGTGCCCCCTCCTCCCAAAGTACACAAACGCAAGCACTAAGACACCCAAAAGCCATCCACCTCACAACAGCATCCAGTCCATGCACCTGCACCCAAACACAGCAGACTGACACCTCCTACAACCACTCCCTCTTCCTCCACTCCCAGACCTTCACCCTCTTCCCGCCCCAGTGTCCCTAAGAAGCTTTTCCTCTCTGCCATTGACTTCTTCCCTACCCTTCCCCCAGCCCCATCCTTCACATCGGGCCAGGGTGGTCAGAACCCAGGCTAGCACCTCAGCCGCCCAGTCCACGGCCACAGTAGTGTCGGCAGCTACTGCAGGTGGGAGAGGCTCCAGGGAACAAGCTATAACCACTAACAGTGTGCCTGCACTAGCTGTCAAAGGGAAGGACAAGGAGGCACCACCAGCTGTGATGGGCAAGGGCAAGGAGGCACCACCAGCTGGGAAGGGCAAGGGCAAGGAGGCACCACCAGCTGTGAAGGGCAAGGTCAAGGAGGCACCACCAGCTGTGAAGGACCAGGGCAAGAAGACACCACAAGCTGGGAAGGGCAAGGGCAAGGGGCCTGTCCCTGCAGGCAGGAAGGTCAGGAGGCCTGGTGCAGGGACTGAATCAGAGCCCCCACCACCAACGATGGTGGTTCAGCCGTCCGAGGCTGCAGGGGAAGGGCTTCAGCCTCACCCCACCACGGGCATACCCTACACCAGCACTGCCACCAGCACCTCCAGCAGCACCGCCACCAGCATCACTGCCTGCAGCAGTGCCAGCAGCAGCAGCCCTAGTGGGCAGCCGTCAAAGGCTGCAGTGGACGGGCTGGAGCCTCCCCCCACCACTGCCAGCACCCCCAGTAGACAGCTGTCCAAGGCTGCAGGGGACGGGCTGGAGCTTCCCCCCACCACTGCCAGCACTGCCAGAAGTCCGAGTGGGCAGCCGTCTGAGGCTGCAGGGGAACGGCAGGAGCCTCCCCCCACAACTGGCACCCCGACACCAGCCCCGCCACTGCCACCAGTGAGCAGCTGTCACCGCCAGCGGGCAGTGTGTAGTCCTGCCTCCATGGACTGTAGTGCGTACTGGCCCCCTCCAGAACCAGTGGAGAAGCCATCCACTTGAGAGACTGTAGCCTTGCACTCCCCAGGACCAAGCAGTGGGCAAACCACCCACTTGAGAGACTTTGGCTTTGTACTCCCCATGCCGAGCAGTGGGCAGACCATCCACTTGAGAGACCGTGGCTTTGCACTCCCCAGGACAGAGCACAGGGCATGTTGCCCCCTCCAGGACCAGTGGTGTTGTACCATCTTCCGGCTGAGGTGCCCCCCCATTCCCCGTCCCCCTGAGGTGCCTGTGTATTTTCGACCTGATGCTCCTGCATTGTTCTCTCCATGTTGTTGCAGGAGTCAAGTGGGGCCTTGGCCTATGTGATGTGGCCCTGTGGCCCACAGACATTGTGGACTGGGCAGTGTCCCTCCATTTGTATAAATATATATATATAATGTTTTGATTTTGAAGGACGTATTTCTAGTATTTTATCTTATTGCACTCACTTTAATCCATTCCTTTTGTCCTTGCATTGTTCCTGAGTGGTACAGGGAGGATATGTAATGTTACTGCATCTGTTTGTGTGTATGGTGTTGGGGGTGGGGGTGTTGTGTGTGTGTAACTCTCTTTTTCCTCCCTCCTCCCATGTGTGCTAGGCAGCAGTACTCATCGTGGTCGTCTTCGCCGGTGTTGGTGTTCATGGTGAAGAAGGAGATAGACTAGCATGGGGAACAACTGCAACTCGGGTTCCATGGCGGCGTGGTTCTTCCTTAAGTCTTCAGGGGTGTGTTGTTTCCCTTCTGTGCACTGTTTCCGCCGTGGTTTTGATGTCGTTGGTACCGCCCCAGAAAAGGTGGTGGATAGGCCTGTTGTAATAGTGTGGGGGGTACATTGTCTTCCGCCTGGCTGTTGACGGCTTCTGCCGTGGTGCTTGTTGCTACCGCCGTGGCGGTCTGCGTGTTAAAGTGGCTGTCTGTGTGAGCGGTTTCCGACGTGGTCATAATTGCATTTTTTTTACTGCCGGCCTGTTGGCAGTATTACCGCCGCTTTATCACTGACCGCCAGGGTTGTAATGAGGGCCACTGAAAACTAGACACCCTGGAGAGTCCAGAGTGGCATGGTTTGCATGGCTTTCACCAGGTAATTTTACCCAGAAACCTTTGCAAATCTCACATTTTGTCTAAAAACACACATTTTCCTCACATTTCTGTGAGGGAAAGTATGGAATCTGTGGGGAGCAGCAGGTTTCCTACCACCAACCATCCCCCAAGTCTCCCCAAAAAATTGGTACCTCACTTGTGTGGGTGGGCCTAGCCACCACAACAGGAAAGGCCCCAAAATGAAATATGGACACACCCCCTACCAAGTTATAAGAAAAAAGGAAACCGCTTCCTTTCTGCCCTCCACAGTCTGGCCAATGGTCAACAGATGCAATGGGGAGGGTGTCTTGGCATTGGCCATTGGTTGACGCCCACAACTAAAGGGTTATTTCTGCTCCACATAGCCAATCAAGTCATATTTGTTTATTTCTGAATTACACTGTTCTCAAAGAAGGCTCTCTATCATAGGCTCACTAATGTAACATTTCTTCAAGGATCTTCTGCTTGCACGCAGTATTACGTTCATTCACAGTGGTTCACTGTTGTTTATGTAACAAGTTTGTCACCTGAAATTAGGGCCGAGGGGCTGAATCATATTCATGTAGTGGGACAGTGCTGAGGGTAGGGCTGTATGATGATTTTGAAATTCTTTTTCTGTTTTGTTGAAAAGGTATGTCTTTGCTCACACCACAATGAATCAGCACTTTTCCTATAAAAACCCTCAGTTTAGGGGGTGATCCAGAGACCTTTCCTGTGCTACTAGGGATGCTTTTAAATTTTTACTGACTTTGTTGTATATTTGGGACTTAGGGCCTGATTACGACCTTGGCGGAGGGGGTTACTCATCACAAACGTGACAGATATTCCGCCTGCCGTATTACAATTTGCATTATATCCTATGGAACTTGTAATACAGTGGACGGGATATCCATCACGTTTGTGATGGTGTAATCCCCTTCGCCAAGGTCATAATCAGGCCCTTAATCTAATTTTGATTTTGCATGTTATTCTTTAATGCCTTATTACTAAGAATCCTTCCTGGCAATAACTTTAGTCATTTAATTGAGATTTGCTGCATCTGCACTTTACTATTTCAGTATTGTATTGTTAACATTTTTGTACTAAATCTTCATAATTTTTTTTATTCTGTCCTATTGAGTCTTTCCTTTCTTATTTGACTGTACTTTTGTCATGCAAATTTGTACATTATTTTGGAACACATTGAAGTTCAGGTTAGCACCATCCCTGATCCAACCAACCTGTTGGTGTGATTTTGAGGTGTAAGATTCTAGGAATAGAGTATGCCCACAAAAGTTTACCCCTTCTGTCTAGATTTTGGGGTGTATCCAGCACCCTAAGGCCCATATTTATACTTTTTTAGCCCTGCATTTGCATAATTTTTTGATGCAAAAATGGCGCAAACATACAAAATACAATTGCTTTTGGGTCAAAAAGCGGAGCAAATGCGGCGCTAAAGAAGTATAAATATGGGCCTAAGTTGCTCCTTATTTCCTCTAATGCTGGAATCATGGCCTCTAATTCCTGAGTGAATGGGGACCAATTCTCCAGAAGCCGATACACTATCAGTTTCAATATGAGAGCAGGGAATCTCCACTGTTGTAGCTGACATCTAACCCTGAACAGTTAACAACTGCCTTGCTGCTGCATAGTGAACTGCCATAATCTGGGATATCCTGCTTTGAAGAGACTGAACCTGGTCCTCTAGCAAGAAGATATGTGCCTTCTGCATGTCTATTTGTACCCCATAAACAGTCTTCAATTGCTCTTTGAGCCGACTGGACTTTGGTAGTTTACAATGAATCCCAGTTCCTCGAGACAGGAGCACACCATCTTACCACTGGACTCCACCTTCAAGAAAGAAGAGCCGGCAATCAACTTGTCTCCCAGATAATAAAACATTTCAACCCCCTTTAATTGTGAAAAAGAAACAACAGGTGCAAGTACATTTGTGAAGACTCTCAGGGATAAAAAGAGTCTTATAGGGAGTTCCCTTAACCGGAAGTGATGTCCTTGAATTGCAAACCTAAGGTCTTGTTGGCCATCCTCACTTATTTGAACATGAAAATAAGCGTCCTGTAAATCCATGGTCTCCAGAAAGTCCTGTTGTACCAGAATTGGAATTACCATCTGCATAACAAGCATTCTGAAGGGAGTGTTTGCATCAACCTAAATACTTAAAAGCCAGAACTGGCATGTATTTCCCATTGGTTTTGGATAATGGAAAACATGCCACACTCTCTCTGTGAGATCACAGTTGGCACTATGGCTCCCTTCTGGATCATTGCTTTGATTCCCTCAAACATTGTTTGTCTCTTCACCAGGTCCTTTGGAACTGGGGTTGCTTGGAATCTCGGACCTGGAGCTTGGCCTGTAAATTTCTTAGTGTAGCCTTACTGTTTGAAATTGGGTCTCTAGTTGGCAGTTGGAAGAAGGATGCACCCTGTCCAAGTAGGGACCACAATCCTAGTCAGGTTAAGTAAATTCCACACCATAAATTAACCTGTGCTTACCCTGTGGTAGCTTGGCACCGAGCAGGCAGGCTTAATTTAAGAGGCAATGTGCAAAGTATTTGTGCAACACTTAAAACTGTAAATCAATGAAAACATCACACAAAAATAATCCACACCAAGACAAATAGATCTTAATTTAATTAGCAAAACAAGACCAAAATGGCAAAAATCCAATAAGTAGTAGTTGAGACAAGAATTTTTAAAGAATATCTGCAATTGCAGTGCTGAAAACTTAAAGCGCCAA
This sequence comes from Pleurodeles waltl, assembly GCF_031143425.1. Taxonomy (NCBI): domain Eukaryota; kingdom Metazoa; phylum Chordata; class Amphibia; order Caudata; family Salamandridae; genus Pleurodeles; species Pleurodeles waltl. The sequence continues at coordinate 941,267,283 of NC_090446.1, forward strand.
CTGGGGCTTTCTGGTCACACTAAACGAAGGTAAATCCAAAGTTCTGGCCGACCGTAATGGGGTGTGGGCTGGCTGTTTCTTGCATCAGATTTTTTACATCAACGCCACCCTCCATCCAAGATACTGTTTCAGTGTGACAGGATTGGTCAAATCCTGTCACACTGAAACAGTATCTTGTATGGAGGGTGGCGTTGATGTCAAAAATCCGATGCAAGGAGCATCGAAGACGATGCATTGCCAATGTGTAAGTTATGATCTGTGCTGTCCAGGGATGCGTTATCATCGAGCCACGCAGTTGACGATCTATGAGCAGGGATGCAATGTTGAACCCTTTGAGATGAAGACAATGTGAAAGTGATGCGGCGGGGGTGATGGTGATGCATCAATCCTGAGCCGTGCAATCGGCAATGCAAAGTCCTCTTCTTCAGCAACAGCTGGATGCGTCCACATCGAGGAAAGATGTGGCATTTCTGATCGGTGCAGTGACAGCACTTCATGGATTTTCTCAGAACACAGCTGCAGAACCCACTTTCACAGGTCCAGGACTGGATTGACACCACTTGGCAAGATAGAACTCACAGTTGGCAGAGTCCAGAAGCTGTAGCAGAGGTAAGTGAAGTCTTTGATGTCCCTGAGACTGCATGATAGGAGGCAGGCCAGCTAGCCATTGGAGTCACTTGGTTCTGAGGATGAAGATATGCAGATTCAGTCCTTCTCACTCCCTGGAAAGGAGGGCAGCAGGCAGCAGGGCTGGTAAAGCAAAGCAGGAGTCCAGCAAAGTCCAGCAGAATTCCATCAGAATGGAAGTCCTCTCAGCAACACAGCAGTCCTACTTCCTGGCACAGTATCCTCAAGTCCAGAAGTGTACTGATTTGTTAGGATCAGAAGTCCAGTTCTTATACCCAGTGATGCCTTTGAAGTGGGGGTGACTTCAAAGAGCGGCTTTGAAGTGCACACAGTTCCCCCTCCCTTTTCTGCCCTGGCTACAGACACACCACTGAGGGGTAGGCAGTTCTTTGTGTGGGGACAGGAACAGCCCTATTCAGGGGCAAGTGTCTGCTCCTCCATCCTATCTAGTTCAGGAAGGCCCATCAGCACGATAATCAGGCATCAGGATGTAAATGCCACATCTCAGCTCCCTTTTTATGTGACTGTCTAGAGTGAATGCACAAAGGTCAGCTGTATTGGAGGCAGGCAGCAGACAGAGGGCTTAAGAGTAGACAAATTCCAACTTTCTAAAAGTGGCACCTTTAAAGTTGCAATCATAAATCCAACTTTATCATTAAATATGAGTTATTATTACAAGTTCATAGGTATCAAACATGACAGTCCTACAGCTTCTCTATTAGGAAATATGCCTATTAAATATGTTAAGCAGTCCCCAATGTTATCCTATGGGGGTAGGCCTCACAGTAGTGAAAAACGAATTTGGGAGTTTTTCACTACCGGGACATATAAAATTAAAGAGTACTAACCTAAAATGCATATGCCCTGCCTTTTATTTACACCACACCCTGCCCTATGGGATACCCAGGGCCTACCTTAGGGGTGTCTTGTGTGTAATAAAGGGGGGATAAGGCTTGGCAAGGGATTTTAAATGCCAAGTCGACATGGCAGTAAAACTGCACATACATGCTCTGAAGTGGCCGGCCTGAGACATGTTTAAAGGTCTGTTTAAGTGGGTGGCACAATTAGTGCTGCAGGCCACTAGTAGCATTTAAAATACAGGCCATGGACACATATAGTGCACTTTACTAAGGACATATAAGTAAATGAAATATGCCAATTGTGGATAAACCAGTGTTACCACATTTTATGGGAATGAGCACATGCACTTTATCATAGGTTAACAGTGGTAAAGTGCCCAGTGTCCTAAGGCCAACAAAAACAGATCAGAAAAAAGTGACACAAAGCAAGTAAAAAGTTTGGGGGACAACCACCCAAAAGCTGTCAGGTCTAAAACGTGCCTTATAACCTCCTGAACCCATTTGTCGGTTACCACATAAACCCACTGTGGATAAAAGTCATTTAGACAGTCGCCCACTGCCAAGGCCATGCAGTCTGAATTTACCTGACTGTTGATTGTTTGACTGTGGCCGGGATTTTGAGAACAGCGAAGCCCCCCCAACCCTAAGCACATGAAAGGGGAGTGCGACTGGGCTTCACCAGGGTTGGATTGGCAAAGCGGGCATTCAGGCATCGGCAGGCTGGGCCACTGCCTAATGCCCACTTCTGGGTCGATTTTTTTGGTGCAATGATGGAGCACTTTTTGAAGGATTTTGAGATCAGCTGTGTTGTATAAAATTGCCAAAGAGGTGACTCTAAGGGGGCTAAGGGCCCTCTCTGAAAGCCTACAGCAGGGAAAGATGGTCTCCTCCCCATCCCCTGTGACACTGTCCCTACCCGTCCCTTGCTGGGTCTGCCATTTAGTGTGTGGCCACACTTGATGAGTGTAGATCGATTCCTGTGAGAGAAGAGCAGAGAGGAAGAGCCGCCTCACTGGAGCACAGATGTGAAGAGCTATTATCACCCCTCACCTCTCTGTTGGAGGCCGGCAGTGTCCTACATCTGATCTCTCCCCTGCCTAGCTCCACATGAAGGGCATTGTGATGGAGGGGCGGATGGTCCTGAGCAGCCTTGCTGGAGCCTGGCTGAGGTTGGTCATTTCACGCCTTCACCTTCCCTTAGGAGACTGGCTTTGTACTGCCCTGATCCCTGCCCTGCCAGGTTCTATACATGTGCACGGCAGAGGGAAGGGGATTGGGGGCAGTGTTGTTTGTCCCTGCAAAGCAGTGGACATTGGGACTCCCTGGAGGAAGGCAGATGGAGGGAGACTCTTACGAGTTATGGGGCGGAGAAAGAGTAGAACACAAGCTTAAGGGGGAAAGATAGACAGGCTGAGGGAGTGAGCTATGGAATAGATGGGAAAGAGACAGAGCTATGGAAAGAGAAAGAGGCAAAGTAAGACAGGAAGATCGAACATCAGAAAAAGAAAGTGTTGTGTGAGATGAGAGTACAGCTGTGCTACAGGAGAGGGAACTAAAGTTACAGAAGAAAGAGAAACAGAAGTGAGCGGAAGAGGGATCAAAAGATTAGAGACAGTGAAAGAGAAGAATGAGAAGTAGAGAGAGTGTGTGAGAGGTAGAGAATTCTATATGTATAAAAAATATAGCTGGGCACCCTCTGCACTTTCCTCCCTATGGCTGGGCACCTTCCTCTCTCTCCTCCCTACAGCTGGGCATCTCCTCTCTCTTCTCCCTATAGCTTGGCACCCTCCACACTCTCCTCTCTATGGCTGGGCACCTTCCTCTCTCTCCTCCCTATAGGTGGGCACCTTCCTATCTCCTCACTAAAGCTGGACAACCCCTGCACTCTTCTGCTTATAGCTGGGCACCTTCCTCTCTCTCATCCCTATAGCTGGGCACCCTCCTCTCTCCTCACTATAGCTGGGCAACCCCTGCACTCTCCTCCCTATAGGTGGGCCTCCTTCTTCTCTCTCCTCCCTATAGCTGGGCACCCTCTGCAGTCTCTACCCTATGGCTGAGCACTTTCTTCTCTCTCCTCCCTGTAGTTAGGCACTCTCTGCACTCTCCTCCCTACATCTGGGCACCCTCCACACCCTTCTCCCTATGGCTGGGCACCTTCCTCTCTCACCTCCCTATAGCTGGGCACCTCCTCTCTCTTCTGCCTATAGCTTGGCACCCTCCACACTCTCCTCCCCATGGCTGGGCACCTTCCTCTCTCTCCTCCCTATGTGCACCCTCCTCTCTCTTCTTCCTATGGCTGGACACCTTCCTCTCTCTCCTCCCTATAGCTGGGCACCCTCTGCACACTCCTCCCTACATCTGGGCACCCTCCGCACTCTTCTCCCTATGGCTGGGCACCTTCCTCTCTCTCCTCCTCCCTCTTTCTACCTATGTTTTTGTGCCTCATTTCTTTCTATCTTACTGGTCACCAAAACCCTGCAATAAATCACCCACTCTCTCTGCATACCCCATGACCTTTGTATAACTATCTGCTTCTTTCTCTGCCTCACCTATCTTTCTGTTTCAGATCTCTTCCCTTGCTCTTCTACCTAAAACCGTTAATTTCCCTCTCTCTTCACTGATATCTAGACTTTATGTACCGACCCCTAATCTATATTTCAGCCCTTTCAGCCACATTTCTGTTCATCACACTTCTTTCTTCCAAATATACCTCTCTGAATCCCACCTGCCCCTATCTGTCCCCTACCCTGTGTCTAACTCCACACCCTCCCTGCCCTGTCGCTACCTCACCCCTTTTCTCAGCACCTGGTAGTCCTTTTCATATTACTGCACTGCCTTTCTCCTCCTCCTGCCTTGCCCCTCTCTCTCTCTCTACCTCATCTATTTCAACTATTTATTTTCCTCACCACTCTATCTGCATGTCTCAGCTCTACCTTTCTCACCTATATATCTCCCGCATCTCACTCTCTACTTCACATTTCATACACTACCTCATCTTTCTCCCCACACATTTCTTCCTCTCTCACACTTCTCAACCTCTCAATTTCTCTTACCATTTGAACACTCCCTCACCTCACTCTCCACTTCTTTCTAGTTCTAATCCCACTGCGTTGCTTCTCTCACAACCTTACTCTTTATTACTATTTCTAGACATCTTTTTAAACTAGAATTGCTTTTCTCTTCGTCTTTCATCTCTTTCTCTCTGTCCCACCTTTAAACACACCTACTGTGCTTCATATCCTTGGCTCGTTCTTTTTATATCCATCTACTTCACATCTCTGGCTCTACTTCACTTTCACTCTTTATCTATCCCAATTCCTACTCTTTTTCTCCACCTCAAGTCTGTCTCTACTTCACTTCCTTTTACTACAAATAATCTCCTTTTCTTATGTTCACCCTCTCAACCTACCTTTTTCTCTACCTAACAGCCCACTTTACCTAACCAATCTTTCTGTACCTTAATTATCTGCCCCTCTCTCTGACTCACAGCTGTCTCTATCTTGCATTTCCATTTATTTCTGCCTCATATTTTTGCCTGGGTACTCCTGCAACAACCCTCTTCCTACATTACCTTTCTCTCTACTTCACCCCACCCTCTTACTTACATTTCATTATTTCATTATTCTTAGATACCTCTACATGTATCTAACTCTCTACCTCACTCTAAAATCTTATCTATCATTCTACATCCCTTTTCCTATCTACCTCTTCCTACCTCTCCATATCTTTTTTTCTGGCCTTCTTATCATTCTCTTCCTGCCTGTGTGTCCTCATCTCACCCATCTCTCTATATCATCTCCGTTTTACCTCCCTTCTCCTTCTTCATCTCACTGGGACATTCTCATTACCTCTCTGTCCTTTCAATTTTGCTTACTCAACAGAGGAGGAGCTTACTGTCAAACTAGAGAAAGAAAGGGAGGGGTGAGGCAGGGGAAGAGATTTAAGCAGTACATTATTTTATAACACCCAATATAATAGTGAAAATCCTCAGAGTAGTGCTTTGATTTTCATGACTGCAGCAAGAGGGAAAGTGGTGAAGAGAGATTTGTTTAAGATTGAAGATATTCATCAATCAAAGCTTCAATCTGAAGCACTATGTGCATATGTTTTCATGTTATGCACCAGTCCTCTAGCATCCACCAAGCCACCATTACTGTGTCTTTCCTGGACTGGGAGGAACGGGTGAAGTAGATAGTGATTTGCACATAAAGTATTGTTTTTGCATGACAAAACCATTTCTTTTTCAGTTATGTCTAAATATTTTATCAATCATTGTTCAAGCTTTATTTTGGTACTATTTGGCTGGCAGATGCAGGGCAGCTCCAGCTTTTGGCTGTTTTTGTGTGCCCCCGTTTCTGGAAGGTTCACATATTATTTAGTGTTGTTTGGCATGATGGGGGCTTACATTGACTGAAAATTGATTAAAAATTCACAGCTCTTCTGAATAGGTGCCCCAAATTAGGTCCTGCCTGGGCCCCCAGAAATCATTAAGATGGTACTGGAAATATAAAACCTGTAGGGGAGTTGTGTGTCCAGGCTGCCCCCTCACTACTTTCTCATCCAGTTAGCAAAGTGGGGTTTCTGTAGAGAAGGGGAGGGATAATTATAGATTTCCTTCCTGCTTTCCAGGCCGACTTTCACCAGGCAAGAGCGATAAAACATCTGGATTCTACAATTCCCACTACCAGCAGCATTTAATTAAGACATTTCTGGAGGAGGACTAAGAAAAGAGCTAACCAGCCCTGCAGTTCGCCAGGAGAACCTGCTTCAATAGATTGTGTTTCCGACCATATCTTCAAATCATTATGTCCAGTCATTTGCTCCCTATGAGGAAGGAATCCTGGCCTGAACCAAGGCCTTCAGCGCCCCACTCCAGTTCCTGAGGCCCATGCAGAAGGCAGGCCACAACTTATGTATCCAAACCTACTCAGGCTCACCTAGCCCTTTGTTTCTGTAACTCTGTCAAGCCAGGAGGACCACACGTCACCAAACCCAAAGGACAATCAAATTCACCTTTTACCCCCACTCCCGTACCCAGAAGACGGACCAATGCAAGCTGCCCTAAACCCTTAAATCTTGGCTTTAAGCTAGATTTCTATGATTGAGACTGCAAGAATGTATTCAGCATTTAAAGATACGGTATTTCTTGCCTTGACCAATGTTGCTGTCCTCTATAAGCTTCAAATGCTTTATTTACCACACATATTTGGAAAAATTAGCTCTCTGATATTAATCCAGCAGTATTTCATGAAACACTGCGATCCAGGAATGTGGGCCACTTTTTTGGGGGTGCCCGGGCCAACGTTTGACCCCAATCCCACCCTGGGCTCCACTATACTGGATGCATGCCTTCAGCTCAGCTAGCTGCAACAACAAAACAAACAATATTCCAGAGGAACATAAACAAAAAATATATACCTTCCTTACCTTAGTAAAACGCCACAGCGGTGTCCTGTGAGGATGCTGACATGGCCCACAACCAGGAAGTGGGGCAGGAAGGGGCATTAGGGTTGTCTGTGAAAATAAAGAAAAGACTATGGGGCTTATTACGAGCTGGGCAGTTAATTCCAACCCGTGGGTAAACGCCTGTTTATGCATGGATTCGAATTATGAATTATTAGATATTTAACGCATGTGATAATTATTTTGGTAAATAACTCAGGTCAAACCTGCCAAAGATTAATGGGGGAAAACCATACGGTATTTACCGTATCATGCAGCTTTTGGTGCATCACACACTACAATCCGCATGTTATTCCCCAACAAATCGTAATAGGTAATATTCATCGCACTCAATAAATAATGTATTTTATCATGTGTGATAAATATCATGTGTGATAATTTATAATGTGTAATAAATACCACCCATACTCGTAATCAGGGCTATGTGTTAATTTTTGTGAGGGCGCTGGCAGATAGGCAATGCCTCAGGGTTTGAGACTGAAACGAGCAGCGATGATATGATGAGGCGGTATGGAGAGGTGTTCCAATAATTCCACAGAGGACACCCAGTAGCCCGTCTTCAGGAAGGCCAGGGGGACTTCTGCAGTTGCTCTCAGCAGTTACCCTCTCCGTCCCTCCAAGCCCCTCCGAAACCCAATGCTGCCAAGCATTGTTATCAGCTACAAGGCAGGAGGAAAAGCAACACAAATGTTTGCGAATTTACTACAAGTATAACGTGGGCGTGGGTGACTGGTGGTATACCAGCACATTCGCATGTTTCTTTTTTACTATCTCGAGGTAGGGGTAAAGAGGTGTTCATTCTCCATGGCACGTTCACTTGCTAGGCCTCTTTCTGAGAAACAAGCTTCTCCCGAGATGGAATATTCATTTACTCCTCAGCTGTAGAGAAGATCCTTTGCAAGCCTCGTCGTCTGTGCGGTGCCCTGGGCACAATTAAATGCACTGCTAGGAGTCTGCGAGGAAAACAGCAGAGACATGACTGCAGCATGGAGTCTGTCATATGGGACAAAGGGATTCCGCATCTGAGCAGCAGAGCTGTGGGGGGTCCGCGGGTGGCGGTTGCGCAAGGGGGCCCGCGGCTTATCTGCCGAAGAGATGACAGGGCGCACGCTCAGCTGAGGTCTCACATCTCTGGTGATGTGTTGACGGGCTCGGAAGCTCTTGTTTGTCGGGAGTCAGAGAAGTGCCTGTCAGCTGTCATGTGCGAAGGCTTGCGCCTGGCACATACCTTCGTTGCACACCTGCCACCTGATGTTGGTACAGGCCGCCTGGCGCATGACAGCCCTTTATGCTGCCACTCACTACTTTTTCACCAGAGATTGATGCCGCGTAAGCACTGCTGGAAACCTCCATACTCCAGTTCGCCTTTTCTCTGATGACTCTTGAGAGTAAAGAAAAGGAAAGGCTTGAAGTTTGTTCAGATATGTTCAGTGGCGTGGCAAGGATGCCACGGGCCCTGGCGCAAGCAAGGAAAATTGCCTTTTTGACTGTTGCTGAAGTAGTAAAATAGAGCTATTGCCAGGGTTCAATGGGCCCCTCAGGGCCCTGGTGCCACTGCACCCGCTGCGTCAATGGTATCTGCGTCTCTGGATATGTTATGGTAGAAAGTGTTTTTTGTTTCAGGAATTACATGGCCTGGTGCTGCTTCTTGAAGTAAAGCCTGGGTCTGCGGTTGTGGATTTTACTAGGTGGCTTTCGGGGGGACGATGTGGAGGGGTCGCAGGCCAGCTCTTGCTCGAGTTGACTGACTGCTATGGACTGTGAAGTGTTTCAACAAGGGCTTGGGGAGAGAAAAGTCGTTCGAACGAAGAAAACCCATGGGTTGTCTCGGGCACCTGTTCCCTCCGGATATTACTGTGGGTATGTGTGGAGAGCATGTATTGTCTTTCTGTGTAGCTAGGGCAGTGTGGTGAACCCGCAGACGAGAAGGCCATGCTGGTGGCCGTTTTATCGATTGAAGCCCGTGTGATGACTGCAAATGAGTGTTTCATTTATTGTGCACCTGCAGCAGTTCAGAGGTGGTGTGACACCGGAGCTGTCAGCGGCTCCCATGAGGGTGGATGTGCTGAGAGTGGGTTAGTTGCTTCAATTCTCCAGCAGGAATGAGGTGGGGAGGGTTGATAACTCGGGTGGACCGATCAGCACCGGGTTGTGTTAGCCACTAGTCTCCAACTATTTCTTCAAGCTGCATGTGAAAAAAGTCAGGAAATCAGACCTGCTGGACAGTAGGCAAAAAAGCAGAAGACATGCACTGATCCACCAGTGGCGTGGTTACCACCCCATTGTGAAATATAGTAAAAGGCAGAGGTGTAACGAAACTTGAAGCCCCCCGCAAAGTACCTGGAGTGGGCCCCCTCTCCCCTTGGACCAAGTCAAGGGCCTGCCGGCCGTGCACAGTGTACTGTGCTGAGGGGGTCCACTGGAGCTTCCCTCCATTGGTCAGGAAACTCAGGATCTCTCATCCATCTAGTCGACTGGCATGGGCGTAGGACAGCTAGTTGCACACGCATCTGATAAGACCCTACTCCCATCACCTCTTTGCTGCTTTCAGGCAACTAAGAGTATTGCATTAATCCAGGAACAGGTTCGAGAAAGTTTTGTTGCACCTCCATTCCAATATACTAGAAGGATGCAAAAGCCATGAAGTATGAAACTAAATGCATCTATTCCTTTAAGTGAATACAGTCCTATGTTTGACCCAGTTATTTCAATGTCCATCTGATATACTGAGGAACAAATTTCCCTGTAGACAGCAAAAGTATCTGTTCAGAGTCCCTGTCTAGCATGTAATACATTTTGGAGCATATTTACAAGAAAGTGATGCATCAGCATTGATGCGCCACTTTTCTTGCATTTCCTGCGCCCCCCCTCTAATGGCACCATGGTGCACAATACCACAATAACGGCAACATTTTGCACTTGCGTCAAAAATGTTGACGCTAGTCCAACAAAGCACAGTGAAGCCCATAGGAGATTATGGGTGCATCATTTTATCACCTGCCCTGAGCAGTCGTTAGGAATGATGTCAAAAATGGCGCAGTGAAAGCTAGTAAATTTCACTGCTCTATTTTTCTTGGGCATCCCTGCATAGGAACACCCCCTTGCATACATTATGCCTCTCACAGGCATAATGTGGCACAAGGCTTTACAAAGTGGAGCAATACATGCATTGCGCCACTTTGTAAATATGCCACAGGGAAATTGCCTCCTTAACGCCACAGTAGCATAAAACAAAATGACGCTGGTGTGGTGCAAGGAGCCGCAAGGGGCTTGTAAGTATGCCCCTAAGTGTCATGAGCATGGCCCGAGACCATGAGATCATGCTCTGACCTGTATTTTTGGGGTCCTAGAGTGAATATACCAAGTGGAGGCACATATGTATATCATAATTAATTGTTTGGGGTATTCATGTCAACCGGTCCAGGCAACAACATATGATTCGACCACCAAGCACTATAATCTAGGAGGTGGGATCGAAATCCTGGGGGAAAGAAGCAGGATCTTCAGGGACCCAAGTCTGGACAGATCAGCAAAAGGAGGGTTTGAGTAATAGGTAGGCAGATGTCTTGCGAGTCTCCTCGGTTAAATTCTTTCTTCTGCTCCATCACAGCTGGAAATGCAAAGTAGCCAGTAGGAATCCAAACCTACTGAACTTCTCTGTTAGCTGTATAACCACATAAATCTAGAATTATTAACTAGCACATGTACTCGCTCCTCTTTATGTCAGTGCCACCATCAGACATGGGAAGAGAGGGTGAGGAAGGTGATGTCAGCCACAGCTGTCTCTGGAGAGTACCACAGTAGTCAGTTGGGTCATTCAACAATCCTCACAACCTGTGTCAACCAAGTTGTGGAGGTGCTGTTTTTGAGGTTGTGCGGATATTGTGGGTGAAATATTCTCTGCATGACTCTGGAGAGTGTGCACCACCACCCAGTACTCAACTCCTGGCAAGTCGCTCTTTTAAAGTTTTGCCTCAAAGAACACAATAGTCATGCATGTTCACTGAAGGCAGAACTATAACATGGAGTGAAACTACAGAACATCAGAGGTCAGGATCAGGGTCCCAAAGTACACCTCTCATGTGGAGAATGACTGTTCTTTCTCAGGCCTAAAAGTAAATTAGTGGTTGCCACATCGGTTTATAGTTGAAGGCAAAGGCATTTTCTTGTGCAATGCAATAGATGCATAGTGGCCTCTCCTGGTCAAAGGTTCTGCTACTCTCATTTAATCAGGCCTTTCACTTCATCTGTGGGGGTCATGGATGAAGAGTACATGTACAGCTTTGTACACGTGCACAGGATAGGTGTGAAGCACATGTCTGAATGGCTTACACTGTAACAGGAAGTCATTTTGAGGATTCCTTTGTGTGGATAGCAAGATGGGAGCCCAGGGGTGAGCCTATTCATGTCTTTGCTGACTAGGGTACAGGCCATGCAACATTCTACCCTTCCCCAGGAAGTTTCATTGTAGCTGGCCTTCAGTATCTGGTGGGGTGGCTTTGCCTTCTGAAGTTTGCCATGGCACTGCTATCTCAGATTCCTCTTAGAACTGCATCTCTTTAACAATCGAAATAGCGGACCTTTCTGGATGCAATATGCAAAGGTACAGGAACTGCCTGAAACCAGCATTGAGACTCCAAGTCATGCCCTGATCATGCATGATCTGATTGAAAGAGTCTCCCACAATTTGAACATTGCACAGGGCTGATTGGTCAACATGTGAATAAACACTTGGCAGTGGTCCTACTAAGAGTGCCAGAGAGAGGAGCGCAGACCAGTATTGTTGAGAAGCTGCAGGAATTGGACCTTTGATTTCTACTTCATCTACAGCGTGGGACAAAGTCTGCAGTGCATGAACTACACAGTCTGTAAGACACGCATCCTACTTGGATTACTTCTGGAATTGCCTTTAGGGATAGAGACTCTCATGTTGTGGAAAGGGGTACTGGAGTTTACTTCACTGCACTACACTGCGTGACCCGGAAAGGGCAAGAATGTGTCGTATTTAAGACAATATGGCACATTATTGTCCTCTCCCTTGCGCTGGCGCGCTATGGGCTGCCCAGTACCAACCAATACAATCACCCTCGCACCTGTGTTGCTTGCAGGATTGTTATTGTGCAGGAAGGACACTCGTTGTTATGCCTCACCTGGGGAGGCATAGTATTTTTGCACATTACCCGGTTTACTTGTTCTTGTAAATATAGGAATGAGACAAAATCTATGGATGTTGCATGGGAACACCCACGCAACTCCCATGGAAATGCCTCCCTGGTGCAGAGTAATGCAATGCAGCAATTTGTGCTGTGTTACATTACTCAAGATTTCTGAAGCCACAGCGGGTATCTCCTAAGGAATGATTCTGAGCAGCAAGAACATTTTGTGGTGAGCCTTCCTTTGTTCTCACCACCAGGGTGCTCTAAGTGGCCCCCAACTGGACATCAAGACTAAATAATCCTCCCTTCTATCCTGAAGGTTTATCAATGATGTTGCTATGTGAGGCTTTGCTGAACAGACCATGGACCTTGTTAAAAAAACCCTGTGTAGCTGGTGCAGAGGTATTTAACTTTGAAGGTCCTGCTCATGTGAAGCTTCTGCTTAACTCTCCTAGCCCCCTTCTTACAAACTCCATAGAAAGAAGTTCTGCAGAGAGACATTGGTACACTGGAAACCGCATGGCCGGTACAATTGGCATCCCTGGTGATTTCACAACAATCACCCTGGGATATCTTGTTAAAACACTTATGAGAAGTAGGACATGAGGGGCCTAAGGAGTAGTGGAAAAAGGAATGCAGATTGTTAGGGGTACTTAAAATGCAATATTTTTCAAAGGAATCAAATTTTTTTAAGGCCTTGAAAACAGACGAGAGATTGCATGTGTTTTTCAGTGTCGGCATGTTTAAATCCCAGGTGAAATCCGACAGACACTACATCACCAGACTGAAAGCACTTGTATCCAACTGTATCCGACTGAAAGCATTTGTATCTGACTCTAAACCCTTATTCCCAACTGTTACAGGATACATTTTTGGTGGGGTTTTACACCCCAAACCCCCCCCCCCCCCCCCACCCGGAGCTACCACCTGCATGGGGCCATGGTTGGGTCATGGATCCCCTCTTGCTCTGAAAGAAAACCCCAGTCTGTAGCTGGCTAGGAAAAAGGCAGAGGGGTAGAGTGGCCAGTAAGGCCTTGTCAATAAGTTGGTACGGATCCTTCAATTTCAGATTGTATTTGGGATCCGACAAGCTTACTTAGAGTATGGTGACGGTCTGCCAGGTCAGCTGAAGGATGTCCTCTGATCTCCTGGTGAAAGGCCGTGCTCCACATATTAATATTTGTGCAATGTAGTTGAGAATCTCTTTGCTTTCAGCAGAGCTGCTGTGCCAGCAGCTTCGCTGAAGGCACTGAAGCATTTTCAGAGAAGGTGCCATGTTTAATGTGCCTGCTCAGCAAAGTATGGTTTTTCAAAAACATAATCCCAGAGTTGGAGCTCAGAATTGAAAATCAAAAATGAAACGGCCCTGGCTTGCTGGAATCTTTCTCCTAGCATGGGGTAATTTCTTTTGTTTCCTGTTGCGGACTGCCAGGCTTTCCCTGGTGGTACTGAACAGGAAATGTGCGATGAAAAGTCTTCCCTAAATAGCATAAGTGTTTTGTTGTACATTAATTGATGGCCCACTTGTGAATCGACAGTGATCAAAGGTTCCACTAGCAGAGTGGGGGACCCATGAGTCTGTAAGGCCGGACATCCACCTCTTTTAGGTGAATGTCCAGCATACACCAAACTTTAAATGAGCCTCTGGGTTGCCTGTTGCACAGCTTTCAACCTCCAAGCATTCTCGGTTTAGAGTTCACCCAGTGTTCTTCTTCATTTTCAAATCCAAGGCAAGAGATACCCCGAAAACTTTCTCTTCCACCCATGGGCTATTTAGGAACTAAATTGTGCAAACCCCTTGATACAGCAAATGGCAAAAAAAACTTCACAACATAAAGCCTGTATTAACTATTGGCCATTGCACATAAATCAGCTAAAACAGACATTTCAAGACACAGTGGGTACTCCGTGTAATAGTGCAGTGCAAGTGAATCATGATAAAAAATATTTGTGCACGACACAAGAAAGAAAATACAAAACTAAGGCACCATTTTTTGCTGCATATAAATAAATCTTTATTAAAGAACAGGCAATAGTACAAGTTCAGACTCTGAATGTATACATTATGGGGCATATCTAAAAAAAAGTGCTGCTGCACCTAGTGCAGCGCCAATTTTCTTGCGCCCCTTAGCGCCACCCCTACTGCCATCATGTATGCACTGTATCTAAGATACGGCATACCATGGTGCAGGGTAGGGGCAATAGCGTAATTTTTATTAACGCTATTGATGCACCAAACTATTGGCGCTACTCCTGCAGAGTACATAGGGGCCTATTTTGCACACATTATGCCTGGTGCATGCATGCATTGCGCTACTTTGTAAATATGGTGCAAGGATTTTGGCCCCGCTGAGCCACATCAGCATTAAAAAAAGGCGCTAATGTGGCACAAGGTGGCGCTAGGGGCTTATAAATATGCCCCTTAACGTCAACCAAAATAGTGAATACATCGACCTTTCGACTCCTAACATTAAATATCTACAAGATCTTTATCACGATAGGGAAATGGTCACATCCTCTATCTATGATAACAGTGAACTTGTCAAAATATTAAATGAAGAAATAAATCTGTATATGTAGTAATTAATCGAATGATGTGGAAGAAAAGTATACCAATGAATGGAAATATCTCCATTCAACACAATAATTCAGTAGGTGCCAGAACTTAAAGCACATCAGTGTCTTGGAGGTTGCAAGTAGTGTGGAGCTGAGGCCTGTAATGAATGGAGCCAAAAATGAATGAGTGATGTATGCCATTTGGTTAAGGAGCGTAGCATAGTGTGTATTTGTGAGGTGTGCTGAGACTAGGGTGAGTTGTTATCAGTGGTGTAATGGGGATTGATGTGTTGCTTTGGTGCATAGTGAGCTGGTAGTTTTAGTAACTGAGTTATGTTGCGTGTGGTGGCACGTATTGTAGAAGGTGTGAGGAGTGTTGTGGTAATGTGAGTTATATGGTATACCACTTGTGCTGAGTAGCGTGTTATTGCATGGTTTGGTATTGCAAGGTAAGATTAATCTTGAATTACAATGGTGGTGTAGTCAGGCTTAGGTTCATTGTGTTTTGTTCCTGTGCTGTGGCCTGAGTGCATAATATGGTATGAAGTCACATATGTAGTATTGTGTGGTGAGGTGCTGCAAGTGAGGCATGATGTGAGGTGATGTGGTTAATTGGTGCAGGTGTTGTAAGGCTGGCAGCTGTTTACTGGATGGTGTGCTTGTGTTTGGTTCAGAGGTTACGTGTTGTGTGCTGTGTTGTGTGGAAATTGGTTGGCAGTGATATGTTTACTGGCATGTTTTATATAGAGAGATGCATGGTGTGATGGCATGGGATCGGTTTAATGATAACCCATCCTGTCCTATGCCAGTGTTGCTGGGTGACTTGATTTGTGGCTTAAGATAGTAGAGTAATTTGCACCAGGGTATAATAATGTTTTGAGCTTTGATGTGCTCTACTCTTGTATGCAATGCTGTGTTCATAATAGGGAGAAACATTGTTCTCGGTGTGGTATCATAAAAAGTGGTGGAATGTTGTTGTATGATATAGTGTTGTGTAGAAGTGATGCAATAGATGTGCATATAGGTCTGTGGTATGGACTGAGGAGTAGGGTTGGGAGGCATTGATGGTGAAGTGAGGAAAGGCTGAAGGTATCTGATAAGCTAGTGTGATCTTGCTTCTTGCTTAACTTCAGCTGAGGCACTGGGCGGCCATAATCTGGCATTGTCTTTATTCGATCTTTGATAGTCTCAAGCCTCATCCTGTGGTGGTGGGAAAAAAAATGAGAGGAAGGGGAAGGGTGGAGAAATGGGGCAAAGAAGAAGATTATTTGACGTGCCAGCAGATTCGTCAAGCGGGATGTGACATTTAGGCAGGATTTGACAGTTTAATATAAAAAAAGATGCTCACATCCACAACTTGCAAATTCTATTAGGCTGAGAGGGGTCAATTCTGCCTATTCAGGTCACCCTATTGTTTGCTCCTGGGAGCCATTTCACACCAATTCACACATATTGAAATGCTAAGCACGGGCTGGCAGCAGTGGAAGAACAAATGCAAATGGGCCTCCATAGGCTTTAGACATGGAAAAGGTAACTTTCTAAAAGTCCAGTTTCAAAATATATTTAGCAAAAATCTGACTTCATCATAACATTGGATTTTAACAATTGTTAAAAATAGCTGATTGAATATTTTTCTATCTAGTCCCATCCCCACAATACAATCTTAGTATTTAAAATGCATCCCTTTATTTTCCTATGGATCAGACAACCTTGCTACATTGAGAATAGCTTGTTGGGCCTTTTCACTGTAAGGACTTGTGTAACATAAACATTTACATATCCTACTTTTAAATACCATGCACTTGCCTTATGGGTTATAAGGCATACTTAGGGGTAACATATAAATATTTAAAAGGAATGATTTTCGCCATCAAAAGGAGTTTTTTTGACAAGTCTGATTTACAGTTTAAAACTGTAACGACCAGGCCACAAATGTGGCCTGTAGTTATGTTTGCACTGTAAATATAGTAGATGGCACAAAGGGTGCTGCAAGCCACTAGTGACATTTACCATACAGGCCCTTGATACACTTTGTACCATATACCAGGGGCTAAAGTTAAATTAAGGCCCACATTTAAAAAGGGCGCAGCGGCAACTATCACCGCATTAGAGTCATTTTTGTATGCTAATGTGGTGACAGTGTTGCAAAAAAGCTGTGCCATATTTACAAAGTGGTGCAATGAACGCATCGTGCCACTTTGTAAACCATTGCACCATATTATGCCTGCACCAGGCATAATGTATGCAAGGGGGCATTCGCCCATTTGGGGGTTGGCACAAATGGTGCAGTGGAATCTACGAGATTCCCCTGCTCCATTTTTATCGGCATTTTTAACTCCTGACCAGAGAAGGCATTAAAAGGAGGCACACCAATATTCTTAATGCCCATCTATGTACTTTGCAGGATTAGCACTAAATGTTTTGGTGCTAATCCTGCAAAGTGCAACAATAGCGTAAACAATGACGCTATTGTCCCCAACCTGCCCCATAGTGCATCGTATGTTAATTATGGCGCACACATGGTGGCATTAGAGGGGGCGCAATGGGCTGCAAGAAAGGTGGTGCTTCATGACATGAATCGCCCCTTTTCTTAAATCTGGGCCTAAATATGCCAATTAGGAGTATTCCAATTTTACCATGTTGAAAGGAGGAGCACAAACACTTTATAACATATGTGTGTGTGTGTGTGTGTGTGTGTGTATATGTATGTATATATATATATATATATTGACTGAAAAAAACAAAGGTTACAGGGATGTTATAGTTAGGTTCTGAACTTACTCGTACAAAACCATTGAAATGCAGCAGTTATAGTTAGAGTTCTTTTAAGTAACTATAATTATATATGTTTCTGGGAGGCCCCCGGGTGGGCCAGGCCCTGAGAACATTGAAATTATCAATGCAGGGGGATTGCTGGCCCCCCTGCAGCCCTGGGACTGCTACCTCCACTGAGCTTTAGTCAAAAACAGTGCAGGCAGACCACCTGGTCTCCCCGCAGCCCAGGGACAGCCACCACAGACAAGGAAGATTTTCAAGTGGATTTCCTCAGACACGAGAAAGACAGTCACTCACGCACTTGTCACCCGCAAACTGGACTACGGCAGTGCAGTTTACATCGGCATCACCAAGAAAATTTAATCAAGACTACAAAGAGTCCAGAATGCAGCAGCCAAACTCATCCTGGACATCCCCTGACACAGCTGAATCTCCTCCCACCTGAGAGACCTACACTGGCTCCTACTCAACAAGCCCATCACATACAAACTCTTGAACCACACCTACAAGGCACTGCACAATATAGGACCGGCATACCTCAACCACTGCCTCGCCTTCTACGTACCCAACAGACATCTGCGCTCCTCCCAGCTCACCCTCGCAGCTGGACCCAAGATCTGGAAAAGCACGGCAGGAGGAAGATCCTTCTACCTGGCTGCCTGGACATGGAACACACTACCCCTCAAGCTCAGGAAGATCGCATCACTGAAGCAGTTCAGGAAGGACCTCAAGACCTGGCTCTTCAACTGAGCAGCATGCCCACGAACAGCACCTCGAAACCCTATGGTTGATTAGCCACGCTTTACAAATCTTTGATTGATTGATTGATTGGTTTAGGTCCTTCATGTTGGTTTTTGATACCCAGTTCTGGTCCAATGATGGCTCACATTGCATTGAGCCTCCCTTCTTGCTTCTTATTCACACATACACCTACAGTATCCCTGGGTGCACATTGGTCAAACTTAGACACTGACACCCATCTTTAATCCCTATTGGGCACTGTGCACAGCAGACAGTTCCCAAACTCGACTACGATGTATTCAAGCCAGGTTCTACAACTATAAACATTCACTAATTTGTGGCTTATTCCTATTTCGTCTGTTGCTTTAGCCATTACTACCAGGGTTGAAGTGGGAAGGAGGGCAGTCAGGCACTGGGAGATGGGCTAGAGGCCCAAATTATTTAGGACTTTACCTCAGATAGTTCACCAGCAAGGAGAGATCAATGAATCTGATGAAGTAGTGTTGTGACTAGAACGATATTTTAAACCATGTACTTGGGTAGCATGCCAGTAAAGTGATAGAAAGTTACAGAATTTCGTATTATGCTAAGAGAGAAAAATATATTATTATTATCATTTTTGTGTTAACTTTTCTCTTCTCTGCTTGTTCCTTCTCTACATAGCTTGTGCTTGCCATCGTCAAGTCTTTTTTTTTGTGGTGCATGGACCAAGCACAGATTGATTTAGTTTGATTGGTGTCCCTCTGCTGTCCATCCACTGCTTGCACTGTGGTTCAGGCACTATTTTGTTTTCCCTCCACCCACTGGCCCTGGCCCTGTCTGTGCCTCCTTTCGCTTGCCTCCCTCTGGCTGCTTCCGAACCCCACCTGCTTTTTTTTTATTTTAACATATGGATTTAAAAAAACGCTATGATGTGGTTAATGCTGGCAACGTCATATTGCTTTTTTTAGTTATTTTCTTGCTATTTTTCACTCAACCCCCAACCCGCCACCCCACACCCCAGTGTTGGACTGCCCTGCAGGGCAGTTGGGTAGTTCCAGAGGGACTGTTGTGATAAGTCAGTATGTGGCTGTTTTTTGTTTTTGTTGTTTAGATTTGTGGGCCTGTTTGAGCTTGTGGGCCAGATTCCCCTGATATTTCCACAAACATTGCCAGCAGCAAGCACAGATGCATGTAGTCTACCATACTTTGCAAAACATCTATACAATGCGTCTTAAGTTTAAAGCTGCCATATTTGCATATGTGGGCCACTTTTTTAGCTAATTGATTCACTTAAGAGGAGCCACTTTTATTTTGGTGCCCACTCTGACCCTGCTTCCCCCTCTCTTGTCTTCCTTGCCTCTGCTCTTCTTTTTGTTACAGTACCAACCCAGAGCAAAGAGATCTTATCCATGCGCATTAGCTATTTCACTTCTGTCATTCACCAGCTGGGAGACTAGCTGGTAGATGTATTTGGTGCTCTGCATACTTTCAGACAGAGAGCAAAGGAGACATCTACTTCTTGATTCATGGGAGGCAGACTATCTCTTGACACACAGGGCGTGACTCCCCAGAGAGGAGTGGATGATTTATCTGTCCGCATGTTTCATTAGGTTGAGCATAGCAGTGCGCAAGCACTGCTTTTCCGAAGTGTTGGTATCTACGTGAGCTTTTAACCACGCCCACAGCACGCCCATCACTATCACCCGTTCGTGGGCTTGCCTTTCAAAAATACTTTGTTATTATTGGTAAATGCTTTACGTTTGTCCCTCCTTGGGGCAGTTTTGTTATCGTCTTGAACATCGACCTTGTTACATGGATAATTGCATGATTGCCGATATGTTTGACTGCAAGTGAACTTCTTTTTCCTTTTGCGTCTCTTCTTTGCACTCACGCTCATAGAGGCCGTGGCACTTTGCATCGGCTCACTTATGTCAGCTGTTTACTTTTCATTTTCAATTTTTGTGACAAGAAAAGTCCAGTTAGGAATTTACAACTCTAATAACTCTAACTCGAGCACATGCGATACACATAGCATTGCAAATGCTTGTTATGTGATATAATCAGTGTTCTGTGTCACCCCAGCATATACTTCACTCTTTTTTAAATTCTGTTGAGCGACTTGAACACTTTATTTCCTTCAGTCGCATACTAGATCAGGCAACGTTAAACAGTGATTCGTGTGCAGTAATCTGTATGTAACTTGCATGTTACAGGCTTGACTCACAGCACTGCTGACTCTGCCTTTCATCCTCTCGCAGTAGACAAAAACAAGCATTTGCAATGCAATGGTTCTCGCATTTGCTCAAGTTACAGCTATTAGCATTGTAAACTCCTAACCAGACTTTTCTTGACACATAAACTGATAATGAAAAGTAAAACAGTTTCAATATGCGAGCCGACAGGCGCCATGAGCTTGAAGGAGACACAGAAACAGAAGTTCGCTAGCACTGAAACATATCGTCAAAAGTGCAAGTATCCATGTAACTGGCAAAAGTATAATTATACATGTAAACAGCAAAAGTAGAGTTATCCATGTAACAGGGTCGATGTCATGCAAAGCACTCGACTACTGCCCAGTGAGGTCGCGCTTCATAGGAAATAAAAAGAAATAATGCAGTAGCCATTCGGAAAACACAGAGCCTCCTATGTTTTCAGTAGTTTACCTGTGCTGTAGAGGATGGCTAAACACTGGAAAAGGCATGATCTATGCATGCCTTTAACTAACGAAATCAAGTGAATTTTAAAAGGAAAGCCCACGAACCAACAAAACTGATGGGTGTGGTTAAAAACCCACAGAGAGATTACAACAGGAGCCAGGAGCGCTTGCGCGGGCTCGACCCTAATGAATTCCACTTCATTTGGTAAAAATTACACATTTTTTAAGCACCAATGTACAAATCATTTCGTGATGTGCGCTGTATAAACAATCTCTATAGAAGTGAGCAAAACATTCTCTCATTTACTCGCATGTGATCATATTATCCTCCTTCCTTCAGTTCATAAATGCCTGTGATATTCCTGCCCATGAATCTGTTACTTACAGGTGCATTGTTCAATATTGCCTGTAATAAGGAGCACTTTCGAAAACATTGGCATTACTATCTTCTTTCCACGGGTTCTTCGAGGAGATTCTCTCGATCGCCGGCCTCTTTGTTGGGTCTTCTGTCCCCCGCGTGGCCGGGTCTCAGTGAGCTGGCGCCAGCCGTTGCACGTGCATGGTGGCGGCGGTGACAGCGCCGCGTGCTCAACTAAAAGGCCGTTTAGAGCTGTCAGCCTGCGAGCCGCCTTCCCGCCATTTACAGCTCCCTTATCAGCCGCGCTTGTCATGCGGGCGCGACTCTAGCAAGCAGGTCCCTTTGAAACCTATGTACGGCTTTAATTACTGAATTTAACAGCAACTAAAGCACTTGATCACCGAACTCGCCTTCTTGATGCTGCAGCAGGCGTCGTGCATAAAATACCCGCTTCTCTTCAAAGTAAGCTTCTTGTGTACTGGTATGACCGTTGTTTCCTCGGCTGCTTGTGTGTGCGACATACATGCCAACATTAGAAGAGGAAAGTGGGAGACTATAAAAAAAAAACACAGCGGGAGGATGTACCCCTTTCCCCATTGGCTATTAGTGAATCAGACGCAATTCCATGAGGGAGGCACACAAAATAAAACTATTTTTGGCTTCAGAAATTGGCAGTCTCACACCTGAAACTGGTCTATTGGCATGTATGGTTCCATACTAGTAGCGCAGTCCAGCAGAACAGATACTCATCTCTAGGTAAACTAGGAAATTTATGCTAAGGCAAAGCCTTGGAAGGTTCTAGAGCATGGGTACTCACAAACTTTTTCTCGGGGGCCAAAATTGCAGTATGGTTTGCGGCCGAGGGCCGCACTGAAGTGACAGCGGGGGGCGGGGCTTAGAGGGGGGAACAACCACCCCACCCCCTTTTTCAAAACAATGCTAAACAATGCTGTATTTTGAATCCAGGTATAACTACAAACCTACAAATGGGACATTTTGAAAAACATTTTTATTATCAGACAATAGTAATCTTAAGAGGCATGGCATGGTAATTCTTGTGAACAGGATATTCAGCACAGGCCCAATGCAGCACAGTTTTCTCTGAGTCTGGAAAATAGGTATGTCAAAGGAAGACATACTACGAACTTATTTTGCACTTCATGTCTCTTATTAGTTTTCTGTAATCTGGTATTATGTCTGAAACGGCAAGCCTTAAGAGCTGATCCAGATGTAAGTCTGTTAGCTTATTTCTGAATTTACTCTTCAAAAGTCCCATTGTGGAAAACGAACTTTCGCAAGCATATGTTGACCCGAACATACAAATTATTTTCTGGGCCACTGTAAAAAGAACAGGAAATTTGTCAGAAGGCACAGTGTTCCAGAATTCTTCTGGTGCCTGCCCCAAAAAAGATGCTTCAAGAGCTGAGTTATGCTGCATGTCTATCAGCTCCATTTGTGCTTGCGGTCTTTTCACGCCAATAAGTTCAACAGCATCAAGATTTCGTGCACTCACCATCCAGGGGTTTTCAACCAGCCTGAATAGGGGGGTGAGGGTTCTGAATTGAGAAAATCGCCTTTTGATCTCCCCAGAAATTTCCTCAAGACATGCACCAAGATTTAGCGTTGGCAGCATTTCTTGTGCATTTGGAAACCTCTGAGTCACAGCCAACAGTTTTGGAAAGTGGGTGAAGTCAGCAACATCCAGTTGTTCTTTGAACAGCACAAGCTTACTTTCAAATGAGTAAATACCATTCATCATGGACCACACAAGCTGTTGTTTGCCTTGCAGCATCAAATTAAGAGCATTGAAGTGTGCAAATAGATCTGAAAGAAAATGGAGCACTAAAAGCCATTTCACATCCTTTAGTTCTGGGAATGTTTGACCTCTGCTGTTTGTAAAGTGTTCAATTTCAGGAAGCAAAGCAATGAACCGCTCCAGAACTTTCCCTTTGCTTAGCCATCGCACTTCAGTATGCATCAAGAGGTCTGTATATTCAGCTTCAGAATCCTGCAGCATAGCCTTAAAAAGTCTATGGTTAAGGGCTTTGGCACGAATAAAATTAACAATTTTCACTGCAAGTTTTAGGACGTTATTCAGTTCTCCATGCTTTAATTTTGCACACAGAACTTCCTGATGAATAATGCAGTGGTAGTCTATTACAGGCTGTCCAGTGAGCTTCTTTTTAAGCAAAGATACAAAGCCTCTGTCATGGCCTACCATAGCAGGCGCGCCATCTGTTGTGATGCTAACAAGACTGTCCAGTGGTATGTGATGTGTTTCGAAGTAGTTGCAGATACTGTCCAGAATATCTTCTCCTCTTGTGTGCCCGTGCAGTGGTAGAAGGCACAGGAGCTCTTCTTTGGGATGAAGTGATTGGTCCAAATACCTCACCCAAACTAATAACTGGGCCACATCGCCTATATCTGTGGACTCATCCATGGCAATGCTGAAGAACGGTGACTCTCTGACAGCTTTGATCACCTGCTCCTGGATATTTTCACCCATTGCCTCTATTCTGCGTGCACAAGTGGAATCCGATAGCTGTAAGGCACCAATTTCTTTTAAAATGCTGGATTTGTTGCTATAGTTCTCAAACAAAGTTTCAGCTGCTGAAAGGAAACATTTCTTCACCAGCTCTGCCTCCGTGAATGGCTTCTTATGTTTGGCAAGCAGGTAGCATATTTTGAATGATGCTTCTGTAACAGCCTCAGATTCCTTCATTTGGCAAAGGAAGAGCTTCTGCTGGGAAAGAAGTGTTTGCTTTAACGATGCCACTTTTGCTGAACGCAGTTGTGAGTGCAATGGGAAGTTCTCACTATAACTTGCGTGTCGAGTTTTGTAGTGCCGTTCCAGGTTATATCTCTTAAGAACATTTACTTTCTCCTTGCAAAGCAAACAGGTAGCTTTCTCCTTTGGCCATTCAACAAACAAGTACTCTTCTTCCCATGCTGCCTGGAATGATCTGTGTTCACTCTGTATGGATCTGGGTCGTTTGCAAGGCTTGGTAACTGGACTGTAGGCCATTGGTCTCAGCAAGTTTGTGCAATGATTTTCAAGGGTCAGGAATCCGATTTTCCCCTCACAGCCAAAGGACCGACACCACTTCACGACCGACAACACTTCACGAGCGACCGATGGACCGACACCGCCTCACGACCAATGGACCAACACTGCGTCTCGCTACAGACCTCTGTGCACAACAGCAAAGTAATATAAAGTGATGTGTAAAAGGAAACAAAGCATACCGTGATCTAACAATTGGCAACACACATGCTGGCCTTTGCCGATTCCCAGAGGACCATGTTATAAAAAGTATTTTTTGCAATTATGCTTGCAACCTGCTAGGAATACTAGAGTGATAATGAGGCCAATGAATGGTATACGGGCCTCTTTTTAGAAACTGTTTTTTTTCAGCATGCTGGGTCACACAGCAATATAAATCAACTGTGCGCGAAATGCCAGGGGCCAGATTAAAAAAAAGTGTATTATTGTAAGACATTTTCAACAGCCCTGGCTCTAGTAGTATATTCCTACACTAATCACAAGAGCCAAATGGGAATGTTCCAGAGTATATCCCTATCCTAATCACAAGAGACATTTAATTAGATGCAGCAGCCATTTATCATCCGCACCCCTGGGAGGAGGAGTAAGCTGAAGGTGTTTGCCCATCACACAAAGTGTACCCCACTGGACACTTCACAAATGGTTTGATTTATATTGGGATTGTCATCTGATTTTTGGTAGTTTTCATGGGTGGGTGGTTTCTCTCTGGCTGTACTGGGTTGGTGGGTATGCGTTATAAAAGTAAGCATTATTGTTTAGAGGTTGTACAAACAAAGGTCTAACTTGGTGCCTAAGCATTACAAGACAAAGATACAGCAGCACAGTTCTTACCCTTGCAGGGTCCGGTCTATCACACACAGCGCCATCTGCTCTCACCCCTACCCCAGTAACACACACAGCGCGCACACATACAGCGCCATCTGCTCTCAACCCTACCCCAGTAACACACACAGCGCCATCTGCACACAGCACCATCTGCTCTCACCCCTACCCCAGTAACACACACACTGCGCCATCTGCTCTCACCCCTACCCCAGTAACACACACTGCGCCATCTGCACACAGCGCCATCTGCTCCCACCCCTTCCCCAGTAACACACACAGCGCCATCTGCACACAGCGCCATCTGCTATCACCCCTACCCCAGTAACACACACAGCGCGCACACACACAGCGCCATCTGCTCTCACCCCTACCCCAGTAACACACACTGCGCCATCTGCACACAGCGCCATCTGCTCCCACCCCTACCCCAGTAACACACACAGCGCCATCTGCTCCCACCCCTACCCCAGTAACACACACAGCGCCATCTGCACACAGCGCCATCTGCTCTCACCCCTACCCCAGTAACACACACAGCGCGCACACACACAGCGCCATCTGCTCTCACCCCTACCCCAGTAACACACACTGCGCCATCTGCACACAGCGCCATCTGCTCCCACCCCTACCCCAGTAACACACACAGCGCCATCTGCTCCCACCCCTACCCCAGTAACACACACAGCGCCATCTGCACACAGCGCCATCTGCTCTCACCCCTACCCCAGTAACACACACAGCGCGCACACACACAGCGCCATCTGCTCTCACCCCTACCCCAGTAACACACACAGCGCCATCTGCACACAGCGCCATCTGCTCTCACCCCTACCCCAGTAACACACACAGCGCCATCTGCACACAGCGCCATCTGCTCTCACCCCTACCCCAGTAACACAAACAGCGCCATCTGCACACAGCACCATCTGCTCTCACCCCTACCCCAGTAACACACACAGCGCGCACACACACAGCGCCATCTGCTCTCACCCCTACCCCAGTAACACACACAGCGCCATCTGCACACAGCGCCATCTGCTCTCACCCCTACCCCAGTAACACACACAGCACCATCTGCACACAGCGCCATCTGCTCTCACCCCTACCCCAGTAACACACACAGCGCGCACACACACAGCGCCATCTGCTCTCACCCCTACCCCAGTAACACAGACAGCGCGCACACATACAGCACCATCTGCTCTCACCCCTACCCCAGTAACACACACAGCGCCATCTGCACACAGCGCCATCTGCTCTCACCCCTACCCCAGTAACACGCACACACACAGCGCACACACACAGCGCCATCTGCTCTCACGCCTACCCCAGTAACACACACAGCGCGCACACACACACAGCGCCATCTGCTCTCACCCCTACCCCAGTAACACACACAGCGCGCACACATACAGCGCCATCTGCTCTCACCCCTACCCCAGTAACACACACAGCGCGCACACATACAGCGCCATCTGCTCTCACCCCTACCCCAGTAACACACACAGCGCACACACACACAGCGCCATCTGCTCTCACCCCACCCCAGTAACACACACACACAGCGCACACACACAGCGCAATCTGCTCACACGCCTACCCCAGTAACACACACTACATTAAAAACAAATAAATAAATAACCAAAGAGCCTTACCTGACTCAAAGCACTGTAAAGATGCCACAAATCTGGAACAGCAGGCAGGCAGGCGGGCAGCAGACGTGGAGCCGGTGACAGCAAGCAGACGACCAAAGCCCCGTAAAAGTTAGCTGCAAGCGCTGACTTTTATGGGGCTTTGGCTTCAACGATCGTCAGGGCAACGCAATAAACAATGGCCGCCGTATGTAAACATAGAGGAGGGCCGCGGGAGCATGCTCCCGCGGCCCTCCTCTATGTTTACATACGGCGGCCATTGTTTATTGCGTTTGGTGTGCGTCTCGCGGGCCGCCAAGTTAGGTCCGTGGGGCCGCTGGCGGCCCGCGGGCCGTACTATGAGTACCGTTGTTCTAGAGGAAGGTGGCCTATTGTGTTTGGTCAGGTCCAACCTTCTTAAGGACCTTCTGCAGGACTGGTAGCCTTGAGTCGATGCAGCCGTAAGTAGGGTACTGTAGAAAGCCAGTAGGACTGGGAAGGAGTCAGTTATGTGCCACACTCAGCTGTATGACCTGCAGCTGATGCTCACACGCACATACATACGCTTCAGTGCATAGCTTAGAATAATGTAGACACTCATGTCCAGCTTCATATCTTGGGAATCACACTAGGCCCTCATGTGGAGCTGCAATAGGACTTGAGAAGAGGTTCAGTGAGAGATCTTGACGCCTGAGAATGGGCCTAGAGGGGCTATGCCTCCACTGGGCCATCATTCATGCCATCCAACCCAAGCAGCTTCTAACGTTGCAGATATGACTCTTGGGAACCTTCGCTTCCAGGTGGTCATTTCCCGGGGTTTTTAATATCCAAGGGAAGAGACCTTTGACCTGATGGTACAATCAGTGTTCTGAGAGGGATAGAATAAAGTGTGCTATTCTTGAGACTCTACCATTCTTCAACATTAACAGCATAATTCTAGTATACTCTGTCCTCATTGTACAAGTGGCAAGTGCAACGTTTGGCACTGGTTGAGTCAGTCATATTATATGCACAATGCTGTAAAACTACATTATATTCAGCAAACACACCACCCCCAACCCCGAGCAAACAGAAATAAACCGTAAACTACCAAGATATGAGGAAGGCATGAAATGAAGTGGCCAAAGATCTTGTTTGATGTTTCCATTACAAATAAAACACCTATTACCATGTTTACTAGTCGTTTCTGTTGTCATTGTAGAAAACTGTAGCATTTAAATTCTACATTTTAAAAATAAAGTTGTAAAATATGGACTGGCAAAAATGAAAACACAAATATTTTCCTGCAAAAATATCAACACGCACGTACACTCGCTGTGAAAGACATGTCCCTATATATGCGATAACTGGAGTTTGAATGGTTATTCAACAGTCATTGAATAAGCGAGTATAATGATTTGGAAATTTTTATCATATCACATTTTCTAGGTTAATATTTTGCATAATCTGTATTTCTACAGTCTATATTTTTGAATCCTTACACTAGCCTATGTATTTTATAACAACACTTTCACATAAATCAACAAAAAATATACTTTTGATGCCTAGCTTGCTATCGCCAACTATACCTTAACCCCTTCGCTGCCAGGCCTTTTCCCCAGCAGATGGCAAGCCTATTTTTGGCTATTTGGGGCAGTTTGCACTTAGGCCCTCATAACTTTTTGTCCACATAAGCTACCCACACCAAGTTCAAGTTCAAGTTTATTTATTCGATGCATAGTTAATAAAAAACAAATACATCACATCATTCTATCTAATCAAAAAATACCTAAATCAAAAGATATATAGTCCAGAATATCAAACTGTAACCTCTATAATGCATAAAAATAATATTATTTAAGAATTTTCTAATAAGTACCTCCTATTCCGAGGTCAGTATAACTCCCCATATATGTCTAATACCTTACTTAACTAAGCCTAAAAATAATGTCATGAATACTATACAGTGATTTATTGTTTTTAAAGAGAATTAAAAATAAATAAATTGTGAATTCTATATAAAAACGTAATAAATATGTACTAATTAAGATCTTATTTTAAAAAAATGTTGTGTTGTTAAACGTAAAAACTTGGTAAACTTAGCATTCAAAACAAAGTCAGAGGGTTTAAAACAGGCAATCACCGCTTGTCTGCAAGCCCGTATCCTCCTTTGATTGAATGCTTCCTTCAATAGAGATTTGCGTTCATTTCGTAAGCCATTACAAATACAGATCAAATGAATTATATCTTCCTTACCCCGGCCACACAGCCCGCACTGAGGGATTGTTGCAGGGTGTTCCCACGGGGCTAGGTGTGCACCACCAGGAATGATGCCAAATCGGTATTTGATGAAATGATCCTTGTCTGACTTTGTCCACCCACCTTCCAGGTAAGACTGACATTTCAAAAGTTTATACTCGTTTATTATCATCCAGGAATGCGATCTGTAGGTCTTATCCATGTTCACTGATCTTTTCCTTGTTATTCGATTTAGGATTTTTTTAAAAGCAAATTAGGAAACCAAATTTGTGTCCTTTTTTTCCAATATCCTAGGGATTCTAGAGGTACCCAGACTCTGTGGGTTCCCCTGAAGGAGACCAAGAAATTAGCCAAAATACAGCAAAAAGTTAGGTTTTTTTTTTAAAATGGGAAACAAGGGCTGCAGAAGAAGGCTTGTGGTTTTTTCCCTGAAAATGGCATCAACAAAGGATTTGCGGTGTTAAAATCACCATCTTTCCAGCTTTCAGGAACAGGCAGACTTGAATAAGAAAACCCAATTTTTCAACACAATTTTGGCATTTTACTGGGACATACCCCATTTTTGCTACTTTTTGTGCTTTCAGCCTCCTTCCAGTTAGTGACAGAAATAGGTGTGAAACCAATGCAGGATCCCAGACAGCTAAACACTTCTGAAAAGTAGACAACATTCTGAAATCAGCAAGGGGTAATTTGTGTAGATCCTACAAGTGTTTCCTACAGAAAATAACAGCTGAAATAAAATAATATTGGAATTGAGGTGAAAAAAACCAGCCATTTTTCTCCACGTTTTACTCTGTAACTTTTTCCTGCAATGTCAGATTTTTGAAAGCAATATACCGTTACGTCTGCTGGACTCTTCTGGTTGTGGGGATATATAGGGCTTGTAGGTTAATCGAGAACCCTAGTACCCAGAGCTGATAAATGAGCTGCACCTTGCAATGGGTTTTCATTCTATACCGGGTATACATAAATTTATTTGCTGAAATATAAAAAGTGAAAAATAGGTATCAAGAAAACCTTTGTATTTCCAAACTGGGCACAAGATAAGGTGATGAAAAGCAGTAGTTATTTGCCCATCCCTAAATTCCGGGGTGCCCATACTATCATGTGAATTGCGGGTCAAATAGACGTCTTTTTTACACACTTTATTACATTTGGCAGTAAAAAATATAGAGAAAGACAAGGGGCAATAACAATTGTTTTGCTATTCTGTGTTCCCCAAGTCTCCTGATAAAAATAGTACCTCACTTGCGTGGGTAGGCCTACTGTTCACTCTGGGACCAGTAGTCTATTTCAGGATTAGGTCCAAGACACCATGCATGCTTTATGCCACAAAACCGTTGTCTGTTCTTGTTTGAGTGAAACACCCATGCTCCACTCAGAAAGCCTAAAGGTTGTGTCTTGAGGTCATAAGGACAGTTTCATGACAGATGAGTTTTTAATTTCACGAGCCCACCCTATATGCATCCATCACATGCATGTTTTTCACAAACTGCTTTTTCATGCTTATGCTACTTTGTTTACTTTTTAGAGCTTTCTTTCCTCTACATCCTAGAAACAGCTGTATCTGAGGCATATTTGTGTTAATGAACCCTGGACACAATTTAATAATGGGGTTTATGGCTGCTTAAGGACAAATCAGGGATGTTTCTTGAAAACATTGAATAATGGATCAGTACTGCCATAGCTTTTGTCTTACAGCCCAGTGCTACTGCAACCATTCTAGGTTGGTTGTATGCATTCCTACAGCAGTCATTTATCTCATTGAACTGATGAAGCATTTTCTGCATGCTCTAATTTGAGGTCGACAAATCTTTGAATCTGTGCAAAGGATTTGTTTAAAAAGGAATCACGCAACAATCAATCAACATTAGCTTACCAATTTGGCCACACAATGAAAACCCAAATCTGAAATAAAGTTAAAGAATGTTATTACAAATTGACACTCAAGTTAATGTAAACCAATGTCAAGAACTTGCTGTATATATACATAATAAAAATTGGGTAACCCAACCTCTGGATAACATTTAAACAAATTAGCATAAGGCAACAAGAAACTCAGTCATAGCTATGCAAAACTTGAGAAGGATAATCTCATGTTCAGAAAAAAGCACTGGTCCAATCTCTTACACATTAGTGCAAGGTAAAATCATTTTACTCAATTATCTAGGGGCAGGCGGGAATCCTCCTTAAACCCTTAAGCAAATGTCGAATTGAATCTGAGTAAAGGACATGGACGCAAAAGGTAAAAAGCTAATAAAGAACAAAAAGAATTTGGAAAAAGGACATCTGGGGCAAAAAGAAGCTAACCATTGAAGGTAAAAAGAAGTTAAAAAGGAAAGGTGTCAGCATTTCAGAAGCTCAGCCAAGAGTCTTTTCAGAGAGTCAAGTGCAAGCCTAAGCCACACTCAGCAAAAGCATGGTGAATGTGGGGAAGGAAAGAGAGGTCTGTACCGCTCAAAATTCAAAGGAATCTGCTCTACAATCAATTACTGAAAGTTCTAGTTAATACTGTGATTAGTCCACCCGGGATCGGGCCATCAAGTTCTATTTAATACTGTGATTAGTCCAGCCGGGATCAGGCCATCATGTGGTTCAGTCTTCTCACATTGCACGACAAACATTTTTTTTTTTCTTGTAAAACATACATTAACACAAACAGCCCCCCTCATCGTTACAGCAAATAATGTATGGAACAGCCCCCTTCAATTACATCAGTGTCACATTCACAAGGGGAAATCAACAAATAATTCTCACATTAAGCGTCAATATCTAGGGCCACTACTTCAAGCTTCCTCCAGCAATTGTCGAATAGCAAAGTCCACAGCAATAGTCCAGGAGGCGTGCTATAAGCAGCAAAGGACTAAGCATATCATAGCGGAGGGGGGGACAACAGAAAGAACAGACAGAAAGGCAGGTGGTGTGCACAGCCAAACTATACCAGCCAGACTCACTAATGCAGGTTTATACCCGAACAAGGGGGGAAAGTAAAGCTCAAGCGCGGGCTTCTCCAACTATTCCATTTACTCATTCCGGGCCGGCAAAAATGTATTCAACGGTGCCCAAATATCCTTGGGCCGAGACCCTTCAGGCATCAAGTTCCAGAAAACCATCAGCTGATCATGACAAAAGGTGGCATCTCGCAACCATTCAGATCTATTCGGCACTCTCGTCCCACCCCAGCACATGGCAACTCTACGCTTGGCCAGCAGCAAAAGCAGACCCACCAGACGCCTGTACGGCCCCGAATCTCCTCCACGCTACCAAGCAGCACAACCCTGGGAGAAACAGGTATCTCCAGGTCAACCATCTCGGAAATTGCTTGGAAAACCACTACCCAAAAAACATGGACTTCCGCGCACTCCCACGCCAAATGCAGAAAACCCGCATCTGGCATCCGACAGCGGGCACAACACGCATCCTCACGTAGCCCCAAGGAATAAAGCCCCCCAGGGGTATAGTATAGTCGGTGCAAAAATTTTAAGTGCAGCAGTCTAAGTCTATAATTCGGGGCCAACGCCCTCATATGAGCACAACAGTCGCGCCACAGAGCCACCGAGATGGGCTCCCCCAAATCTCTCTCCCATGCAATCCTGGAAGATTCCCGAAAACCACTCCTCTGCTCTTGCATACAGTTATACAGTTTAGTGACCAGATTGCTAGGTGACTGCGCACTGCAGAGAACCTCCAAAGCACGAAACTCCAAGGGGGCCCCAGTCAGGCCGAACAATCGGGTCCGCAGAAGAGAGCGAACCCGAAGAGCATACATACGCTGTAACGCCGTACCCTCACAGCCAGCCAGCACCTCAGAGACATCAAGCAAACGGCCATCCGCCAGCCAATCTCCCAGCTCAGTCAAGCCAGCATCTCGGAGAAACCCACGAACCCCATTATCCCGATACATCTGATCATCAGCCATCGCCATGACAGGCAAGGGAGGAGCAAAGGGCACAGTGACCCCAGATCGCTGCATCAACATCCCCCACGCTCTTATCGTGCATGCCACTTTGTCAATTCCCTTAACTCGAGGCAGAACGTGCCTCCCAAGTGCTCGCATCAAGCCATCCGGCCACACAGAGTCACTCTCAGGCGCCAAGTGCAGCAAGTATCGAATCGGATTCAGCCAGTAATACGCAAAGTGCGCCTGAGCACAGAGATAGTATAACTCCATATCTGGTGCAGCAAGCCCACCCAATTCAAACGGTAACGTCAGCCTCTCCCAGGAAATGCGCGCATGATGTCCCGCCCACGACAGACGAATCAGCGCGTAACACAGGCGTCGTAAGTAGCCTCTCGTGAGCGGAAGGGGAAGATTCACAAATAGGTACAGGAACCTAGGAAGGACCACCATCTTCGCAATGGCAATACGCCCAATCAACGATAGTGGTAGGGCCCGCCAGATCTCAACTTTCCCCTCCAGCCATGTCAGTGCAGCACCATAGTTAGCCAGCCATAGCGTGTCAGTATCACAACTCAGCTGTATACCCAGATATCGCACCGCCCCCTCCGCCCAAACCAGAGGATAGCGAGATTCAAATCTTGTCACCCTAGAGGTCAAAGGCAGAACCATCGATTTAGACCAGTTAATAGTAATGCCAGAAAAGGTACCAAAGCGCACGATCTCCTCTAACAATGTATCCAGATTCTGACCAGGATTTCGCACATACAGCGCAATATCATCGGCATACAGAGATATCAGAATAGGTCGCTGTCAGAACTGTAAGCCTCTATCATTATATTTCTGTCGCAACCCTGCCGCCAGAGGCTCCATCGCCGCAGCAAAAAGGAGGGGGGACAACGGGCGCCCCTGACGCGTTCCACGCGCAACAGGAAATGAAGCCGACACACAACCATTAAGGCGCAACTTAGCCGTAGGCAGAGTATCCAGTTTACGAAACGCATACTGAGTCCTACACAACCTAAAAGGGCAAACATATAGTCCCAGGCCAAGGAATCAAAAGCCTTGGCAGCGTCGAGGAAGACTGCCGCCGCATTATCCTCCGCCACCAGTGAGCCCGCCACCGCGAAAAAGGTGCGCAAGTTATGACAGGTAGACCTCCCAGGGACAAAGCCCGACTGATCCGGCAACACCAGCCTGGGGAGGAGAGGCTGTAATCGCGCCGCTATCATTTTGGCCAAGATTTTATTATCAATATTAATCACATCTGGTCGGGTCCTTCCCAGGTTTCAGGATCGTCACTGTCAGAGCCTCACGAAGCGAGGCCGGCAGCGACCCAGTCTCCAGGGCCTCCGCATACACCTCCAACAGGTAGGGGGCTAAAATATCCACATATTCTTTATAAAACGCTGGGGACAGACCATCTACACCGGGGGACTTATCACCAGGCAAACCACGAATAGCCGCAGCCACCTCCTCCACAGTGAACGGTTCATCCAAATACTACCTGTGTGCCTCATCAAACCACACTAGCGCAATGTCCTCAAAATACGCCTGTGCAGCAGCCGTACTCAGGCCCACCGGGGCCGCATAGAGCCTCGTGAAAAATTCTGTAAACACTTGCATAACCCCACTCGATCCCGTCACCCTCTCGCCCTCGGCATCCACAACCTCAGTAACATAGTTACTGGCCCAAGGTCTACGAAGCATATCCGCTAGCGTGCGCCCGGCTCTCTAGCCCTCCCCGTAGTGACTGGCCCGAGCATATCTCTCAGTAAAGCAAATTTCTCTGAGGGAGGCCACTCCATACAACGATACCTCTCATCGAATCTCCGCAAGGACTTCTCCGGACCAACTAGAAGCCAATCGCCTCTCTAACTCAACAAGCCGTTCCTCAATGTCAGCCATCTCCCGCCTCAAGGCCTTAATTATGCCATGTTGTTTCGAGAGGCAGACTCCCCGAATAACAACCTTAAATGCCTCCCAAAGAGTACCAGGAGACCTCACAGACCCCCGATTCTCTGCAAAATACAATTTAATCGCCTCCCTCAGTTCCTACCGAAAAGCCGCATCCCGAAGCGCCCCCCAAGGCAGCCACCACATAACCGACAGGCGCAGTTCAGTTGGTATCGCCAACTCCAGACTAACAGGAGAGTGATCCGACAGCGTGCGAGGGAGATGATCCACTGCTCTAGTCCAGACCTCCACATCCCTAGTACCTAGCCAAAGATCTATCCGCGACCAGCTACCGTGAACGTAATTCAGACACGTTCCCTCTCTCACACCTCCATGCCGCTGCCACCACAAATCCACCAGCGTGCCATTCCGCATCACTGCCTCCAAAGACTTAGCCGCAGAGACATGCTGCATCCTGGCCAAACTCTCACGATCCATCCCAGCATCCAGAACCACGTTAAAATCACCGCCCCAGATAACTGCGCCCGCCCCCAACGATTCAACTAGGCGCCACAGCTCCAGAAAGAATTATGGGTCATCGACATTCGGCCCATACACCGCCACAAGCCGGCAAGCTCTGTCAAGCAACATACCACTCAGTAGTACATATCTACAATTTGGATCAACAATGACCTCTCGCGTGCGCCACTGCAGTCCCTTGCGGATTAAGATTGCGACTCTACGAGCATAGCCAGAGTACGTGGAGCAGTGCGTCTCACCAACCCACCCAGCCTTCAGCCTACCCACGGTAGCCCTCACCAAATGCGTCTCTTGCAGCATACAAATATCAATTTCATGCCGCTTAACATATGCAGCCACCAGTCGAGCCTTCCGCCTGTCATTGAGCCCACGCACGTTCCAAGTCAAACACCGAACCACAGACGCTTCCTCACCCCTCAGCCCCATCAGCCGTCATCCAACATCGCACGAGAAAGCACGTCTCCACCTGCCAGGGACATAACATGAGTACAACCAAAACAGCAGGAAAAACAATTTCCCTACAATCAGGGAGAACCCACACCACCCCCCACCCACTCTGGCCCCCCAAACGGACCCTTCCAGTAACCCACCCATTCAGTCCCCAAACCCTCCCCCAATGACAAAACCAGGAATTGACAGGACTCATCCCAGGGGCGATAGCCGGCCTAATAGCTCTCCACCCAGCGAACACTAGGGAAGAGGGGCCCATGGGCCAGGATGCAAGCTACGCAGCAGGCGGATCCATGCAAAGAGCAGTCCAGAGCACTCCAGCAGCCCCAGCCAGTAGTATTAGGCCAACCAGAGCCGGTTAGTCATTATCACTTAAGGCGGCGTCGTCCGCGCCCATTCCCCCGGGCTCTGCAGCCCCCGCACCTTAGGCAAACGTCTAGCAAACCTGGCCGCCAGCTTTGAATCTGTGAAGTACAGCGTCTTGCCCTCATGTCGCACCCTCAACTTGGCAGGATACAATAGGGCAAACCCAACACCCGCTTGACTCAGCAGGCGCTTGGTTGGCAAAAAAGCACGCCTCTGAGCCTGCACACCTGGGGTGTAATCAGGAAAGAAGTTGATTTCCGAGTTCTTGTATATCAACGTCTTCTCTTCCTAGCTAAACGGAGACGGAGTCTCGATCCCGGTAATTCAATAGACGCGCAATAATTGGACGCGGAGGAGTCCCCGGTGGGGGCCGAGGCCCCAAGGACCTGTGCGCTCTCTCAACCACCAGCATCTGAGAAAGCTCGCCGGCAAACAATTCAGACAGCATCCGCTCCACAAAGTCTTCCATGCAACCCATATCAGTCGCCTCCGGCAGGCCCACGATGCGAACGTTATTACGGCGGGACCGCGTCTCCAAGTCCTCGTTCTTATTCCGTATCACCTCCAGGATACGCTCCATTTGTGCAATCTGGTCTCTATCACCCTGGCGTGCGTCTTCTATTTCGGATGTGCGTGACTCCAGTACCTCGAACCTGGAATCGTGGTCATCTACCCGGGCCCTGATGCGGTCAAGCTGTTCTGTCACATGGTCCAGCTTGGCGTCAATGCCAGCCAGACTAGTCTTGAGTTCCAGAAACATGGACCTTACCGACACCTCTGGGCTATCCTCTCCATTTACTGGGCTGGGGGGCAGAAACAGCACTCCTTTTTTTCCCACCCTCAAAGGTGAGTTTTGCTTGACGTTGGTCGGACTTGCCCATTATTCCACTCAGCACTAACAGCCTCCTGCCCGCGCCCGAGCAACGGGAAGGGCCAGTGCAATGACCTCCGCAATCGGTATCCCTCTCTCGGCAGCCCAAATCGCTCCACAGGTCCACCGGCCAGCACCAGGGTCCCCAGGCCAACAGCAGAGCACTCCAAGGAGCCAGTCAGTCCACGCCGCGTCTCAATTACTTATCTCCAGCAGTCAGCTCTAGAATCCAATTTGGCGCTCCAGGCAGCACTGCACTTGCCCTCCGGGGAATACTGGCGAGCCCTCCCGGGCACCACACCGGGAGAGGGCCTGCAATGTCAAGGCACGGCTCCCCCAGCTGTCCACGCACCAATGGCTGGCACCCTCGACTGCCACTGTCCTCAGGGCCAACCTTTTCCACGCAGGGTGGGCCCTGGACATAGAACTGGGCCAGCTCCACACACGGCCCTCTGCGTCACAGGGCCTGCCGAGCCCAAATTCCCGGCTGCCACGGCGGCGGAGAATCCCGAGGGCCGCAAGGTCCAAAAAAGTCTCCGCGACCACGGGGCCGCGAAACCCCAAGTGCGACCCAGGGCCACGGGGGCCGCGGCCCGACTAAGCCGCCCATCGGCCCCCAGGCACTCCCCCGCTCCCGGCCTACACGCTCGCCGGGAGCGGTTCCAGGCCTCCGCGTCCACCCGCCTTTCAGCTTGCGCGGGCGGGTGAGGCCACCGACAGGCCCGCCCGCGCAGATCAGCACTCCAGCTCCGGCCGCACTCTCGCTCCAGGGACGTCAGAAGCGTTCCAGGGGTTCTTCTCGAGGAGCACACCGGTTCGCTCCCGCCAGCACCACCTCTAGGAGAATTCAAAAGGATAAACGGGCCCGGCAGAGCCTCACACGGTGACGGCCATCTTGCCCGGCGGCCAGGCCACGCCCCCCCACATTGCACGACAATCTTGAAACAATTCTCTACTTTCCTAAGACAGTCCTGGGAAGGTGGCTGTCCTTGGTCTACTGTACATCTTTTGCAACATGCATGAATAGGAACAATCTTCTCTTTCTTGATCTCTCCCTTTATTTTCTGCAAGGTTGATTTCTCAGACTCTCTATTAGTAAAACTATAGCACATATATTTCCACACTAACATTTAATGGAAAAATATCTGCGATGAAATGACACTTTAGCAAAAATGAAACAGTTTCTCATGTTAAGGAGATTTCAGGCCTAATAAAGCTAGCAACAAGTAAACGCACATTTAATTTCACATTATGCTGCACACCATTTCAATTCTACAATTTAGAAAAATGTTGATCACTCTTTGTCATTTTAGTCCATGTTGCACTTGATATAAACGAAATAAATTGTTAACACATGTAAGTGTTAGAATGAAGAATTACACACTAAACGTTAATCTTTTTAACATTAGTGCTCCCATTACATAATCTGTTATCATTTCTAATGAAATTGCAGTAATGTGATGAGAGGATGTTTTAAAAGAAACACTCTCAATGATTACATTTCATTAATAAAGTTAAAACACACAACATATGATTCTCTAACGGTACAGTGAATGCACTTTGTTACTGACTTTGAATGCAACACTTTACATACGTCTAGCATTAGTACACACATAACATGATTCATCAAGGTCACATACAGATCAACACTGTATTTGAGAAATCAGGGCCAGATGTACAATCCTTTTTACACATCGTAAACAGCTAATTTCGCAGTTTGGGACGTGCAAAACCCACATCGCAATGCCCAATCCCCGTTTTGCGAGTCGGTAACCTGGTTACCGACTCACAAAACAGGACTGCGAGTCGCAATTAGGAAGGGGTGTTCCCCTTCCTAATTGCGAGTCGCAGCGCGATGCTGTATTGTTTTGTGACCGTGAACGCGGTCGCAAAGCAATCGCAGTTACCACCAGTGTCACACAGGGGAACCCCTTCCCCTTTGTGAATGGTATGAAAAACATTTTTTCAGAGCCTTCTCTGAAAAAATGAAACGAAAACGTTTCAATTTTTCGTTTTGTAATGCATGTCGTTTTCCTTTAAGGAAAACGGGCTGCATTACAAAAAAAAAAACTGCTTTATTTAAAAGCAGTCACAGACATGGTGGTCTGCTGTCTCCAGCAGGCCACCATCCCTGTGAGTGCCGCCACTCGCCAGGGGGTCGCAAATTGCGACCCACCTCATTAATATTAATGAGGTGGGCCTTTGCGACCCCCTTGCGAGTCGCAGATGGTGTCAGGGACACCATCCTACATTCTGGATTGCGACTCGCAAATTGCGAGTCGGTCTGACTCGCAATTTGCGAGTCGCAATCCAGATTTTTCCTACATCTGGCACTAAGCCACTGACTTGCATGATGTAGAGTGATTCCTGTAGTGATATGTGGCATGTGAGTTCAGGAACCCCTAAATTCGTCTTCGGAGGAATTAAAACTATAGTCTGAAATTAGATATTTTACATGTTCCTCTTGTTTAAACACACACCTCGAATGCATATTGACTCCTGCAGAATACTCATTTGAGCCTCCTTCCCGTACATCGGACTGGATCCACAAATTTTACATAACACTCACTTTCACTGTCGTCACTGGCTGCAGCTAGGCACTATCAGTGGCACTTTGTGGCTCACTAGAAATAATATGCTAACCACTTTATAAAGAGCAGCATGCACTGGTGATGTCACTTCTTTTTTCTGTGGCTTCACTAGATGCAGATCCAGAGTTGGTGCGGTTTCACAACCTCAAATAATCATTTTACTCCCTTTTGGTAAAAAATTACCTTTTTTTTTACATTATATCTCCTTCCAAAGTGTCAAGCTCCAATCCACGTGAGACTTACAGGTGAAATATGTCAGAGACTGATCCTCAACCATCTTGCCTCTGGTGTGTGGCATCTTATGACCTCTGCCAGAAGATGTACCAAAAAGCATTAGAGAGAAGAGTTTGAAGCTTGTTTCGGATTCATTGAAACATTCTTCTGTTGTGCACTCGAGGTCGAATATCTCAGGTCTTGTGCCAGATGGAGACTGAGGTCGAGATCTAGGACCCTTTCTCATTGTCACAAGAGGCACACAGAGGAGCACACAAGATCACAAGAAGAGGCAGGAGCCTGGCTCTTCAACTTCCTCTTCAGTGCCGGCACCAGTTCTGCAGCCTGTCAAACAGCTGGACTTTTCAGCTGCTAGTGGATCTGCAAAAGAGGTTGAGGCACTCACTGAGGCTATGTTGAAAACTTTTGCCTGGCCTCCCATTGATGTTTTTATTGGCTTATAAGGAGGTTGAGACATCAGTGCTGGCATCGTCTGGCTCTGTTGTTTTCGGTCACAACTTTGCCTCTGAGGCTAAGGCTAGCTGAAGCCAGTTACAAAGCAATATTTCCCCAAACTGTCCTGAAGCCAGTTCAGACTGAGCTGTCAATTTCATATGCAAAGCTGCGCTGTGCTGTGGGAACTCTTCCACTGGGGAACACATTCTGGCATTTGCCGAGCACAGATCAGAAGAGTAATTAAAGGAGAAGGGCTTTCCGACCATTCCAAGGTGACCTCAGCATCTGCATTTCATAGAACGAAATAACTTTCCTGTTCGGATGCCAGTGCTCTAGAATTTCCTAAACCTACTATGGGAACTCTGAATCTTCTTACGGTGGTGACGTTCTTTCTCTTCAGGATTCAGGTACTTCTTTACCTGCAGACCTCTGCAAAGCAAGTGAACTGATAATATCTGTGGAGACTGAGTAGAGCTTGGGGGTGGAGCTTTGGCTGAGTAGGCTCACTGTGCAGGGGGAGTGAGGGAGACTGCTGAAACATTTAATTTTTTATCTTTATATAGTGAAACTGAGATTCTGACTGTCAAGCAAACACTGTAGGGTATATAGCCGATTAACGAGGCACTGGTTGCTCAGGTGAAAGAGCTACTGTTGAAACCCTTGTCTGCTCCTCCAGTATTCACATCTGTTTCTAAAAAGTATAGACCTGTGTCTTACGACTTGCCTTAGATGTTGAGTCACCCAAAGTCTAACAGTCTGATTGTTCAGGATTATGGCAGTATGGTGAATCAGAACACTGCCTCTGCTAATCCCATGGATACATAGCTCAACGTTTGGAATTTTTTTTGCATTCTGCTAACCTTTCTTTGTGTTCCACCAGAGCATTCTGCTTACTTGCACAATACAACCATGGGTTAATGGTGTGGCCTCCTTAGGAACGTGAGAGGTCTTTTTTTCCTGAGCAAATGAGAGGTCTTTTCAGGGACCTTCCAGGAAAAGGTGGATGCCTCTTGTCAAACAATGCAGACAGGCATGGCCAGAGTTGATGCAGTGACTCACTGTATGAGGTTGTCCGCACAGCCGAAGAGACAAGCAACGGTTTGACTCAGAGGATCAAGCTTAGCATTAAGATATGTTATTCGATAGCAGCAATTGTTTGGAGGAAAGAAGCACAGTTCCCTGCAGGGTATAAACATTACCGGGCGTTGGCAAGAGTTTTAGGTTGTGGTATCGCTAGCTGAAAAACGTTCCTTAACAGCGTTGCCGCTTTAGAGGCTATGTGCACTCTTTTAGAAGGCAGCAACTTCTAAAGCAACTTTAGCCACCTCAAAAAGGGTGGCGTGCTTCGGGAAAGATTCATCATGGTAAAGGGCCTTCCTCTGCAGCCTCTACTTCTCCCAACCCCGAGCTGCAAAGTCCTTGTTGAGTTTGGTGCATCCAACACACTAGGAGGCCCATTGGTTTGTTTTCCTCAGATGGGGCCAATGGGTATTGCAACTCTTAAAGTACGGCCTGCCATTTGTGGAGGGACCCCCACCTGTTCCTTTGCAGCCCACCCTACCACCCCGCACTAACATCCAAATGGTTCTTTATACTCTTAGTATAGGTTTCTTCTTCTGTTAATAACTGATCCTTAAACGGAGGAAGTTTGTGACCTCTATTGGAACTCTGTTTCAAGAACAAGCTCATAAGCAAAGCAAAATTCAAGAAGTTAATGTTGCAGCAGGTACTTTTAGTTTTGCATAAACAGGACTGCCTTGTGTCCCTGGACCTTTGGTATGCCTATTTCTATGTCCTCATTATTAGTTCCTCAGGTTCAAGGTTATACTTTTTGGGCTAGCTTTGGCACCATAGGTATACTATTTACAAAAGTAATAGTGGTTGTGGGTAGTCAACAAAGGAGAAATTCAGTGGCATCTATTCATGCCTGGATGAGTGGTTGTTTAAGGTCAGCTCTCTCTTCTTGTTACCCAGAAGTTAGTGTTTAACAACCAACCTTTTGCAGAATTTGGGTCTGTCAAAGGGAAAAAGTCATCCTTCTTTATCATTCATCATCATTATTAGCTTTATTTTCGGTAAATATAAATACCATAAAAGCACATCAAAAAAGAAAGGAACGGCAAGCTACATGATAAACAATTTAAGTCATAAAAGATTGAAAAGGAGAGAAAAAAGAAAAGAGAAATATTTACACATAAGCAGTTCCCTCATGGAAAATCGCACCTTATAGTTATGTAAAAACACATTATAGGTAAAAGAATAAGATACAAGCCTGGCAAACCATATCAGATAAAAAGGACATTTCTATTTAAAAAATATCTAAGAAAAATAAAAACAGCAGGTAGGGAATGCATCTGAACCAATAAAAGTGATATGTGCATACAATGATAAATCCATCAATTGTTGTTTACCACATTCATTGTTAAATTTCCCTCTGCTTTTTTAAGCGTGTTCAGTCTGATACGCCAGATTGAGTCTAAATATTTTGACAAACAACAAACCACTAAAACCGATGAATCAGATTTAAAAATTCTCAAAGCTAGCAAGCAGTTTTTAAAACCCTTACTTCTGCACAGAGGAATAATCCAACGGGCTCTTTGTTTGGAGTATGCGGGGCATTGGAAGAGAATATGAGTTACTGATTCTTCTCTGGCACAGCCCATCGGACACATCTTAGAAGAACAACTAAAATTAGACCATTTATAAGTGAGGGAACGCAAAGGAAGAGAGCCCACCCTGAATCTAATGTATAATGAACGAGCAAACGGAGAAGATACTATATCCATATATTGTGCAAATTCATAATGGCATTTAAAATATAAAAAGTTTCCCGTCATGGATGATGACGAGACAGCGGACAATTGGGAAAGTTGAACGTGGAGCCAGAAAGCATCCTTTAGTGTCTGGGTTGCGTTCTTAGGGATAGATAATGGTTCCTTCCAATAGGACCCCAAACCAAGAAGCGAGAGGGTCCTTTCTACATATGCACACCACTTGATTTTGGAGCTAGTGTTGTTGGCCATCAAGTTAGCTAGCGCACATCTATAATGGACAAGAGAATCTGATGACCATAAGCGAATCCAGTACAACAGGGGCTTGAGTGCAACGATCTGGCTGATAGAAGGGAGATTTAGGTCCATGCGTATTGGGAGCAGTGGGGTACTGGAAGGAACTCTTAGCAACGACCTTAAGAAAGAGTTCTCCACTTTTATCAAATCATCCAGGCAACAGTGGCCCCACAGTTCAGCTCCATAGATTGCTCCCCCTCTTGCTTGTAGTTTATAAATTTCTACTGCGGGCGTCATGGCAAAGCTAGGAGATCTAGCTGCAAATCTTGCAATGCCACTCGCTCGCTGTTGCAATCGTAAAGTTGCCTTCTGGATGTGGCGCTGCCACTTGTGCGAGTCTTCTAGTTTCAGGCCTAAATAATCAAAATCGCTGACTCTTTCCAGCGCGGCACCCTCTAAATAGATAGGTCGTCTCATTCTGCCTTTCCTATCGCCAAACACCATGCACTTGGTTTTTAATCGGTTGATTTCGAGCCCATAATCATTGCAATAGTCAATGAATCTTGAAAGCAGGGTTGAAAGGCCTGTGGCTGTTTGAGAAACCAGCAGGGTGTCATCGGCAAAAAGAAGGCAGGGGATCTTCTGCCCTCCTATTTTGGGCGAGTCGTTAGAGCACTCCATAAGATAAGGGATGCATGCGTTTATGAAGAGAAGGAATAAGGTAGGGGCAAGAACACAACCTTGTCTTACACCTCGGGCAGTAAGGAATTTTTCTGTTAATTCACCTTGTGGGCCCCATCTAATTCTACCATAGTTGCCAGTGTAAAGATCCCTGATAATATTTAAAATAGAGCACGGGACTCCTATTTTAGACAGAACTTCCCACAGTTTGTGGCGGGGTACTAGATCAAAGGCCGATTTTAGATCTACAAATGCTACATATAGGTGGCCTAAGTCAACATCGACAACTTTCCATTTAATAGAAGTAAAACGAAATATCTGATCTAATGTGCAAATTTTTTCTCTGAAGCCCGCTTGTAGATGATTTAAGATTTGATTTTCAACTAGCCACTTGTTCAGCCTGCTCAACAACTGATAACAGAAATTTTTTTGAAGGTTGTCGAGGAGGCTGATGGGTCTATAATTACCCGGGTTGTTCCTCTCTCCTTTCTTATGGATGGGCACTATAATCGCCTCTTTCCATGAGTCAGGATAAATTCTGCTAGTCAAGATGGCATTAGAAAGTCTGTTAATATATGGGCCCCAGGTGTTCTGGTCCACTTTAAACATATCAGAGGGGATCCCGTCCATCCCAGGGGCTTTTGCTGCTTTCTGAGCTGCAATGGCCGACACAGTTTCGTTCAGTGTAAAAGGGGGCAAGAAAGCCATAGACTCGTCAAAAGTTGTTGGCTCCTCCGAAATTATGTCAGAAATATGACTTGCCAACAATGGTCCATACAATTCCTTAAAGTAGGAGAGCCAGATGTCAGGAGAAATATAAGACTCCAGGTGAGATGCGCGGTTCTGATCACCACAGGAAACTAGGAGCCAGAACCGTTTTGAATCATGGACGGTAGCTGCCTCAAGTAAATTGCTCCATAGCCCCTCTTCGTACTCGAATTTACTTTTGTTGCAAGTGGAAGCATAATGACGT
The DNA here is from genome assembly GCF_031143425.1 of Pleurodeles waltl. Lineage (NCBI taxonomy): Eukaryota > Metazoa > Chordata > Amphibia > Caudata > Salamandridae > Pleurodeles > Pleurodeles waltl. Next base: position 941,312,158 of record NC_090446.1, read on the forward strand.
CTAGCAATGATGATGCCTGATCTGTCCTTGGTCTTTAGCGCGATGGCCAAAGTATTTTTGGCCTCCCTACACCTCTTGTTGAACCATTTAGTATGTGGTCGAATACAGGAAATAGTCAGTGGCCTTGGACGTTTAGTAAACAGCTCTTTCAAAGTAGAAAAAAGGTCCAAATGAAGAGGCAATATTTCTAATGGAGCCAGAATAAGGTTGGTATCAAATAACTGGTGAGAAGAGGTTAGGGCACGCAATTTTCCTTGAAGCTTGTTTGATTGCACAAAGGAGTCCCACCTGACTGTACGCCTATTACTGGACAGCTCCATAGCAGTAGAGGAGACAGGGGGAAGTGCGACCCCTACTAGGAGAGAACTCTTGTATGTGATCTGGAGGGGAGCATGATCACTAGTATGGGGAAGACCCACCTCTAAGTCTAGAATATGGTGCCATAGTCTTAAGTCAAAGAGGATATAATCCAATTTGTTACTATATGAGCCCCTGAAGAAGGTTGGTCTGGCCGGAATGTCCGCTGGAAAGCGGCCATTACCCAAACGAAGGCCATGGGATATCATGAGGTCCACTATCTGTGAGGCCCTAACGCTTGGTTTATATGAATTTTGCTGGGTAGAATGAAAAGTCACAGGAGGAGGGATACATAAAAACACTTTTAAGGTACAAGAATGATGTTCACTTTTACTCCGCCAGGGTGAATTGCAGCTTTGCTGGAGATAGCTCAATTGTTTGAGCACATTCAGGTTCTACTTTGAGTCAGATTTATCAGCAGTGTTTGCTACTGCAAAGACACCAAACAGGACACCAAGCAGCACACACTGATGACTAGGGATTAACTTTCCAGCACAAAACTTGTTTTACATTGGAAAGTTCCATAAAAATAGCAAAATGCTACTTTGTGCTACCTTGCATACGGAGACATCACATGGTGCAGGAGTGTTATGAACTCCCATTCCCCCCTTCACTTTAGCAGCGTAAGTTGGGGTTGGCTGCCACTGAGCAACTCTGATTAATATAAAAACCTTTATATTTTTGTTTACAACTTCTTTGACTTTGATCGGAAACTGCTGCTCTCCAAATGGAAGCTCATAAATATCACTGTGAGAAGATATTACAATGACGCTGAGGGTTGGGGCAGCAAATGGAACAAGAGATCATGAAAAAAGGAAGTGAAGGGAACTGACAGAAGGATGCTTGATGGATAGATTGAAAGAAGAGTGAATGGATAGAAAGAAGGGTGAACTGCTCAAGTGATGAATGGATGGGAAAAGAGAAGGAGGGAAAGAGGGAAGAAGGCTGAAAGAAAGACAGAGGGAAGGAAGGAAATGCATAGTTCCCTCAGGGGTGCAATCCCCTGAACGACTACCCATCTCAATCGCTTGCTCAGTGCCATTGGTGGTATGGTTCAAAGGGGGAAGAGGGATTATTGTTCTGGCTACTCCCTAAATGATAAATTGAAATTCCTATGCAACCACACATGGGTTTTGATGGAAAGACCAAGCTAAGACAGGACTTGCACCAAAAGATAATGGGGGTCATTACAACCCTGGCGGACGGTGTTAAAGGTGAGGTAAGACCGCAAACAGGCCGGCGGACAAAAAAAGGGAATCATGACCGTGGCGGAAACCGCCAACATAGACAGCCACTTTAACACTCCGACCACCACGGCGGTACAGACAAACAGCGCGGCGGTCACCGCCAACAGACAGGCGGAAGACAATGTACCGCCCACAGTATCACAACCCGCCAATCCGCCACCTTTTCCGGGGCGGATTCAACGTGGATAAAAACACGGCGGAAACAGCTTTTGCAATGTGAAAACACTCACCTTCTACACACTCCACGAGGAAGGAGGACACCATGGAGCCGGAATTACAAATCCTACCTGCCCTTGTCTTCCTGCTCATTTATGAACACCAGCAACGGCGGCGGCGAAGACATCAGTGAGTACTGCACCTACGACATAGGGGAGGAGGGAGGAAAAAGTAAGGGGGACACACACGAAACACCCCCACCCCCACCCTCGCACATTATAACAACCACAGCTATGCATGTCAAAACATCACAGTAACAACCCACAACCCCCCCGGAAGAATGCAAAGACCAAAGGAAATCATTTGATAAATTGTAATGTATCAAAATACAGTTACCAAATATATACATATATAAATATATACACAATCAAAAGTATATACATTACAAGAAGCAGTGCAGGTATGCACATATCAATGTCCGTGCACCACTGGTCCAAAAATGCATGGGCGAGGCCCACAATAGATACCTGTCCACAAACGGAGAGAACACTGCTGGAGCATCAGATAGAAATACAACAGGCACCTCAGGGGGAAGGTAAGGGGGGGGCACCTCAGCCGGATTACAGCACCACGCCAGATCCACAACGGGGCTCCATGCCCATTGATGTATCCTGGGGAGTGCAAAGCCACAGTCTCTCAAGTCTCTACAGTGGGTGTGTTGCCCACTGTACCATCCTGGGGAGTGCAAAGCCACAGTCTCTCAAGTCTTTGCAGTGGGTGGTTTGCCCACTGTACCATCCTGGGGAGTGCAAAGCCACAGTCTCTCAAGTCTTTGCAGTGGGTGGTTTGCCCACTGTACCATCCTGGGGAGTGCAAAGCCACAGTCTCTCAAGTCTCTACAGTGGGTGGTTTGCCCACTGTACCATCCTGGGGAGTGCAAAGCCACAGTCTCTCAAGTCTCTACAGTGGGTGGTTTGCCCACTGTACCATCCTGGGGAGAGCAAAGCCACAGTATCTCAAGTCTTTGCAGTGGGTGGTTTGCCCACAAGTCTCTACAGTGGGTGGTTTGCCCACTGTACCATCCTGGGGAGTGCAAAGCCACAGTCTCTCAAGTCTTTGCAGTGGGTGGTTTGCCCACTGTACCATCCTGGGGAGTGCAAAGCCACAGTCTCTCAAGTGGATGACAGTCTCCACTGGTTCTGGAGGGGGAATGGTGGCCACACTGCATTTAGCTCCCCGTGACGGTTCCTGTACTGTCACAGTCCCAGCTGTACATGGGATAACGATGCTTGATGTGGCGGTGTTTCCTTGTTCAGCGGTGCTTTTCCATGGCGGTCTCTGATCTGTTCAGCAGTTCTCTGCCCTGTTCAGTGGTGCTGTGCCCTGTTCAGCGGTCTTCACCATGGCAGCGATTCCCTTGTTCAGCGGGGCTTTGCCATGGCGGTCTCTGATCTGTTCAGCGGTTCTCTGCCCTGTTCAGCGGTGCTGTGCCCTGTTCAGCAGTCTTCACCATGGCGGTGATTCCCTTGTTCAGCGGGACTTTGCCATGGCGGTCTCTTATCTGTTCAGCGGTTCTCTGCCCTGTTCAGCGGTGCTGTGCCCTGTTCAGCGGTCTTCCCCATGGCGGTAATTCCCTTGTTCAGCGGGGCTTTGCCATGGCGGGCTCTGACCTGTGCATTGGTGTGTGGCATGACGGTCCATCATTTTCCAGCGGGCTGTGGCAGCCGGGGCCCTCCTGGGCACTGTCTCCTGACCAGTGACGATACTTGTGCCCTCCTGGGCAATGACTCTGGCGGTGGTCTCCTGACCAGTGACGATACTTCTACCCTCCTGGGCAATGACTCTGGCGGTGGTCTCCTGACCAGTGACGACGGTGCTGGCAGTGGCGTCCCGGCCGCTGGGGAGGATGGCGCCCTTCTCCGCCGTGCTGCTCTCACCAGACTGTGCAGACTTCCTCTGGCCCTTCACCACCTTTGGAGGAGTCACAGCTGACTCTGCAATCCCCCTGGGACCCTTGTTAGCAGTTTTGCCACCCGGATTCTTCACCCTGTCCCGTTGGCCACTTTCCAACTTTAGATGCTTTACAGGGGGTGGACTGGCCCTGCTTTGGCTCCGTGTCACACTGCCTGCCCTGGTGGCCGGTGCACTCCACACACCTGTAACATGCACCACTGGTACTGGAGTCTTTTTGGCTGAGGTGCTACTACGGGACTTATGAATTGGAGGGGTGGGGATGGGGGCAAAGAGGTCAACGTTGCTGAGGGAGAGTTTATGACGAACACTGGGATGGGTCGCTGGAGGGGGTCTGGGAGTGGAGGAAGAGGAGGTGGTTGTAGGAGGTGTCACTTTAGGTGCTTTGGGTGCAGGTGCAGGTACTGGAGGCTGTCGTGAGGTGGATGGATGTTGGGTGTGTGGGTGCCCGCGTTTGTGTACTTTGGGAGGGGCCGTCACAGACACACTGGGAGAGGACACAGGGGACGGGTAAATGGGAGTGGGGGTGGTGAGTGCAGGTGAGTGGGGTGTGGTGCTGGGTGTTCTGGTGCGAGTCCTAGTGCCTGTAGATGTAGTGCATGCAGGTGAGAGTGTAGACGACACTGGGAGGGAGGAGGGAGACGATGAGGAGGGGGACACAGTGGAGGCAGTGGATGTTGCTGTGTCTGTATGTGTCTGATGCTTGTGTGAGTGCCTGTGGGATGTGTGGTGCCTATGTTTGCCTGAGCTACTTTTGTGTGTTGAGGTGTGTGCATGCTTGTCTGTTGGTGTGCTTGGGATAGGCTGGGATACAGGGGACTGGGTCTGGGTGGAGGAAGTTGGAGGGGGGAGGCTAGACACAGGGACAATGGCTGCCATCAGTGCTGAGGCCAAAGATTGCAGGGTTCGATGAAGGGCAGCCTGATCAGAATGAATGCCCTCTAGGAATGCATTTCCGTGTTGCAACTCCCTTTCTACACCCTGGATGGCATTCACAATGGTAGACTGCCCAACAGTGAGTGACCTGAGGAGGTCAATGGCCTCCTCACTGAGGGCAGCAGAGGTGACAGGGGCAGGGGCTGAGGTGCCTGGGGCGAAGGTGATGCCCACCCTCCTGGGTGAGCGGGCACGGGGTGAACGCTGAGGGGCTGCTGGGAGGGCGGTGCTGGTAGGGGAGGTGGCAGCTGTACCTGTAGAAGTGTGGGGCACAGATGTGCCGCCACCACAAGGGAGCTCCCTTCGGCGGACGAGTCCGTGTCGCTGGTTGGTGATCCGGTGCCCGACGTGAAGCTCCCCTCGCCCTCCGTCCCACTGGTGCATTCTGAGTCCGTGGTGTGGCCCTCCATGACCATGTGGGATGCAGCTCCCTCGTGCTCCGGTGTCACTGTACCTCCGCCTGATGATGCTGATGCACAAAAGAACAGGGAGAGCAGAAAAAGGGGGGGGACGACAGAAGAAAGACAGGTTGAGTGCATGGCATACCACTACCGTTGGCGGACAATACAGACACAGCAGCCCCCTGCACTACGCCGTGCTCCTGGCCTCTACAGATGCAATTCCTGGGATATGGCCTACATGGCTATGGTGGACATCTGCACACATGGAAGCCACAGGGGCATGTATACCTGTACTTGGCACTCTACTGCGGTGGGGTGGAGTGCCACATGGCCTGCATTACGGAGGGGCCTAGCCTATGGAAGTCGCCCTGGCCTAGGGAAACCCACAGCCCTCCTCCCACACCTAGACCCCTCAACTGCGCCAAAAGTCCCCAGAATGATTGTGTACTCACCCCCTTGTGTCTGCTGTGATGCCCTCCAGCGCCCATCCAAATCAGGGTAAGCCACCGCCAGGATCCGGAACATCAGGGTGGTCATGGGGCGACGGGCACCCCTCCCACGTTGGGAGACCATCCCCAGCTGAGCCTCCGCCGTCTTCTTGCTCCAGCGGCGAATGACCTCCCATCTTTTCCGGCAGTGGGTGCCCCGTCTCTGGTGGACCCCCGGGGTCCGGACGTCCTTGGCGATGGAACGCCAAATGTCCTTCTTCTGGTGGGCGCTGACCTACATGACATGCACAGGGGAAGAAGAGAAGTCATTAGCAAGAGCACCGTCGAAGTGAGTGGCCCCCATCCCTGCCCTTGCCATGTGGCACATGCATTCACAGTCCTTCATGTTCACTGCACTCTGCCCCCTTCCCTCTTACAACCAGCCCTCTCCACCCAGGCATAGCCCATACAACGTGCTCCCTGTGTACTTACCTGTTGGTCTGGAGGACCGTAGAGTAGCGTGTACTGGGGGAGGACCCCGTCCACGAGCTTCTCCAACTCCTGAGCAGTAAAGGCAGGGGCCCTTTCCCCAGACGCAGCAGCCATTGTCTCTTCCAGACTGAGGTCACAGCAGCACTTGCAGTGTAGGTCCTCTCCTGTCGAAGATCAGGTATCAAGTGATTGAACAGATAGAAAATGGTGGTCACATCCGCAGTGGTGACGTCCGCGGCGGTGCGTATCATCCCCGCCGGCGCACTTCATCATTGGCTCCTGGGACCCATAAAGTCCAATGTTAACTAATGCAGCATTGCGCCGCGGTCTACGACCGCCTACCGCAACGGTGTACAACGCCAGCGCAGTTACCTCACATCCCACTGTCCCAGTTTAAAGGTCAGGCAGCCGTCATTTCAGGGGTCCACATGGCTTAATTTGCAACTGCGTCACACATACCTGGGCCTACACTCGACACACATACAAGAAGAATTTTTGTCTTTGGTGTCGTGTTCTGTGTATCTGTGGATACATACCTGGGATTTTGTTGACTCTATGGTCGCTGTTGTCCTTCCTAGGCACCGTCAGCTTGGACATTTGAGAAGATGGCGGAATCCTCCGGTGTACCGACCGCTGGTGGACCTGTTGACAATGGAGGAGCGACATTTACTCATCACCTACAGGTTTGACCGTGCCACTATCCAGGAACTATGTACCCAGTTGGAGCCAGACCTGATGTCACCAATCCGCCATCTCACAGGAATCCCCCCTGACGTGCAGGTGCTGTCAGTGCTCCATTTCCTTGCAAGTGGGTCATTTCAGACAACAGTGGCCATGGCATCAGGGATGTCCCAGCCTATGTTTTCCAACGTGTTGTCCAGAGTGTTGTCTGCCCTGCTGAAACACGTAAGGAGCTACATAGTTTTCCCTCCGGTGGAGGATTTGCCTACAGTGAAAGGTGACTTCTATGCCCTGGGACATATCCCCAACATCATAGGTGCTATTGATGGCACCCATGTAGCTCTGGTCCCCCCCACAAGAGTGAACAGGTGTACAGGAACAGGAAGAGTTATCATTCCATGAATGTACAGATGGTATGTTTGGCAGACCAGTACATCTCCCAGGTAAATGCTATGTTCCCTGGATCAGTGCATGACGCCTACATCCTGCGTAATAGCAGCATCCCTTATATGATGGGTCAACTCCAGAGGCACCGGGTGTGGCTATTGGGGGACTCTGGTTACCCCAACCTGTCATGGCTATTGACCCCAGTGAGGAATCCCAGGACCAGGGTAGAGGAACGCTACAATGAGGCCCATGGGCGCACTAGGAGGGTGATCGAACGCACCTTCGGCCTCCTGAAGGCCAGGTTCAGGTGCCTGCATGACAGGTGGTTCCCTATTCTACTCACCAAGGAAGGTGTGCCAGATCATCATCGCCTGCTCGATGCTTCACAATCTTGCTTTGCGATGCCAGATGCCTTTTCTGCAGGAGGATGGTCCATATGGTGGTGTTGTGGCAGTTGTGGAGCCCGTGGAGCCTGTGGACAGTGATGAGGAGGACACTGAGGAAGAAGACATAGACAACAGGGAGTCAGTCATACGGCAATATTTCCAGTGACACACAGGTGAGAACAGTTTTCTTTTTTACATTGCATTCACTTTCACACTTCTACCTCTATCCTGTCTGTCAGTGCATAGCAGTAGTTGGTCACTGAGTTGTACCTTTCCATTACGGTTTCACAGGTGTGGTTAGCAATGTGCGTCATTTGCTTGCATCCTTCAAGGACTTGTGATGTGTGACATAGGTATGTTGGCTATAAAATCGGAAAGCATGTTGACACTGTCATTGATTATACATATTTACCAAATCACAGACTGACTCCAGATTGTTTTGTGGTTCAAGGGTGTTTATTTCAGTGCTCAAAAATGGAGGGGGGTAGTGATATGGTGATGGGGGACGGTGGAGGAATGTCCATGGCAGAGTCCAGCCCATTAGTCACACAGGTGCACTGCCCATATGGGCATAGGAAGTGGAGATGGGGCACTTCCAATCGGGACAGGGTAACAAAGTGGGACAGAGGGAGGCCAATCAGGGTGGTCTCATTTTCTGGCTGGGGTCTTGCCATCTAGCTCTGTCCTGTTCCTGGATCTCAGGGACCGCTTGCGGGGTGGTTGTCCCTCTGCAGGGGGTGGGGTGCTGGTGTGGTGGTCCTGTGGAGGGGCGTCCTGTCCACTAGCGCCGGCGGAGGTGGTGGGCAGTTCATCGTCCATGCTAGTGTCAGGGGCCCCTTGGAGTGCCACGGTGTCCCTCATGGTCTTTTGTATGTCCTTCAGCACGCCTACGATGGTGCCCAGGGCAGAGCTGATGGTTCTGAGCTCCTCCCTGAACTCCAAATACAGTTCGTCCTGCAGGCACTGGGTCTCCTGAAACTTGGCCAGTACCGTGGCCATCGTCTCCTGGGAGTGGTGGTATGCTCCCATGATGGAGGAGAGGGCCTCGTGGAGAGTGGGTTGCCTTGGCCTGTCCGCCCCCTGTTGCACAGCAGCCCTCCCAGTTACCCTGTGTTCCTGTGCCTCCGTCCCCTGGACCGTGTGCCCACTACCACTGCCCCCAGGTCCCTGTTGTTGTTGGGATGGTGGGTTCTCCTGGGTTCCCTGTAGTGGTGGACACACCGCTGATTGACGTGTCCTGGGTACGGAGGTATGGGCCCGCTGGGTGGGTGCTGTGCTGGTGTTACTAGAGGGTGGAAGGTCAGTGTTGGGCTGTGCCTGTGCAAGGGGAACCGACTGTCCCGAGGCCCCGATGGTCCGGGCTGGTCATCAGGATCCAGTAGGGCAGAGCTGCTGTTGTCACTGTGGGCCTCTTCTGTGGGTGCAGTGGAGATGTCTGGACCCTCCGGTGTGGTGACGTTCCGTAGTGGTCCTGCATGGATATAAGAGCATGATTAGTGCATGTGTGTGAGTAATGGTGTGCAATGGGTGGGTGTTTGTGTACCCCAGTGCAAGCATTCCTGTGTGTGGGTTTGTGTGATGATGGTTAGGGGGTTGTTATGGGTATGTGCAGTGAGCATGCTTTGGTGAGGGCTGACCAAGCTTTGTTTTTGCATGTGGGGCTTGGTGTTGGGATGGGTGGTTTGTGTTATGAGAACATTAGTGAGGAGTTGGAGTGATAGGGGAGGGGGTGAGGGTGGGGGTGTGTGATGGCATGCAGGTAGGGTGGGGGATATAATAGTTGAGATTGAACTTACCAGTGTCCAATCTTCCACCGACTCCTCCAAGGCCCTCTGGATGCATGATGGTCAAGACTTGCTCCTCCCATGTTGTTAGTTGTGGGGGAGGAGGTGGGGGTCCGCCGCCAGTCCGCTGTACCACGATGTGCCTGCATACCACAGAACGCACCTTCCCCCGTAGGTCGTTCCACCTCTTCCTGATGTCCTCCCGATTTCTTGGATGCTGTCCCACAGCGTTGACCCTGTCGACGATTCTTTGCCATAGCTCCATCTTCCTGGCTATGGAGGTGTGCTGCACCTGTGAGCCAAATAGCTGTGGCTCTACCCGTAGAATTTCCTCCACCATGACCCTGAGCTCCTCCTCGGAAAACCTGGGGTGTCTTTGGCGTGACATGAGGTGGTGTGGGTGATGTGTGGGGTGGTGTAAGTGTTGATGTGTGTGGTGATGTGTAGTGGTGTGTGGTATATTGTGCATGTAATGTTGTATGGATGATGGTGTTGTGTGCCTCTGTGTGGTGGGGTTCTCAGTTGCTGTGCTTTCTGTCTATCTGGCCTTCGTCTCTAATTTTTTGTCGTAGGGGTTTGTGGGTGATGTGGGTGTGTGTTTTATATTGTGTTGGGTGTGTGGGAGTGGTGTTTGTATGTGTATCAGGTGTGTGTATTTCGATTTGTCCAATGTGGTGGTGTTTTGGAGATGTGTGTGTATTTTGAGCGCAGCGGTGTGTACCGCCAATGGAATACCGCGGTTGAAAGACCGCCGCGTGGATTCGTGTGTCGTGATAGCATGGGCGTGTTTCTGTTGGTGTGACGGTGGAGGTTTTGTTTTCGCCAGTTTATCACTGACCTTTGGTGTGGCGGTCTTATGTGGGTGTCTGAGTTTCGGCGGTTTCCGAGATGTGGGTCATAATAGCTGTGGCGGAATTCCGCGGCTGCGGCGGTGTTTTGGCGGTCTTCTGCACGGCGGTAAACGCCTTTTACCGCCAATGTTGTAATGAGGGCCTATGTCTCCCGGAGACAGACGCAAAGGAAAAGGTTTTCAGACTTTACTAACTTAGCATGTGTGCTGTCCTGCACAGCATGCATACAAAGTGGGAACAGTTTAAAAGTTAGTATATGTAAAATATATTGTACTGCAAAGAAATCCTTCCAGTGTAAGACCGATTCTAGTCTCATGTAGGTACTTTTGCACTATGGTGCAAAGGTGTGTGCCAAGTCAGAGGCCGTCAGAAAGTAAGCTAAAACATGAAGAGAGCAGTAATGTCATATCTTGGTAGATAAGGTGCTGTTCAGCTCTCCTCCTTCCACTCAACCACAGGCACAAGGGTGTGTTGCATAAAAAAAATGAGTTTGCCCCCATGCCTTTGGTTCTGTTTGAGGGAGTTTTCGTGGGGCGTTCAGTGGGAAATGAGCTTTCTTTGGAAGGAACATTCCTTTGGGCCAATCACAGCTCCTCAGCCACTCCACAGCCCTCCTGCCTGCCACTGACAGCTCCGCTCGCATTCCTGAGCCTGACTGCACCAGCTCTGCCCACATTCCTAAGCATGACTGTGACAGCCCTGCCCACATTCCTGAGTCTGATTGCGGCAGCTCCACCTGCATTCTTGAACCTAATTGCGACAGCTCCGCCCACATTCCTGAGCCAGGTTGCAACAGCTCCACTGGCATTCCTGAGCCTGATTGCATCTGCTGACGTCCCTTCTGATGCCTCCTATGCGCCACTGCTGCTCCTGCCCTCCCACCCTCCACCCCGGCACCTCCCAGGACATATAATGAAGGGAGGCCGTAGTGCGGCTGCACAGCGGACGCGTGTAGCAGGTGTGTCACTAGCAAGTCCATTTGCACCCTTCTGTGACCTGGACCGGGCCTAACGCCAGGACCCCTGGTCCTCTCACACCCCACTGCTACACCAACAAGGACCTCTAGGCCCTGAACAACAGACACCCCATCAACAGCTGCTTCACGGACCCCCCACGCTCAACCAAAGGACCCTTCAACTGCCTACCACACCATTTCTTCTGCAACACCAGGACATCACCTTCATCACTGAAACATGGCTAACACCCTCCTCAAACCCCAGCATTGCCACGGCCACCCTTGACAGTTACAAGACGATACAATGAGATTGCACCAACAAACATGGCGGGGGCATCGCCAACATCTTCAAGGAAACCATCCAATGCACTATCATGGATAATGATCCAATGCCCCTTATGGAGCACCTCAACATCCGACTCCAGACTGATGCCAACACCACGATATGATGCACCCTCACATACAGAACCTCGGGACCACGCCCAGCCTTCTTCGAAGCCATTGCCAACCTCATCGCCCCCCTTGACATCGACTCCCTCCACTATGTTCTAAATTTCCACCTTAAGGAACCCAACAATACGAACTCCACTTCCCTCATAAAGAACCTCAGTAACATTGGCACACCCAACTGGTCACTAAACCACGCACAAAGCCAGACACATGCTGGACACCATCTTCACTTCTAGCAACAGAATCAATTTCACCCACATGACTAAACTGTCCTGGATCAACCACGTCATCGTCCATTTTACCCTCTCCAATTGCCAGCACACCACCTCCAAGCACCTTAGTACCTCCCCCGAAGCTGTGGAAAGGTAACCAAGACCTGCTGGGCATGAGCCGTAGGCACTGCACAACCCAAGCCTATGGCAGACCTCGACCTTAACCAGGCCAGGCCATTTCAAAACTTCACCACTGGGATCACCAAATCTGCCGACAGAGTCGCTCCGCTGAAACCAGCTAAAACCTCCAAGCCAGCGAGATGGTACACTTCTGAGATAAGAAACTCCAAACATGACTGCCACCAACTTGAGAAACAATGGTGCATGACCAAGGACTCCTCTGACAGAGACACCTACAAGGCAGCCCTCAACAACTACCACCAACACATCAAGGCAGCAAAAAGAGCAGCAATCACTGCCCGCATCAACACCACGGCCAACCACCTGAAAAAACTCTTCAAAATCATCAAGAAAATCTCTAACCCAATAGCCACAGAGACCACCATCCACCCATCCCAGGAACTCTGCGACACCGTCTCATACTACTTCCACAGCAAAAACACCACCATATACAACAACTTCGACCCACATCCTTCCACCTCCAGCCTAGACAACATCTCTCAAGCAGTGAACACCAACCACATGATAACCTCCTGCTCCCCCATTACCACACAGACCACCACACCCATCATGTCATCCATTCACTACGGGGCACCCACTGACCCCTGCCCCACCGGCTTTCAACATCGGAGCCAACACTATTAGCACAGGAATAACCCACATCTTCAACACCTTCATCTCCATGGCAACCATCCCAGATGAATGGAAGCACACAGAGGTGAGACCCCTCCTAAAGAAACCCTCTGCCAACATCAAAAACTCAGGACTGAGCTCCCTGCTACCCTTCCTGGCCAAAGTGCTCTCAAAAGCCATCAACCAACAGCTCACCAACTACCTCGAACAAAACCACCTTCTCGACACCTCATAATCAAAATTCTGGGCCAGCCACAGCCCAGAGACTGCACTGATCACCGCCACAGACGACATTAGGAACCTCCTTGACCAAGGAGAGTCAGCAGCTCTGATCCTTCTGAACCTCTCCTCAGCGTTCTATACAGTCTCCCACCACACTCTCCTCAACAGACTCCACAACATAAGAATTCAACAAAACGTCCTTAAGTGGGTCACCTCTTTCCTCTCAGGCGGCATGCAAAGCGTCAGCCTTCCTCCCTTCACTTCTACACCCAAGAACATCACGTGCGGCATACTCCAAGGATCCTCTCTCAGCCCAACCCTGTTCAACATCTACATAACTCCCCTTGCAGACATCGTCAGATATTATTGACTCAATATAGTCTCCTACTCCGACACTCAACTAATCCGCTCACTCACCGAAGGTCCCCACAACACCAAAACCAACTTCCGCAATGCATGACCAATGTAGCAACATGGATGAAAACAGCTGCCTCAAACTAAACACTGACATAACGGAAGTCCTAATCTTCAAGAAGGACACCTCTGTATGGGACCACAGTTCATGGCCAGCAGAACTTGGACCAACTCTCTCTCCGTCAGACCACACACAAAACCTTGGCATCATCGTCGACTACCAACTATCTATGATTCAACAAGTAAACTCAGTGACCTCCTCCTGCTTCTACGTCCTCCATATGCTCTGCCAAATCTTCAAATGGATCCTTACTGACACCAGAAAGACAGTCACGCATGCCCTGGTCACCAGCCGCTCGACTATGGCAATGCTCTCTACACCGGAGTGTCCTCCATGCTACTTAAAAGACTCTAGACTCTACAGAACATCACAGCCAGACTCATCTTCAACCTCCCCAAGTGCTCAAGCATCACCCGACACCTCAGGAACCTCCACTGGCTCCCTGTCCAGAAGAGATGACAATTCAAAATCTGCACACTCACATATAAGGCTCTCCAAATCCTAGGGCTGTCCTACATCAACCCTCAACTGAGCTTCTACCTCCCAGCAAGACAACTACTCTCCACCTTGCTAAACTGCACACACACCGCTGCATCCATAGCAGCCGCAGCAGAGGCCGCTCCTTCTCCTACATAGCAGCCAAGTCCTAGAACATCCTGTCCCTCCACCTCTGAACAGGTCCCTCCCTGGCAGACTTCAGAAAGAGACTCAAGACGTGGCTTTTCAATGGAGACGCAGAACCCTCAGCACCCAAATACCCCTAGCGGTGATAGTGCTGCGCTTTATAAATGCTATGATTGATTGATTGATCTACATTATGTCTTCACCCTATTTCGCTAATTTAGATGATTTATTTAGAAAATCCATATTTGTAAGGCTTACATAATTGTGATTGACGTGATGTAAAGTAAAGCAAAGCAGCACAAAACGCTGCTTTGCATTACTTCTGGGCAACAGTCCAACTCAAGACAACTTTCTGCAGAAATGTAAATAACTGATCAACATGCTGCACCAATTTGTGTCACTTTTTTTACTTTGCACTGGTGCATAGTTTTAATAAATCTGGCCCTTGATCTTCAAGATGGGAAATTGAGGTTATCATTTACATTCGCCTAGTGTTATTATGTGTATTTATATAGCGTACAACTCATTCAGGACGGTATCCTGGCACTGATGCAAAAACTTTTGGGCCGGAACCATGATCGGGGCTAGGTGACGAGCCAGATCTCCAGTTTCTTGCAGAACTGAGAAGGTGGCTGTGATATGTAGGTGCAGGTCATTTCAGGCTTTTGAAGTGATGTAGAAGGCATGACCGCTGGATCTAGCTCTGCATATGCATGGTGTATGTGCGAGTAGGAATCTGGATTAGCTGAGCTGAGGTGTCTGATAGGTGTGTGGAGGTTTATGCAGTTGTGGAGGTCTGTGGAGGCAATGCTGTGTAATGCTTTATATGTGTGCATGAGGAGTTTGAAGAGAGCTTCTTTTTGGATTGGGAGCTAGTAGAGCTCTTTGAGGTGCAGGGTAATGTGAGTGTGGGGTGGGAGATTGAGAGGGAGCCTGGCCACTGAGTTTTGTATGGTCTGGAGTCTTCTGGTCACTTGAGCACTGATTTCAGCATAGGGCGTGTTGCCATAGTCAAATTTGCTTGTGATGAGGGCTTGGGTGACTATTCTGTTGGCATGAAGACATTTGAAGATCATCTTGTGCATCTTGAGTGTGTGGCAGCAGAAGACAGAGATTGTATTCACTTTCCCAGTCATGGAGAATTGGTTACCAATTACTATACAGAAGTCCTTTGTGTGGGTTGCCGGGCGAAGTCTGGGTCCGAGTTTAGTAGGCCACCAGGGCGGAGTCTCAGAACAAGGTGTCTGTACTGAAATGACTACTTCTGTCTAGTCTGTGATGAGCCTGAGGCATGTGGTTTTCATCCATCTGGTGACTTCGGTCATGCAGGCGGAAAGCTTGATCCGGGCATTTAGGCGGTCATTACAACATTGGCGGTAAAAGCCGCTTACCGCCGTGCAGAAGACCGCCAACACACCGCCGCGGCCGCGGAATTCCACCACAGCTATTATGACCCACATTTCGGAATCCGCCAAAATTCAGACACCCACACAAGTCCGCCACACCAAAGGTCAGTGATAAACTGGCGAAAACAAAACCTCCACCGTCACGCCAACAGAAATACGCCCACACTATCACGACACACGAATGCACGCAGCGGTCTTTCAACCGCGGTATTCCATTGGCGGTACACACCGCCGCGCTCAAAATACACACATTTACAAAACACTACCACATTGGACAATTCCAAATACACCCACCTGATACACATACACACAGCACTCCCACACACCCACACCACTATAAAACACACACCCACATCACCCACAAACCCCCACGACAAAAAATTCCGAAAGAATGCCAGAGAGAGAGCACCAGCAAGAACAATAGCAACCACAGGCACACAACACCATCACCCACAGAACTTCCATGCACCTCACACAACACACCACTACATATCAGCACACATATCACCACACACTCCACCCCACACATCACCTACACCACCCCATGGCACGGCAAAGACACCCCAGGTTCTCGGAGGAGGAGCTCAGGGTCATGGTGGAGGAAATCATCCGGGTAGAGCCACAGCTATTCGGATCACAGGTGCAGCACACCTCTATTGCAAGGAAGATGGAGCTATGGCGAAGAATAGTAGACAGGGTCAACGCAGTGGGACAGCACCCAAGAAATCGGGAGGACATCAGGAAGAGGTGGAACGACCTACGGGGGAAGGTGCGTTCCGTGGTCTCAAGACACCACCTGGCGGTTCAGCGGACTGGCGGCGGACCCCTACCTCCTCCCCCACAACTAACAACATGGGAGGAGCAGGTCTTGGAGATTCTGCATCCTGAGGGCCTCGCAGGAGTAGGTGGAGGAATGGACTCTGGTAAGTCAAATCTTAACTATTACAACCCCCACCCTACCTGGATGCTATCACATACCCCCACCCTCACCCTCACCCCCAGCACCCCAACTCCTCACATATGTCCCAATATCACAAACCACCCATCCCAACACCAAGCCCTGCATGCAACAACAAAGCATGGACACCCATCACTAAAGCATGGCAACTGCACATACCCATACAACCCCCTAAACCATACTCACACAAGGTCTCACACAGGAATGCAAGCATTGGGGTACACTGTCACCCACCCATTGCACACCATGACACACACAGATGTAATAACCATCCTTTTATACCCCTGCAGGACCCCTACCCAACGTCACCAGACAGGAGGGTCCATACATGTCCACACCACCAACAGAAGAGGCCCACAGTGATGACAGCACCTCTGTCCAACTGGATCGAGATGACCAGCCCGGCCCGTCGGGGACCTCGGGACAGTCGGTTCCCATCACCCAGTCACAGGCCACTACAGACCTTCCACCCTCTGGAAACATCAGCACAGCACCCACCCAGCGGGCCCACACCTCAGTCCCCAGGACACGTCAATCAGCTGTGTGTCCACCACTACAGGGAACCCAGGATAACCCACCACCCCAACAACAACAGGGACCTGGGGGCAGTGGTAGTGGGCACACGGTCCAGGGGACGGAGGCCCAGGAACACAGGGGAACTGGGAGGGCTGCTGTGCGACAGGGAGCGGACAGGCCAAGGGAACCCACTCTCCACGAGGATCTCTCCTCCATCATGGGAGCCTACCACCACTCCCAGGAGACGATGGCAACGGTACTGGCCAAGTTTCAGGAGACCCAGCACCTGCAGGAGGAACAGTATATGGACTTCAGGGAGGAACTCAGAACCATCAGCTCCACCCTGGGCACCATCGTAGGAGTGCTGAAGGAACTTGTGAACACCAGGAGGGACACTGTGGCACTACAAGGGGCCCCTGACACTAGCATGGACGATGAGCTGCCCACCACCTCCGCCCGCGCTAGTGGACAGGACGCCCCGCCACAGGACCACCACACCAGCACCCCACCCCCTGCAGAGGGAGAACCACCCAGCAAACAGTCCCTGAGATCCAGGACAAAGACAGAGCACAATGCCAAGACCCCCGCCAAGAAATGAGACCACCCTGATTGTCATCCTACTGTCCCACTTTGTCACCCTGTCCATACTGAAACTGCCCCAGCTCCACTTACTATCCCCATATGGGCAATGCACCTGTGAGACTAATAGACTGGACTCTGCCATGGACATTCCTCCGCCATCAACCCTCACCATTTTACTACCCCCTCCAATATTGAGCACTTAAATAAACACACTTAAAGCACAAAACAATCTGGAGTCTGTCTGTGATTTCGAAATAGTGTATTAGCAATTACAGTGACAAAATGATCTTTCAAGTTTAATGTCAACATACCTATGTCACACAGCTCTAGTCCATGAGGAATCTAAGCAGATGTCACACAGTGGGACCCACATCTGTGAAATCGTAAGGGAAAGTGACAACTCAGTGACCATACACTGGGTGAAAACGACACACAGTAGAGAGGTAGTAGTGTTAAAGTACATGTAGTAGGCAGGTTTGTATTCTTACCTGTGTCTCACTGGAAATATTGCTGGATCCCTGAGTCCCTGTTGTGCATGTCTTCTTCCCCTGCTTCCTCGTCTTCACTGTCCACAGACTCCACAGCTGCAACAACACCGCCATCTGGACCATCCTCCTGCAGAAAAGGCACCTGTCGTCACAAAGCCAAGTTATGAAGCATACAGCAGGCCACAATGATCTAGCACACCTTCTTTGGTGAGTAGAATAGGGATCCACCTGTCATATGGAGGCACCTGAACCTGGCCTTCAGGAGGCCGAAGGTCCGCTCGATCACCCTCCTAGTTCGCCCATGGGCCTCATTGTAGCGTTCCTCTGCCCTTGTCCTAGGATTCCTCACTGGGGTCAGTAGCCATGACAGGTTGGGGTTACCAGAGTCACCTGCAAATGGTGAGGGACAACTGTTAGACACGCACTAACTTGGAGGGATATCCCCAGACCCAGACAACCATTCCCACTGACTTGCTTCCAGGTGCTCACCTAATAGCCACACACGGTGCCTCTGGAGTTGACCCATCACATAAGGGATGCTGCTATTCCGCAGGATGTAGGCGTCATGCACTGAGCCAGGGAACTTGGCATTCACATGGGAGATGTACTGGTCTGCCAAACATACCATCTGTAAATTCATCGAATTATAACTCTTCCGGTTTCTGTACACCTGTTCACTCCTGTGGGGGGGTACCACAGCCACATGTGTCCGATCAATGGCACCTATGATGTTGGGGATGTGTCCCAGGGCATAGAAATCCCCTTTCACTGTAGGCAACTCCTCCACCTGAGGGAAAACAATGTAGCTCCGCATGTGTTTCAGAAGGGCAGACAACACTCTGGACAATACGTTGGAAAACATAGGCTGGGACATCCCTGATGCCATGGTCACTGTTGTCTGAAAGGAACCACTTGCAAGGAAATGGAGCACTGACAGCACCTGCACTTGCGGGGGGATTCCTGTGGGATGGTGGATTGCTGACATCAGGTCTGGCTCCAACTGGGTACACAGTTCCTGGATTGTGGCACTGTCAAGCCTGTATGTGATAATCAAATGTCGCTCCCCCATTGTCGACAGGTCCACCAACGGTCGGTACACCGGAGGATGCCGCCATCTCCTCACATGTCCCAGCAGACGGTGCCTATGAAGGACAACAGCGAGCACAGAGTCAAACAACTCAGAGGTACGTACCCACAGTTTACACAGAACACCTATCATACACAAAAGGTGGCCTGTATGTGTGTTGAGTCTAGGCCTAGGTATGAGTGACGCAGTTGGAAATGAAGCCATGTGGGCCACTGAAATGGCGGCTGCCTGACCTGTAAAGTGGGACAATGGGATGTGAGTTAACTGCGCTGTAGTTGTACACCGTCGCAGTAGGCGGTCGAAGACCGCAGCGCAATGCTGCATTGGTTAACATTGGACCCTATGGGTCCCAGGAGCCAATGGCCACCATTTTCTATCACTTCAATCACTCGATACCTGATCTTCGACAGGAGAGGACCTACACTGCAAGTGCTGCTGTGACCTCGGTCTGGAAGAGACAATGGCTTGAGTGTCTGGGGAAAGGGCCCCTGCCTTCACATCGGAGGAGTTGGAGAAACTCGTGGATGGGGTCCTCCCCCAGTACATGCTACTCTATGGTCCTCCAGACAAACAGGTAAGTACACTGGGAGCATGCTGTATGGGCTATGCCTGTGTGGAGAGGGCTGGATGTAAGAAGGAAGGGGGAAGAGTGCTGCGTGTATGAAAGACGGTGAATGCATGTGCCACATGGCAAGGGTAGGGATGGGGGCCAATCACTTAAACGGTGCAGTTGGTAATAACTTCTCTTTTTCCCCTGTACATTTCATGTAGGTCAGCGCCCACCAGAAGAAGGATATTTGACGTGCCATCGCCAATGACGTCCGGACCCTGGGGGTCTACCACAGACGGAGCACCCACTGCCGGAAAAGATGGGAGGACAATCGCCGCTGGAGCAAGAAGACAGCGGAGGCTCAGCTGGGGATGGCCTCCCAATGTGGGAGAGGTGCCCGTCGCACCATGACCCCCCTGAAGTTCAGGATCCTGGCGGTGGCCTACCTGGAGTTGGATGAGCGCTTGAGGGCATCACAGCAGCAACAAGGGGGTGAGTACACTCTCATTCTGCTGACTTTGCGCGCAGTGGAGGTGTATGGGTGGGGGAGGAGGGCTGTGGGTTTCCCTAGGCCAGGGCGAGTTCCGTAGGCAAGGCCCCTCCGTATGTCAGGCCATGTGGCACCCCAGCCCACCTCTGAAGAGTGCCAAGTACAGCAAGTCATGCCCCTGTGTCATCTATGTGTGCAGATGTCGTCCATATCCTTGTAGGCTATTTCCCATAAATTGAACAGTGGAGCCCAAGAGCGCGGCGTAGTGCAGGCGGCTTCTGTGTCTGTCGTGACCGCCAACGGTAGCGGTATTGAATGCACTC
This sequence comes from Pleurodeles waltl, assembly GCF_031143425.1. Classification (NCBI taxonomy): domain Eukaryota; kingdom Metazoa; phylum Chordata; class Amphibia; order Caudata; family Salamandridae; genus Pleurodeles; species Pleurodeles waltl. The sequence goes on from NC_090446.1 coordinate 941,332,386, forward strand.
AACATGTCTTTCTTCTGTCGTTCCCCCCCCTTTTTGTGGTCTCCCTGTTCTTGTGTGCATTAGCATCATCAGGCGGAGGAGCAGTGGCAATGGAGCACGAGGGAGCTGTATCCCACATGGCCCTGGAGGGCGACACTACAGAGTCTGAAGTCACCAGTGGGACGGAGGGCAAGGGGAGCTCCACGGTGGGGACAGGAGCTGACACCAGCGACACGGACTCGTCCTCTGATGGGAGCTCCCTTGTGGTGGCAGCAACATCTGTGCCCCATCCATCTACAGGTACAGCACCCACCCCCCCTACCAGCACCGACCTCCCAGCAGCCCCTCAGCCTTTGCCCCGTGCCCGCTCACCCAGGAGGGTGGGCATCACCTTCACCCCAGGCACCGCAGCCCCTGCCCCAGTCACCCCTGCTGCCCTCAGTGAGGAGGCCATTGACCTCCTCAGGTCCCTCACTGTTGGGCAGTCTACCATTTTGAATGCCATCCAGGGTGTAGAGAGGCAGTTGCAACAAACCAATGCATTCCTGGAGGGCACTCATTCTGGTCAGGCGGCCCTTCACTGAGCTTTTCAGACTCTGGCCTCAGCACTGATGGCAGCCATTGTCCCCGCCTCTAGCCTCCCCCCTCCAACTTCCTCAACCCCGACCCAATCCCCTGTACCTCAGCCTATCCCAAGCACACCTACAGACCAACATGCACACACGTCAACACCCAAGGGAAGCTCAGGCAAACATAAGCACCACACATCCCACAGGCACTCACACAAGCATCACACACATGCAGACACACCAACATCCACTGCCTCCACTGTGTCCCTCTCCTCCTTGTCTCCCTCCTCCCTCCCAGTCTCGTCTACACTCACACCTCCATGCACTACCTCTACAGCCACTACGTCCCTCTCCAGCACACCCACCACCACACCCCGCTCACATGCAGTCACCACCCCCACTACCATTCACACGTCCCTGTGTCCTCTCCAAGTGTGTCTGTGACGCCCCTCCCAAGATACACAAACGCAGGCACACACCCACCCAACAGTCATCCACCTCACGACAGCCTCCAGCGCATGCACCTTCACCCAAAGTCACCAAACGTACACCTCCTACAACCACCACCTCTTCCTCCACTCCCAAACCCCCTCCAGCTACCCGTCCCAGTGTGTCCAAAAAACTTTTCCTGTCCAACCTTGACCTCTTTCCCACACCTCCCCCACCCCGTCCGTCTCATAGGTCCCGAACTAGCACCTCAGCCACAACATCTCCGGGAGCAGTGGTGCCTGTAGTCACCGGAATCTGGAGTGCACCGGCCACCAGGGCAGCCAGTGTGATAAGGAGCCACAGCACAGACAGTCCCCAACCTGTGAAGCATCAGAAGTTGGCCAGTGCCCGGCGGGAGAGGGTGAAGACTCCAGCCACCAAAGCCGCTCCCCGGGGTCCCGTTGGGAGTGTGGAGTCAGCTGTGACACCTTCCAAGGTGGGGAAGGGCCACAAGAAACCCGGCAAGTCTGGGAACAGCTGCACGGCGGAGAAGACCGCCATCATCCCCGCTGCCCAGGAGGCCACCGCCATCATCCCCGCTGCCCAGGAGACCACCGCCAGCACCAGCCCAGCAGCCCAGGAGGGCACCGCCAGCACCAGCCCAGCTGCCCAGGAGGCCACCGCCAGCACCAGCCCAGCTGCCCAGGAGTCCACCGCCAACACAAGCCCAGCTGCCCAGGAGGCCACCGCCAGCACAAGCCCACCTGCCCAGGAGGCCACTGCCAGCACAAGCCCAGCTGCCCAGGAGGCCACCGCCAGCACAAGCCCACCTGGGCCATGAAGGACCGCCAGCAAAAGGCCTGCTGGGCTATGAAGGACCGCCAGCAAAAGGCCCGTTGGGCCATGAAGGACCGTCAGCAGCTGAGACCCTGCAATGGAGACCGCTATCTGAAGCACCGCTGAACAGGGCACCGCCATCTCAAGCACCGCTGAACAGGGCACCGCCATCTGAAGCACCGCTAGCCCATGAGCGGCAGGGGCACTGATGCAACTGAGTCCGTCACGGGTGAATGATGCACTCTGGGCACCATGCCCCCTCCAGAACCAGTGGAGACTGTCATCCACTACCTCTGTCCTTAACAGGATGAAGCACTCTGGGCACCATGCCCCCTCCAGAACCAGTTGAGACTGTCATCCACTACCTCTGTCCTTAACAGGATGAAGCACTCTGGGCACCATGCCCCCTCCAGAACCAGTGGAGACTGACATCCACTTGAGAGACTGTGGCTTTGCATTCCCCAGGATTGAACAGTGGGCAGACCACCCACTGTAGAGACTTGAGAGACTGTGGCTTTGCACTCCCTAGGATTGAACAGTGGGCAGACCACCCACTGTAGAGACTTGAGAGACTGTGGCTTTGCACTCCCCAGGATTGAACAGTGGGCAGACCACCCACTGTAGAGATTTGAGAGACTGTGGCTTTGCACTCCCCAGGATGGAACATTGGGCATGCGGCCCCCTCGTGGATTTGGGGTCGTGCACTCAAGCGGCTGAGGTGCCCCCCCTTTCCCTCCCCCTGAGGTGCCTGTTTTCTTGGTATCTGATGCCCCTGCAGTGTTCTCTCCGTCAGGGTCGGGGATCTTGTGTGGGCCTCGCCCATACCGTGTGGTCCCAGTGTTCCACGGACTATCTTAGTGCACTACCTGGACTACTATGCTTGGTATTTATTTTGTACATGGTGTATATATATATATATTTCTGCCTACTTGTTTTTAATATATTACAATGGTTACACTAATTTTCTATTGTCTTTGCATTCTTCCAGGGGGCCTGGGGGGTGTTACTGTGATGTATTGATATGTATTTGTGTGTGTTGTAGTGGGTGAGGGTGAGGGTGTTGCGTGTGTGTGTCCCTGTTTTTTACCTCCCCCCTCCCCTGTGTCGTAGGTGCAGTACTCACTGTGGTCTTCGCCGTCGGGGTTCGTGCTCCTGGTAGAGGAGCAGGAAGACTATCACAGGGAGAATTTGGAGTTCCGGGTCCATTGTGTCCTCGTTCCTCGTGGGGTGTGTAGAGGTGAGCGTTTTCCCTTCGAAATTCCTGTTTTCGCCGTGTTTTTATCCACGGTGAATCCGCCCCGGAAAAGGTGGCGGATTGGACTGTTGTAATACTGTGGGCGGTACTTTGTCTCCCGCCTGTCTGTTGGCGGTGACCGCCACGCTATTTGTTTGTACCGCCGTGGCGGTCGGAGTGTTAAAGTGGCTGTCTTTGTTGGCGGTTTCCGCCACGGTCATAATTGCACTTTTTTTACCGCCGGCCTGTTGGCGGTTTTACCGCCGCTTTAACACCGTCCGCCAGGGTTGTAATGACCACCTTAGGGGGTGATTTTAACCTTGGCGGACGGCGGAGGCCGTCCGCCAAGGTACCGCCGCCAAATGACCGCACCGCGGTCAAAAGACCGCAGCGGCCATTCAAACATTTCCTCTGGGCCGGCGGGCGCTCTCCAAAAGAGCGCCCGCCGGCCCAGAGGAAATGCCCCTGCAACGAGGACGCCGGCTCAGAATTGAGCCGGCGTAGTTGCAGGGGTGCGACGGGTGCAGTTTGCACCCATCGCGTATCTCAGTGTCTGCATTGCAGACACTGAAATACACAGTGGGGCCCTCTTACGGGGGCCCCTGCAGTGCCCATGCCATTGGCATGGGCACTGCAGGGGCCCCCAGGGGCCCCGCGGCACCCCCTACCGCCATCCTGTCTCCCGCCAGGAACAGGATGGCGGTAGGGGGTGTCAGAATCCCCATGGCGGCGGAGCGCGCTCCGCCGCCATGGAGGATTCCCCCGAGCAGCGGGAAGTCGGCGGGAGACCGCCGACTTTCCGCTTCTGACCGCGGCTGAACCGCCGCGGTCAGAATGCTCGTGGGAGCACCGCCAGCCTGTTGGCGGTGCTCCCGTGGTCGGTGGGTGGCCGCCAGGGTCAGAATGACCCCCTTAGTGTCTTGTTAGAGAGGGAGAGTATGAGCTGATTGTCGTCAATGTAGGAAAAGGATGTTGATTCAGTGGCGTGGATGATGCTGGTGAATGGAGTCATGTAGGCACTGAAAAGAGAGGAACTGAGAGGATCCATTGGAACTCTGCAGATGAGGTTGATGGTGTAGGAAGCTAGCTCTGTATATACTATACTAAAATGAGGTATGGTGTGCACAGAGTCCAGTGGATCCCCAGAGGCTTAACAGAGGCTAAAGAAGATAATAATAATGCTCTCTTTTGTGGTATTGTGGTCAAGCAGGTAGACTTATCAGAGTCTAGTGCAAAGTGCAAAGCATTTGTTGTACACTCACAGTCAAGAAATGAGGCACACATTCAATGACTAACTCCAGGCCAATATTTTCTATAGCAAAAATATACTTTGTTACTTTATTTCTAGAACCAAAAGGATCTTTGCTGTAGGTAAGTACATTTCTAAGTTTGTATCAAGCTTAAATATCAAAGGTACTTTGTTTCGGTTTTGCAGATAAAACAGTTTTCAAGTAAGAAACACTTTTCAATTTCAATAGTAAACAGTGCAATTTCTCATAGGAACTTTGTTGATCCGGTCACGGTCACAGGGGTCCTCTGGATTCAGGCTGCAGGTGTTGTTGTGTTAGCCAGGAGGGGTCAACCCAGGGTGGACTCAAGGTCAGAATCACCTGGGGAACTTCTCTGTACTAGTGGGCCACCTGGGCTCGGGACGTGGGCGTCGGGTGCAGACTGGGCAGGGCTTGCGGATCTGGGGTGGTTTTGGAGTCCTTCTTGGATGTTTCTTGTGATCAGGAGTTCTTGGTCTTCTGGTGGGCAGGAAGTCCTCTGGTGGGCAGGCAGTTGTCTGGGGGTTTGTACAGGTCGCTGGTCCTGCAGGATTCATCACCTTTTTGTAGCAGGAGTTCTGAAGCTACAGGCAGGCCGGTAGGGCTAAGACCAAGTCAGTTGTCGTCTGGAGTCTTCACTGCTGGGGTCAGCTCTTCAGTCCTTCTGCTTCTTCTTCTTGAACAGTCTGACGAGCAAGGTTCAGTGGTGACTCTAAATACTAGATTTAGGGGCGTACAGGGGTCAGAGGGCCGTAGCCAATGGCTACTGTCCCTGAGGGTGCCTACACCCTTCGTATGCCCACTCCCTTTGGGAAGGAGGGCACACTCCTATCCCTATTGGCTACTCTCCTCCAAAGAAAGATGGAGAATTCTACAAAGAGGGAGTCATTTCAGCTCTGGACACCCTAGGAGGGGTCCCAGCTGCAGTGGTCTCTCCTTCTTGTTTTTCCCAATTTTCTTGTGTGGTCCAAGCCAAATATGGGGCTTAGTCCGGGGGGGCATCTCCACTAGCTGGAGCACCCTGGGGCTGTGGAACAGGAGGCTTGAGCCTTTGAGGCTCACTGACAAGTGTTGCAGTTCCTGCAGGGGGGAGGCGTGAAGCGCCTCCACCCAGAGCTGGTTTTGTTCCTGATCCCAGAGAGCACAAAAGCTCTTACCCCTGAGATCAGAAACATGTCTGTTAGTGGCAGGCTGGTACAGATCGGTCAGCCTTACACTAAAGGGTTGGGTGAAATACAAGGGGGACCTCTAAGATGCCCTCTGTGTGCATTTTCCAATCAATCCAACACTGCCATCAGTGTGGGTTTATTGAGCTGAGAAGTGTGATATCAAACTTCCCACTCTTCAGTGAAGCCATCATGGAGCTGTAGAGATCGTACTGAAAAACTCCCAGTCCATGTACTCAATATGGCCACACTGCACTTACAATGTCTAAGAATGGACTTATACACTGTAGGGGCATATTGCTCAGGCAGCTATGCCCTTATCTGTGGTATAGTGCTCCCTGCTTTAGGGCTGTAAGGCCTGTTAGAGGGGTGACTTACCTATGCCACAGGCAGTGGTTTGTGGGCATGGCACCCGGAGTGGGATGCCATGCCAACTTTACCTTTTTCTCCCCACCAGCGCACACAAGCTGCAATGGCAGTGTGCATGTGTTTCGAGAGGGGTCCTTTAGGGTGGCATAACACATGCAAGAGACCTCAGGGACCCTCTCTGGCCACAGGGCCCTTGGTACCACTGGTACCTTTTACAAGGGACTTATCTGTGTACCAGAGGTGTGCCAATTGTGGAAACAATTATACAGTTTTAGGGAAAGAGCACAGGTGCTGGGGCCTGGCAAGCAGGATCCCAGCACACACTCAGTCAAGTTAGCATCAAATATCAGGCACAAAGTGTGGGGGGACTGCAACAAGGGGCCAGTTTTCTACAGATGGCACCCAAGGTGAAGGGGAACAGGCTGACCAACTGGGTGTAGCCTGTCAGGAAGGAGAAAATCCAGCAAAGTCTGGGTACTTTGATACCGGCTTTGTGCAGTCATTGGATAAGGATCAAATGGGAGAAAATGTTGAAAGCTGTGTATAGGGTCCTGTAGGATAAGGGCCTTGGTGACACCTCTGGCCATGATCATCTAGATGTCATCTGCGATGACAATGAGGGTGGTTTCTGTACTATGGTTGGGCCTGAATCCAGATTGACTGGTGTTGAGAAGGTGGTTGGTATGAGTGATCATATTCATGAGAACGAACATTCTGAAAATACTCATTTGAACACTCCTAAAGCTAGACCCTGAACAAAAAGGTAGTTGGATGAGGATGGTGATAATGCTAGACCAAAAAGGACTGCAGATCTCCCCTTCCAAATTGTCAGTGAGTACAACTTCCTATCTCTAAACAATAACGTTTTGGGAAAGTCAAAAGAGGACTGGGCAAAAGCTTTGCAAATAGACTACACCAGAACAGCCCTCTACACAGCCAAAGTTACCCCTAACATAAGCAGACGGAAAGACCTCAGGCGGATGCGGCCCAGCTAACTTGTATAAAGTCTTCACAAAGAGATCTACCAAGAAATTATATATTTTCTAATGGCTGAGGTCAGCTTCGACTTTTGAAAGGAAACAAGTTATATTCCTTACAACAAGCAGATGTCTTCTGAATATAAACACTGGATGCCTCCTATGGTGTAACCTGTAAAATTTCCCCTCATCCTTCAAATTATGAGGAAGAGGAAACATGCAGAAATAAAGTTAATCTGTGACTTCTGAAACTGAAACTTCACTTTCAACAAAAAAGAAAACAGTTTTACCTGGGGCACTACAATATCCTTTGTTAACACAGTAAACGGAGAAGAAGCAGATAAAACTTGCAACTTGCTACTCGTCTGGCAGAGGTAGTTGCTACCAAAAGGCCACCTTCCAAGCCAAAAACTTAGGCCCATATTTATACTTTTTTAGCACCACATTTGCATACATTTTTTATGCAAAAGCGGCACAAACTTGCAAAATACAATTGTATTTTGTAAGTTTGCACCATTTTTGCGTCAAAAAGCGGTGCAAATGCGGCACTAAAAAAGTATAAATATTGGCCTTAATATTGCAGGAATGCATTGGCTCAAAAGACAAAGGGGGTCATTCTGACCTTGGCGGTCCATGACCGCCATGGCGGAGTGCGGGGAAGCACCGCGAACAGGCTGGCGGTGCTTCCTGGGCGATTCTGACCTCGGCGGTAAAGCCGCGGTCGGAAAAGGGGAGCCGGCGGTTTCCCGCTGGCTCAGGGAACCCGCCATGGCGGCGCTGCTTGCAGCACCGCCATAGGGATTCCCACCCCCTTACTGCCAGCCTGTTTCTGGCGGTGTCCACCGCCGGAACCAGGATGGCGGGAACGGGTGCCGTGGGGCCCCTGGGGGCCCATGCACTGCCCATGCCACTGGCATGGGCAGTGCAGGGGCCCCCTAACAGGGCCCCACAAAGATTTTCACTGTCTGCTTAGCAGACAGTGAAAATCGCGACGGGTGCCACTGCACCCGTCGCACCCCTTCAACTCCGCCGGCTCAATTCCGAGCCGGCTTCATTGTTGAAGGGGCTGTCCCGCTGGCCCGGCTGGCGGTCTTCTGCCGGTCGCCTGCCGGCCCAGCGGGAAAGCCGGAATGACCGCCGCGGTCTATTGACCACGGTGCGGTCTTTCGGCGGGAACCGCTTGGCGGGCGGGGACCGCCGACCGCCGCGGTCAGAATGACCGCCAAAGTCATGAGAAAAGTCAAAATCAAATTCAAGTCCCAAGCTGAAACATTAACAGGGTTAATGAAAAGATTCACGCCCGACCTTCTGCTCATCCTGTCTGGAATGCTTGATATTATCGCACAGAAAACTCTGTGACACTCCTTAGGGGTTGGGCCAGCTCCTCCTCATTGGCTCATGGGCCAACTCCTCCTCATGGGTGCTGAACATCCAATTTTCCTTTTCGTTTTTACAGAAATCTGTTCTCTGATGTCTTAATCCTTTTAATTGTATGTCAAAAGACAATCTTCTATATATAAAATACTCTGACGAGTCTGTGATTATGTTTTAAGGTCTTTTTATTTCTCATAATTCATCACATGAAACATATTCATAAGACCCCCTTTTCCATTGAGTGCTTACTAATACACTGTAGCCAACACGTGTTTCACCCTACTGAATGCCTGCAAGATGCAGACTTTTTCAAGGCTTGTTACTCCTTAGCTTAGCTTATAATAGGTCCTTTTAAATCTGTCTTAGTTTCAAGATCTGATTTTCATGCATTCTGTAGTCAGTCCCAGAGATCCTGTTATATCTCTCTGACAACCGTGTCTTAAAACTAAAGTAGACTTAAAAGGACCTGGAATAAGCACCACTCAGTAGTGTAGGTAACCCAGGACAGCTGACAGGTGTCCAGGTACCCCAGACCTCATTTACAAAGATTTGGAGTAGGGCAGCACTGCAAGTCTTTTTGGTGTGCTGCCCTACGCCAAACTAAAAGGGCAGGAATGCACCATATATATGAGATACAGTGCATTCCTGTCCTTTCAGCCAGCGCTGATGCACAATTAGGTGCCTAGGGCCAACACAGGCACCCTTGTACCATGGTGCAAGGGTGTCTGCGTTGTTGGCAGGATTGCTTTTGTGCAGGAAGTGATACCTTCTTGCACAAAAACAATCCAAGGAAGCATTTTCCTCATTCTATGTGTGCTGCAGAATACAGCACACGTGGAAAGAGGAAAAAAACAGGAGAAATGAAAACATTTCTCCTCGTAATGCCTGCCTTGGAGGCCTAAGGTATTGGGGTTGCCCCAGGTATACGTGACTTTGTACATCTGGGGCACAGTCAAAATCCAAGGGTGTCGCTTGGAAACACCCACTGCAACGCCCATGGAACGCCTCCTTGACACAGAGATGGCAATGCAGCGCTTTGCACTGCCTTGCCTTATTCCATATCTACGAGGCCATGCAAAGCCCGGCAGGGCAGCTTTGCGTCACGTCATAGATAAAATTGAGAGGCCTGTGCCACCGGAATGTCTAAAAATGTGATGCTACAACAGCACAGGCCTCTTGCAAATAACCCCCCTATTCGCAAATGGAAGTAGAGCTAGCAGCTGCCCTGGTCTTCCAGATGTCATGGTCATCTGTGGCAGACCTCCTTCTTGCTGCTTATTTACTGTTAGTTTTTTCAGGGAACATACTGCCCACTGTGCATATTGCAAGTCACAGAGGCCTTCTATTACAATAAAACATAAAAGTTATCTGTGACCTGCAATGCCCTTTTTTAATGTCATTTATGTCCTCAAGAGTGAATGTTATGTTGGCTAAAAATGCAGGACTCGCTGAAGGTGGTTCTCACAACAGGGGGACAGTTTGCAACTCTGAAAGAATGATAGTCTGTTTTATTATTGCCCATATAAATGTCAATAGTGTAATTGTTTTAGAACAAATGTACGCTAGCTACATTTGAAATATCTAAGCCCATATTTATACTCTGTTCGCGTCAAATTAGCGTCATTTTTTTAATGCTAATTCGATGCAAACCTAACTCCATATTTATACTTTCGCGCTAGACCCATCTAGCGCCAAAGTTATGGAGTTAGCGTCATTTTTTTACCATTAAAACCTACCTTGCGTCAATAAGATGCAAGGTAGGCGTTGCCGGGCAAAAAATTACTCAAAGGCCCTAGCGCCTTATTTATCCTCCCATGCAAAAATCACACACGGGAGGAGGGCCTTAAATAATGGCGCTAAGTCTGCTTAGCGCCATTATTTAACGCCTGGGTATGGGCAGGCGTTAGGGGACCTGCGGGCTATTTTCCATGGTCAGAGACCATGGAAACAGCCCACAGGTGCCCTTCCCTGCCCCCAGGGACACCCGCACCCATCCGCACCTACACCTGCAGGACACCTAAGGATGGGGGGGACCCATCCCAGGTAAGTCCAAGTAAGTATTTATATATTTTTTTGCAAAGTGCCATGTGGGGCCTAACTTGGGCCCCCCTACATGGCACCGTGCCCAATACCCATGCCCAGGAGACATAAGTCTCCTGGGCATGGCCATTGGGCTGGGGGGCATGACTCCTTTCTTTACTAAGTCAGGAGTCATGTCCATGGGGGTTGTGCGTCAAAAAAATCATGCTAGTCAGGTTAGAGTCATTTTTTTTACTCTAACCTGACTAGTGTCATTCTTTCCCGCACAACCTCCAGTTTGCCCTACACCTCCCCTACCCGGATAGCGTCATTTATTTTTATGCTAACTGGGCCTTAGCGTTGGCTTGCGCCATTCCTTAAATTTGGTGCCCGGCTGGCATCCTGGAATGGCGCTAGCCGACGTTACACTTTTTGACGCAAACCTGCGCTAATGCCGGTTTGCGTCAAAAAGTTTAAATATGGGCCCAAATGTGCCTTGCAGGGGGTGCAGTTCCCTGTTGCCGAAGGGACCACAAGGCCTTGATTCAACAGATATGTGTCTCGCTTTTGGAGTCCCTCACTTAGATTCTGGCATTCCCTCAAGCAAGTGAAGGAATCTCGATTTCTGGGCACATGCTCCACTGCAAGGTCGAAAAAGGCAGGGGATGTCATAATGAATATGGGTCACCAGTTGGGTAGCACACACTCCCTTACCACCCAGGCACCCTTAACGAGGGTAACGCGACCCCACTGACTATCTGATGAAACCTCATCGGGATGCCATTGCAGACTTCACCACTTTAACCACCATGGGGCAGGTCATTCACATCTTCCAAAATGGAGGTCATGATGCACAGAAACTGACAGTGCTGCTGGGGTTGTGTTATCGTGATCTGTGATTGCGTACCCTGAACTCGTCCTGCGAATACCCGGCTGGAGAGCTGTGAATTCATGCAGCAGCTGTGAATTTCTGCAGTTCCTTCCACTTTCGAGGCATTCACTGGCACTGTGGACCCTTACATACGGGAATGTGATTTTCTGTGAGTAGGACGCATGGCTCTGTAGTGTGTGTGGTACACCTAATTTGGGTGTATAAATATGAATGACCTAGTCTGCAGTATTGTCCCTGGCCATTCATTTGACAAGTACACTATGGCGGGAGTTATAGCCTTAGTTTGCTTCTATGGAGCCAACTGGACTAACACACCTTCAAACAATGAGTTGTACAAGGCACTCAAATGGATGGAACCATGGTGTCCTGGTGACATCGAGCGACGCAGCATCCTTCCCAATGTCGTAAGTCGAGAACTCGCGACGGGGTAGAGAGCGCTCAAGAAACAGCTATCACGGCTCTGAATGAAGCAGCAGCCAGCTCGCCCTCTAGCACTGACGTCGCTTGCCTCTTAGTTTTAGCAGACGCCATTAATTATCACATTGTTCAAGCTGGGCCATGATCACCTTATTCTCGTCAAGTCTTCCATCTCTCGGGGGAGGCGTTCACGCTATGTCAGTGTGGTTGGCAGTCAAATGTATTTAATCTGTTTTGTGTTTGTGCTAGTGCTTGGTTCCACAGAGAGCTGCCTCTGAATATGCTCCCTCGTCAGGTGCAGGGGAAGGGCTCGGTAACTGTTCAACGCCTGCTGACTGACAGGCGCCAGCCTCCCCAGACTGGGATAACTGCACGGATTCTCATGGCCCTTTTGCCACACCGAGCATCCATCCAAAGAAGGCAAGTTGTGCTGAAGTCTTTACCTGCATGGCCATGAGTTATGGTGCTCAAGCAGCCATTCATTTTACTTTTGACCCACGGATGTTACTTTGTTGTGAATGCCTTTGTATAACTGAACATATTTGGCAGCTCTGGGCAATGTTGACATCTGCTGGGCGGTTAACTGTTCCTATTCAGAGGATGCGATTCGATTGTACGTGTGCAAAGGGGCTGCGGCTGGAATAGAGGTGCATTAAGAGAGCTGTGGCTGTGTGGGTCTCAGGATTTCACTAGTAGATGGTGCGGCTGCAGGTCAGCAATGAGGTGCCCTGACTGAGCTGTGTGTGGCACTTGTATAGCAGACGTTCCTGCAGGAGCCATCGCGGCGCTGTGAAATCAGGTAGCACATGCGCACATGAAGAAAGATTATGTGAAAAAATGTACTTTTCGATCTATGCACGTCTTTTGTAGAGGAGGTCCTCCGGCTGTTAGGGAATCGCCTAGCACAACTGTTGTGGGGTTGTCGAAAACCCAGTAAAAGCATATTAAAGAACATAAAATAACACGAGAGGGTCTCTAAGCCACCTCTGCAGCGAGTGCAATGTCAAAGTAGACAAAACATGAGCAGCAGCGCTCAAGCCTCCTCTGCGATGTGCTATGCGGCATCTTCCCCGCAGCAAAGACGCAGACTTCAGGATAATTAATTCATGGTTGCAGGGGGAAGGAGCCTAAGGAAATGCCACTTTGCACTCCGTGGGCACGAGGATAGATAGAATGAAATACAGCAGAGTGAATAAAGAGAAAATAGGACACGAAGGAGAGAGGGCAGGAGAAGCCTCATCAAGATGTCCCCAGGCGTGCGCCCTTGGGAGGCCAGAGTCTGAGAAAGAGGACGAAAATGGGGATGTGATCCTCTCACAATCCTTCACGGAGCTATCCTCAGTCCCCATGGGGAATCAATGGCCTGGGGCCTTGGGGAGAAGGGATCATAAACTATTCAGCCCCCACCCCATTTCAGAAACAAAGTGGCAGGCCTACTGGCATTACAGTAGGAGCAAATGATGTCTGTTACCACTCAGGGGTCGCATCCAGGAATTCCTTGATCAACCCACCAAAAGCAAAAGAAGGCTGCAAGAGGGGCATGAGCAGGGCAACGCAAGGGTTATCGCGTTTCCTGCAGGCATTTGGGCACCCCACACCGACTTTTTGCCAAACGGATCACCCACTTCTGTATCACAAGCCGAGAGCATTGATGTCTGTTGCGGGCCACTAGGGGTGCACAGGTCATTGTGGGCAGCTTCAGACTCCCAGATATCCAAGGTCTCTCGAGGGCAGGAGAGTCCATGGTGTCATTGGTACATTAAGGGTCTCGCTGGTGAATTGTTGGACACTGGAGGTTCCCAGGGCCGCAGTGGACAGTTCTGGGCACTGGGGTCCGGTGAGAAGGGGCGGCAGGCTCTTGCCTAGAGCTCCAGCTCGAGTGAGCCTCATTTCCCCACAGGCCGCTGTCGCCTGCGCAGCAGTGTTTAGCTGGCGCTTGCCTTTCTTCCGCAGCAAATGCCCGGAAGGCTGTGCTCACCTTCCTCGCGTCTCTCTCGCCTCCGGCTGTCCTTCCCCTCGACACACTCTCGCGGGATCCCCTGGGAGGTTTCGGCTTTGTTTCAAGGACGATGCTCAGAAGCGGCCGCCACACGCTGCGGCTTCACAGGCTGCGTCCTGGCAGCGAGCTATCTGAATATTTAAGGCCGAGAAGAAAACAGTTTGAAATTATGAACCTCTTTTGAAAGCTTCGAAAGTGCTGAGCTTCGGAAGCGACGGCGTTATGCAATGCTCGCCTCAAAGCCCCCTGCTTCTGAGGGGGTGAGGGGCAGGTAGCGTTTCAGCAACTCCAAGGGACCAGAGTGTGTGCACTGAGCCCCGACAGAGAACTATGAAAGCTGAGGCGTCTTGCGGAGCGACGAGGAGGGAGTGCATATGCCATAAGACCCGATTCAGACGGGAGACTCCCGATTCTTGCAGTAAAAACATAGTTTGTCAGTGGTCCTCCTCAAATTGCCTCTCCTTCAATAGAAGTAAATGAGGCAAATACAGACTCCGGATTATGTTTTTTTTAATTTCCTACTTTGTCTTCTAAAAGGTTGGCATGTATGGGAGTCACGGGGAGTAATTAGGAGGCGGAGAATGCCAGAGGGATGGATTGTTTCACCCCGCTTCCTTCATCTGACTTTTTGCCCCCGATGTCCAAGTTGCTTGACTATTGTCGAAGTTACTGGCACTGACATGCCCAGTGTTTTGCTTCTCCTTAAGTGTTCTACCAGCCTCCTGTCCCATCTTTATCACTTCTTAAGCATTCTGCAGACGCAATGTGAAGAGACCATCTAGAATACCGTGGGAGGCCCGGAATAAATACAGCGGTAGAGGCCTCAGGGGACCCCGGTATACACTCCGTTAATACAGTAGGAAAGACTACCTGAAGAAAACCCAATGTACATACCGAATCTATACAGCATGGGAAGGCACCCACTGAACCACAGTCCACCCCGTATTTTTACATTAAGCAAGGCCCCTGGGAACCCAAAAGCACAAAGTGCGAATTCAGCAGGAGAGGCCCAGGAGGACCCCAATCTACGCAGAACAGACCCCATGGGCACCAGTGTACACTTTATAAAGAAAGCGAGAGGTACCAGGGAATCTGTTTAACACTGAATAAAATAGGGGAAAGCCTCTCCTCATGGGACCCTCATACAGACTTAGTAAGAATAGTAGGACAGGGCCAAGGAAGGGAACCCCAAAGCACCAAGAATGACATCAGAATGTAGACATCCACTTGGGACACTGGAACACGATATACAATAACAAAATCCCTAAACACCGGCGGCATGACCAGAACACTCTGTAAAACACCCCATGAATGCAGCAGGGACACGCCAGGGGGCTTGAAACAGACACCATAAAAACAGCTTTGTAGTATCTACACAGTATTTGAGACTCTGGGATCTCAGGAAACACAAACACACACAAACAGTGTGAGCTCCAATACAGACATATTGTTAATACAACATAAGAAACCTCAGTGGGCAAAAGTCAGGCTTTTATGACTCCTCTCATAGTGTTCCCAGGCCGTAACTTAGGGTTCTAACAGGTCATAGGAGCTCCTGTGCTTTAGAGGACTTCTACCAGGGCCAGCTTTAGGGCACCTGGCACTGAGCTCAAGGGCGCTGTGTTTAGAAATAACGTATGGGTTTAAAAGCACCTGCTCCAGAGTCTCTTGTGTTTCCACCAGATTTCAGGCAACAATAAAAATGTCAGGCGAACTCTGGTGATTAATGTTCCTGCTGGAGTGAGATTCGAGTTTTGTCTAGTGGCAGTTTTGACTCATTTGAGGTAGCACCAGTACTTAATTTATGCTTGTTGTTTCCAGTGCTGAGCACCTGCACTTATTTTTGAGGGCCGGGGCTTATTCTTCTGCCTCAAGCATTTGCTGCGAGCAAAAGACACATATGGAAAGACGGATGAAGGGAAAAATGAAAAAGCGTCACAAAGGGAGAAAGCAGAAAGCTGCAAGAGTGATCTGAAGGGGCAGGGAGTGGCTTTATATGGATTAAAGATGCCCAAGACGACTTCAGGATTATGCATCCTCAGTAATCTGTGTTCACACACTTAATTGCAGCAGCCGCATGTGTAAGAGGAGGGCTTTGGGCACCGGCAACTTTTTATTTACAAATTAAGCACTAGGTAGCACTGATAGTTAATGTGCCTCCTGCAAATAATGTGTACCATGCAGATCGCAGAACTGTATTTTATGTGGCTAGCTCAGTGGATTCCTCCTTTTGTCACACATATCCTTTTGTTACTTGCAGTTCATAAATTACAATCCTAATATAGCACTATGCCCTATGAACTGTCATCAGAGAGCTGCAATAAACTGCATGGTATAGGCAGGGCCACAGGAATTATGTGATTGTGCGGCAGTGGCGTTTTTTCGCATAGTTATGCAGTCATTGCATTTGCTACATAATCAATCATCTAATGCATAATCAGATTTTAACAGAAAAAATCTTTCTAGCTTCAACAGTTCAAAAGTTACTAAAAACACAGTGACACACGTTGCTGTGGAGTGGAAGGCCCTTTGCAAAGGTTGACTCCTCTCTTTTCTGTTGCTTGCTGCTACATTTGAGTGTTAAACTAATACCAGTGAAGTGCAACTAATGCCCAGACAGTGTTAACAAGTGTAACAAGCATTTGCAATGCAACAGGTCTCGCATTTCGCAGAGTTAGAGCTATTAGCAGTTGTAAACTCCCAACCGGACTTTTCATGCCTCATTAAATGGAGAAAAAAAAACGAGCACGATCGCGGTGCTAAATAAAGAGAAAAAGTAGTCCAGAAACCATACGGAAAACATGGAGCCTCGTATGTTTCCAGTAGTTGGTCAGTGAGCTCGAGGAGGGCTAAACACCGGAAAAGGCATGACGTATGCATGCCTTTCACAAACGAAAGCAAGTGGATTTTAAAAGGCAAGCCCACGAACCAATGAAAGACGCTGACGTGACATGGGCGTGGTTAGAAGCCCAAAGAGAGATTACATCAGGGGACGGAGCGCTTTGCGATCACCCCTAAAAATGACAAAATTAAGTAATACTATCACAAAATGTGTTGCTTAACACCATATAATTTCTCCTTTCTTGCTGCATATTTTGCTCAACTCTGGCACATAATTTGGCCCTCCCCTGCCCAACAATTCCAGTTCCCTTGGGTATAGGTTAGAATGTTGTGTATTGTTCCAAGTCTTTTATTGCCCAAATCTTTCTAAAAATAGTTTGTTTGGCGAGACATACATTCTTATTTGTAAAGCCAACCGCAACCAGTGTGGTACCTTTTAAATTATTCTTCTCCATACCACTTTTAAAATACACTGTCTTCTTGTATGAATTACATGTGATTCCTACTCCTTGTAATCATCACTGATTTATGTAACATTTCCTATAGACTGACTTACACATATGTATGATTCATCGTCTCTATAATGTGTGTGTGAGATGAAAAGCACTCTGACACTCTACACTGGTATGAGTAGCCCTATAAAACCAATAAAATGCATGTGAGAGAGGGGCTGCGGAGAGATGAGGGGCACTGTTGGAGGGTGATAGTGAGGGAATCTGTGGAAAAAGAGGTCACATTGGGTCACCAACAAAAGATTATTGCTCTAGGTGCCACCAATGCTGAACCCCACCCTGGCCACTACCCCTCAATGGACTCTGTAACAGGCCATTGTTGCTCCTGTGGTATACAGGGTCACCATCTCTTAGGGAAACCTTGTCCACTCAGGGTCTTTGTATGTCAGGGGGAGGGGATGTACTTCAGACTTCCCAACAATCACGCTGGCATATACGTGACAACATACATGGTACGACAAGCAGGGCACATGAGAGGGGATAAAGTTGCATTGGAATGGGAGACAAATGCTGATTGGCAAGGGTAGCAAGTGGGAGAAAACAATATTTTGTAAAATCATCAACATTTTTGAAGACTTTCAAAGCAGAGAGGGTATGTGTGAACTTGTGTTGCTGTTTATGTAAAATGTATTTGTGATATCTGACAGACACCTTGCCGTACCCGACTGAAAGCTGCTGTACCCAACTATTTTTAAGAAAATACATGTATTAGGCGGTGGTGGAACACCCCAAACACTCCTTTAAGTTACGCCCCTGGTGCCAAGCCTAAGTGATCTTTTCGAGGCCTCTCACTAAACGTGTAGGGGAGGCACCGATTTTATGTTAAGTCACTGCAATAACCCATAGCTTTCGAAATTTGGGAAGCCGGCCACAGATAGTTTTGGAATGGGTATCGATGGATAGACCCCGGCCTGTGCAGCACATCTCGTGTCGCGTCTTATTCAGCTGAAAAGTTTGGTCTCTTCCTCCAACTCCTGTTTATCACCGGGCAAGTTTGCCACTGACGCGTGTCCCTGTTTTGAGATCGCGCCACGAAGTACGGTGCTGCGAGCACATCCCTCTGCCCCTCCCGGCTCCCCAATCTCTCCTGGCGCCCACGGCGGTGCTGAATCCTAAATGAATTATTCACGAATCTTATGGGAGCTTAGACGCCGCAAAGAGGAAAAAAAGCTCACAGAAGCTTCAAATATTAACTCTCAAAGCCTTTAAATCCACTTGTTTGCTTGGTTTAGGTCTTTTGGTTTGTGCCTCTCAGAAAGGCTTTGAGGGATAAAAGCCGAGCCTGCCCGTTTGATATATTGTCAGCACAGATCTCATAACAAGCTGACGGCTTTCTACAGGCCTCTCTGCCTCTCGATGCCGCCTCAGCCCCTCTCCTGGGGAGTTCGAGGCGCTCCACTGGGGTACGCGTACCCGGCCTTCAGCAAATCCCGCTGGCAACACAGCGCGAGGGAAGAGGCAGGTTGAAAGAGATGTAGAGTACGTCTCGGTACACTGCTGCCTCCACTTGGGGTTGAGAAATCAGTGCCCTATGTATTGAGGAGCAAATCTTAAAGTTCAAGATACCAACATCTTTACTTTTTTTTTACCGGTCCTGCTTGGCCGAGTCCTTTTTGATTGTTCTAAACTTATATGTATAATATATGTATATACACACACACAGATACACATATATATATATATATATATATATATATATACACGTATAATATACAGCTGACCCTCTTCATCCATTGTTCTGTTATAGTTCTTCACATTTTCTTCTGCCTACTTTGACATTGTCTAACTTCGCTGTAAGTGAGGGCATTCTGTCCTTTCACAAGAGACACATCAGCACACAAAGTACTTCCCATCACTGGGTGGACTACTAAGGCGATCTGTGCTTTTTTAGAGCAAAAAATATTCTTTCTTTCAACTAATGTTTTGATATTTTGAAGAGCCCAGCGACCTCCTTACTTAAACTATGGCTAAACAAAGCGAGCATATTTAAGTAAAAAAAGATGGGAGCCGACGCCAGACCTATTTGCTTTGCCAATGCTTGTTCTATGTTGTGCCCTTATAGACTGTGTTTGGGGGCAATTACTTTTGTGTATTTTCCCTAATCTGTTTTGGGACGGACTGTTGCACCCAGATACACACGCTGTCTTACCTATTCCCTTTTGATGCTTTTTCATGTAGTACCCCTAAGGCAAAGGCTTCTACTTGTATTTTCAATAAGATTGGCACAAAACACAAAAACCCACAAACCACACCTCATAGCCCTTCTCCTTCACTTCCTGCCCTTTATAAGTGAGTGTTTCACTTGATACGCATCATTCCATCATATGACCATGACACAATCATCCTGTTTAATGCTAACTAATCCTGGATGCACCCCGGCCCTGGCAGCTGTAGACTCACTGCTTCTGGTGTTTCTTCGCTTGCCATCCCACTTCCCCCAACATCTTGCCTGACGTTTGAATGAAAGTGTATCAAATGTTTTGAATTAGAGCATGATCTGTTAAATGAAATTGGAAAAATAGTTTATGGTATTTATGGGCAGCAAGTGGATGACCAGAGTTGAAACCAATAACACACAAAACATGGGGAATTAATTTTATTTGTTTGCAGTGACTATTTGAAATATGCAGCTTCGGCTCCTCCGTAATGGCAGAGGAGTGTCATCCCACTGCTCAGCACCAGAAAATGAAGAATAAAATGATAATAAAACAATGTTATCATTTTATTTTTAATTCCCTGGCTGAGTGAGCTGAGGCTGTGAGTGTAGGGTGGGCAGGGCTGGGCCATCCTCCATGGACAGCGGGGGAGGAGGAGTAGTGGGCATTGTAAGTGTGCTTGTCAGTTTGACCGGCTGTCTTAGGCCAGCCAACCCGACATGCGCATTTACATTTCTCCAACCTAGCTGTCTTGTACAGCCGTGTGGAGAAAGGCACAGACTCCCTGTGCCTGAGCGAGCATTAAACCAGCCCATTCAGGCCAATTTCAGCGCTGCTCTCGTGATGGGTAATAACATGCCAGCAGCATCTGGATTGGGTGGGGAGTCTAGGATTTTTTGCAGTGTGGCCGAAAGGAGCAAAGGAGCACTGAGGCGGCCCGCAACAGGACTAGAGCGGCAAGGATATGTTTTTTATTTTGATTATTTCCCTCTGCACTGACCCACCACTTTCTTTTGGCAGCAGCCGCCACTGGAAATACACAAACAAATTACATTGGTTTCTTAAAAGATACATGTGCTGGAATTACTAGATGGTCGATAAACTACAAGCATTAAGTGCACGCTTAGTTACCAACAAATATTTTTCACATAACCGTTTCCATTGTATACAATTAAGATTCTCCTTACAAGATGGCAACTAATCTAAAACAAGCATTGGCAAAGCCAATAGGTCTCACCCAGTGACTAGAACAATATGCGAAATGGGGTGGAAAGTAATGGCAGGGTTAATATTGATTAACACACCCCTCCTGTACTCCATGGTAGAGCATGTCTAAATGCAGACACAGTAAACACTTTCCTGGCCATGGCATTCAAGAAACAACATTTGTTGGGTTAAGAGTAATAACAAAATAGGAAGGCTGCTTGCTTATTTCCCTTCTTTGTTAGGGAATAATAATGTGACAGCAATTCCACATTGAAGAATACCTGTAATGTATGAAATTGTATTTAGCAAGGAACTGTAATAGCAGCATTGGGTTGAAATTGGGTATGTCCTGGCTTAGGGCAATGCCCCATAGACGCAGACATGAGTGGATGATATGATATATATCATATGAAGAAAGCATCACTGGCTCTATACAATGGCTTAGTTGTTAAAAGAACTCTTATTTTACTGCGCCATAAGACATCATTAGGCGTTCAATAAAAGGGGCAGGGACCAAAAAATAATTACCTATATATATATATATATATATATATATATATATATATATATATATATATAAGGCTACTGGAATAATAGGGCAGGAGAGGACCAAATTATGTGGCAGAGTTGACAAAATCATGCAGCAAGAACTGACAAATTATGTGACACAATGCATTACATTCATTATTTTGTCACTTTCACCCAAATAACATTGTTTTAGCAAAGGTATAATTTCATTAGTACCATTTAAACACTCTAATACAGCAATAGCCATTGAGAGGGAACCAGTCAGCCTTTAGGAGGGCCCCACCACTGTGCAGGAACTTATTTAGCTGCAGTTTTAGTTACACTTGAACCGTATGAGCCAGAAATAATTTTTTGTTAAAATCTGCAAATTATGCAGCAGATACTGGATTATATGGCAATTCCATAATTATGTTAAAAACTCTGGTGCCCTCAGAATTGCGTAACTCCAGCGGCCCTGCTTCTAGGTTACAGGAAGTAAACCAAGAGTTTTATACATTTATACACTGTATCTATATTACGGTCCTCCAATACCATTGCCAATTGTAACAATTCAAGAGAGTCGTTCAGGGCTTGGGTGTCTGTCAGGAGCCTGCAAATCCATTTCAGTTCAGAGGGAACAGAGCATCCTCAGACAGGTTGTTCTCTTTCCATGACTGTCCATCTCAGGGTGTCAGAACTGTGACCAAATTATGTACAATGTATCACAGGTTTAGTAGTCAGAACTCCTCATCTGATGGACCTTTTGACCTTTTACACTTCTGAGTTTCTGACTTTGACTCTTCTAGTGGTCATGCCCAAACAGAGTTTATTGCAGGGATAAGTATTAAATAAATTACTTCATGCTATTGCATCATGGCGGCCTATTCACAAAGGTATTTTGGGGTATGTAAAGTAGAACTCCTGTAGTATCCCTTTCTGTATTCTTAAATGCCTTTGTGAAATGGCCCAAAACATAAAAAATTGAAATATAAAGTAAATGTTCATGGACTTTTAATATACAGTTAGTACAAATGAGAAGTACTGTGAACGTTTTGCACTTTTACTAATAGGCAGTTCGATGTTTTGGGCAGATGCTTGAAGTCGTGTAAGGGTATGTTAAAGAGAGGTACTTTCATGCTAATTTCAGTATTTATGAATATTTTTTGTAGATCAGCACCTTCATCTTAAATTTTTTTTATTACCAAACGTTATCAAATTGTTTACCATCATGAAACTAATTAAACAATCACACCCTTCATCCAGTAGATGAAACATCCTTAAAGAAAGTGTCAGTGTAGCTGGGCTTGCCTCGCACTGCTTTATGTGACCTGAAGACCTATTCATGTGTACTATTCATCTAAAACTAAGGCCGGTTTACTCAATATTCCTGCAGCGCTGCATGAATGCTGTTGCACTGCACAAATGTTTAAGAATTTGACAATGGCAAATTTACCAGGAGTTTCATGCCATGATGGTGGCGTGTGATGTGCGCGTGAGGTACAACCTCCACTGGAAATACAAATGACATGCAAATCACCTATGGCTAAACCCTGTGAATTAGAGTAAAATCATGGAAATTACCTGTTGTTCATTTAGGATTTGAGGCAAAGCCAGGTCGCTTGCTTAGTAGGGCTGACTTTGCATCAGACTCTAAGGCTTTTTGCACTGTTGCCAGCATGTTACGCATCATTTCCGTTAACATGGCAACGGACAGCATTTTTCACATGGCACACACATCAACTTTGGCGCTAAAGCACTTTAGCATAAGACAGTCGAGCATCGGACAGTTAGTCAACACTTTCATTTGCGCCACTTTGTGTCACAAAGAGCTGCTTAGTGTTGCCTCAGTAGTAAATCTGGGCCTGAGCATTCAGTCCCCACATCAGCAGCTTTGCCTAATACTGAGCAATCTTATGTACCCTTGTATGGAAGACTTATTTAACCAGTGTATACTCCTCAGTGGTTTCTAGTGGCATTTATAGGTGATTGTTGCATGCTTCCCAACATATTTAAATAAAAATGCACTTTGGGCTTCATTTACAGGGAACTGGCACATCGGCTCCGATGCGCTAGTTTCCTTGCATCGCCCTGCGCCCCCTAACAACACCATGGTAGCGCTGAATTTATTTTTGACGCACTTTGCTGGACTAGCGCCAAAAACGTTGATGCTAGTCCAGCAAAGTTCGGGGAGGCCCATTGAAAAGAGCCTAGTGTCAGTTTAACACCAACCCTGGACAGGCGTTAAAAAATTACGCTATAATGGCGCAGTGAAAACGTTTGGATTTCTCTGCGCCATTTTTCGGGGCCTTCCTGCAGGGGAACGCCTCCCTTGCATACATTATACCTGGCGCAGGTATAATGTGGCACAAGGGTTTACAAACTGGCACAATGGTGACATTGCACCAGCTTGTAAATACGGTGTGTGGTGGAGGAATGTTCTGCACGGCCATAGGATAAAAAATGACGCTACAGCGGCGCAAGGGGCTTGTACACGAGCCCCTTTGTGAGTAAATTGTTATGAAACCATCTCACCTCATTGTCTTTTCCAATGTATATCTGTAAAATTAAATAAATAATATATTTTAATTGAAAACTTGTTTTTATTAACTTTCATGTTTGTGAAAAGTGCAACTCTGTATTTTCTAGCTATGACGATTCTGCTTGTGTATGTATGAATGTATTATTCTAATTCCGGCTGGTAATGTTACTGTTTGTTTCGAATGCTATTTTAATATTGTTTATTTTTAGTAATCCGTGTGCTTATTATTTTATCATTGTTTATATTTACTTTACGTCGTTCTTTTTAATTCATTCAAATATTTTTTTCTGAGCCCCGGTCGAGTTTACGCTTGCATTTTTGCAATTACTAATGCTACTGTTTAAGATCACCCAGTGTGCTTCATGTAATGAGAAAATGATTAAAGCCAATATTAAAAGTGTTATCCCTGTACATTTTTCCAAAATGAATCTTTGTTCTCTGCCCATATGCTAACTTCTACCACGCACAGAAAAACATATAGGAAATGAAACAAGCAGTTGCAATGCAAGGGGTCTCGCATTGGCTGAGTTAAAGCTATTAGCGTGGTAAGCTCCTAACTGGACTTTTCTTGCCACATAAATTTAAAATTAAAAATAAAATAGTTTCACATAAGCGAGCCAATTCACAGCACCACGGCCACCACGGGCATCAGCGTGAAGGGACACAGAAGGAAAAAGAAGTTCACTCGCAGTCAAACTTATTGGCAAATGTGCAATTAGCCCTGTAACAGGGGCTATAGTGAAGGCGGTAACAAACCTCCCAAGGAGGGACAAAAGTAAGCCGTTTACCAATGTCATCAAATATTTTTTTTAAGTCAAGCCCAGGAAGGAGTGATAGTGATGGGCGTGAGGTGGGCGATGTTGAAAGCCCAGATGCATACCAACACGTCGGAAAAGCAGCGCTTGCGCGCTGCTATGCTCGACCTAATAATGTCTTATGATGTTGACGTTCCATCATCTCTTACAGTTCAGACATTTTTTAAAAGCTATTTAATGCCATGCAAATGCAGTATACACAATTTTCTCACAGACTAGACTCTAAAGGGGAAATTACTTTGCTATCCCTTTCAAGATTGGAGATATAGAAATGGGTAAATTGTGAACTTTGACATAATGTTTAAGCACATTGAACCACAGGCATAACATTGTCGCAGATTTTGTAGGTGCTCTTTCTCTTTAAAAGAAAGAAATACTTCCAGTAAAAGGTGCTATAAATGTTATGGGTCTCAGAGATCAAAGCAGCCCATTGTCTGTGAGGGAAGTTCCATAATCTTGGGGGAAAATCCAACTGTGATAGAAAAAATTGTCAGCAGATTTACGCTTTTCATGACAGATGTCGCTTCTGCCAGAGTAGAGGACGCGCCCACTGCCACAGGGGCAGAGAAATATCTGCCATATTAAGAGATCACTGCTAGGTTTGCCGTGATTTCCAACTCAAGGTGGCCGCATTTCGCATGGGGAGGTTCTTCGAAGAGAAATCACTGACAGACATTCCACCATGAAACTGCCATCCCACCAAGTTGTGAATACTCTGAGAATATTCCTTAGCAGGGTGACCATTCCCCCCAATCTAGATCTCCCTGCCATGTGCGGAGGGGAAAAGGAGTTCTAGCGTGTTGGGGCTATCTGTGGAAAAACCTTCTGTCATAATTTACACGATTGTCTATAATGGTGGGCTGGACTGCCACCTCCCCCCCCCACACCCATTTCTGGCAGTTTGTTCTCCTCTGGATGGATCCGATGGTGAGGCTGATGGATTCTCTGCCATCAGGTTGTCTGCCTGTATGCAATGGTAATTTTTAAATAAAAATGTGACGGGCCCAAAGCTCTCATCTGAAACTCGTGGCTGCTACAATTAAATGTGCGAGCATGGAAAACTGAGGCAGCCTCATCGTGAAACCATCTTGGGCCTCTTTAATCCATTTGCAGCCAGCCCCTGCCCCTTCAGCTTACTCTTGCATCTTTCTTTCTCCCTTTGTGACGTTTTTTCGCTTTCTCTTCCTCCGTCCTTCCCCTATGTGTCTTTTGCTCGCAGTAAATGAGTGAGGCACGAAAATAAGGACAGGCCTTAAAAAATAAGTAATAAGTGCCGGTGCCCCGCACCAGAAACCACCGACTCAAATTAAGCAGTGGCCGTATGTTACCCTCTAACGTAAGCAGTAGGGCAGCAGGGGGGCGGGTGTGGATTCCACACTTTTTAGGGT
Organism: Pleurodeles waltl; assembly: GCF_031143425.1. Taxonomy (NCBI): domain Eukaryota; kingdom Metazoa; phylum Chordata; class Amphibia; order Caudata; family Salamandridae; genus Pleurodeles; species Pleurodeles waltl. The sequence goes on from NC_090446.1 coordinate 941,357,879, forward strand.
CGAGCCTGCTTGTGCTAGTGCATTCATCTCACTTGCGTTTTTTTGTGTGTTTTTTTTTAAATCTGTTTATTGTTTTTAAACACCAAATACGTACAGATACAATTCCAAAATCAATTGACAAGTTGCACACTTATTATATTTCCCTTATTGATATTCACTTACATATCATTGTTCATGTGTAATAATAAAATGTTTGTCATTACACGCAATTGAATATATATCTGAGAGTAGAGAGGAGCAAATTAAATATAAGAGAGAAGGAAAAGAAATAGGAAAACAAAGTAAATACTTGCTCAGAGGTTGTCGCGCCCCGGTGTAGGAAACCTTTCCCCAAGCGGGTAGCGACGTATATTATCATTTGTTCCAATGATTCGAGCGTGATTGATTGGAGGGTAAAAGAGAGATCGGAGATTGAGGGGACTCTCGTGGTGCTTGCAAAACTTTGGCCCTCATTACAACCCTGGCGGTCAAAGACCGCCAGGGCTGTTTTGTAGGTTGCACCGCCAACAGGCTGGCGGTGCAAACTCGCATATTACGACCACAGCGGAAGCGCCGCTGTCGCACCACCGGGACCGGCGCTTTTTTGCCACGTTGGTCCTGGCAGATTTAATCCTCCAGGGATTACGAGTCCCTTCCCGACAGCCTTTTCATGGCAGTAGGAACCACCATGGAAAGGCTGACGGAAAGGGGAGTTGTGGGGCCCCCTGGCACAGCCCCAGAAAAGCGCGACGGGTGCAACTGCACTCGTCGCACGGCTGCAACACCGCTGGCTCCATTTGGAGCCGGCTCCCATGTTGCGGTCGACATCCCTGCTGGGCTGGCGTGCGGAAACTCGGTTTCCACCCGCCGGCCCAGCGGGGATGTCATAATGGCCACCGCGGTAGTGCCACCACATTGGCGACTGCACGGCGGTTCCGACTTGGCGGGCGGACAGTTGTAATGAGGGCCATAGTATGGTCTCTATTGTCAGACAGGCAGGGCATGTGGAGCGTGTGCATATGTTGTCTGTACTGATTCCCCATGGAATGTCTGATGCCTACTTCTCTTCGATAGTGGATAAGGTGTGTCTGTGTCTAGTTTCCCACTATGACCCTCATGCTGCACGCAATTTACGTTGGGTTCAATTCGGTATGAGGTATTACGCAATGTTAGTGCTCCAGAGCCGCATGGCATGCGCCCGCTCTTGGCCCCGTCCCCAGTCATCCCTCGCATTGTATATACTTGTCTGCCACTGTCTCAGGGAGGTCGCGTGTCATCTTTAGTTTCCAGTTTGACAATGAAAGTGTTCCACATATCTAACCCCTTGATCAGAACCCCTTTTTCTTGGAGGAACTGTAGCACCTGTGCTTCGGCTCACACCCAGCGCAACAAATCCTTCTCTCACTGATGTTTGGTCGGCACACTTGGTGCCTTCCAGTGGAGCTTGAATAAGATGTACGCTAGATCAATACATCTATGTGTCTGTTTCCATCCTCTAGGCCTTCGCCGGATCCCCAGCAAGCAAGATTCGGGTGTGGGAGATAAAGGTACGTCCAACCAGTCAGCAACCTGTGATGATATGTCGTGCCATGTTCTCATCACTGGGGGGCATTCCCATGTCATGTGAAAGAAGGTGGTGTCAGAGACGCCACATCTCAGACATTCCAATGACGCCTCAGGGAACATACTTCGGAGTCTGTGTGATGATAAGTATGTGTGGTGAAGGTAATTCAATTGTGTGTATATAAGTCTAGGATTGCGGGACACTTCATGTGTCATTGTTAGTGCTTCGTGCCAGGCTTGCTGTGTCAGCAGTGTTGCTAGGACCCCGTCCCATCTTCCCTTAGCCTGTTCCTGATTTTGCTCCGAGTGGGCCATCAGGATCTCATGTATCTTAGATATTTTAGTAGTTATATCCAGGTCGTCAATTAAGTCATGTAGGATAGGGACCGTTGGAGGGTCAGTGTCCCCACATTTCCATGTGGATCGTATTATCCGTCGCAATGCGCCGTATGCTATGAAGTAACCTTGTCCCAAGTCATAGGTACTTGTCAACGCCGCATAAGATAGAAAACCGTCCTTCCATATAGATGTCCCCCACTGTTTGTATGCCTTTTGCTAGCCATGTTGTCAAGCCTAGTCTCCCCGCTATCTTTTCTACATTGGGGACCGCCAGTAATGATATCCTTGGAGAGTATTTCGGGGTCCTATTTCCATCCAAAACAAAACGATGCCATATCCAACGGGCTACTTTTAATAGAATATTGTGTGTGTGCCGCAAGCCAGTAGCCAGCATAATATGTTAGTGTGTCCCAGGCTGGTATGTACCATCTGTGCCTCCGCGCATGTAGGATGCCGAATCCATTGCGTCACCCATTTCACTTGCACGGCTGCGTAATACAGCTCGAGTCGGGGCACACCCATTCCGCCTAGCTCGAGCGGTTGATATATTTTCGTTAGTGCGACCTGTCTGCGGCCATTTCACCACACCAAGTCGGACAATAAACTGGACAAAATCTTAAAGAAGGAGCTACGAAGAATCAGTGGTAGTGCTGAGAAAAAGTACAGTAGTCGTGGTAGTATTATCATCCTTGCTATGGCTGTTCTGCCTAGTGGTGAGAGTGGAAGCGAGCACCAGAAGGGCAAGGAGCCCCTGATGGATCTAATCACACAACCCAGATTACCCTCTCTGAGGTCCGTGAGATCGTGGAACACATTCACCCCCAGATATTGAAAAGTGGTGTAACACCCTGGAAGACCAAAGGCCGAGGGTTCCAGGCGAAGGGGCTCCGGAACCGCTTGCATCGGGAATAGGCAAGACTTCGACCAGTTCACCTTTAACCCGGAGAGGTCACCAAACTTGTCTAATAATCTAAGTAGATCCGGAAGGGACTCAGTGTAATTTCGCAGGAAAATTAGTGCATCATCAACATATAGTGATACGATGCGATATGTACCACCATCTAATACGCCCCAGTCTACCGCTAAGTTTCTTAGCCGTGCAGCTAGTGGCTCGATCACCAGAGTGAACAATATCAGGGACAACGGGCAGCCTTGTCTCGTGCCCCTTCCAATTTTAAACCTATCAGATATTGTTGCGCCTGTCTTAACCCTCGCTGACGGTTGAGAGTACAAGACCCCAATCCATCTTATGAACGTCCTCCCAAATTCCATTCGTTTCAGTGCTTCCATCAAGAAGGGCCATCCCAGGGTGTCAAATGCTTTTTCAATGTCTAACGACACTGCCACCCTCGTGTGCTCCCCTTCTGGGGTGTCTGACATCAGTCTCAGGAGGCCCCGTAATTTAATGAAGGTGTTGCGGCCAGGTATGAAACCTGATTGATCTGAGTGCACTAAGGCCGGTATCAATGGGAGCAACCGGTTAGCCAGTACCTTCCCCAGTAGTTTACAATCGGAATTCAATAGTGACAATGGACAATACGAACGGACATCCTGCGGGTCGCGACCCGGTTTGGGTAGCACCCCGATAATCACCTCCCGCTGGGACTCAGATAATCGGCCTACCTCGAGGGCCTCCCTCAGCATTTCCAGGTATGGCCCTAAGGTTTGCCGCCGGGAAGGTGGTGTAGTACTCTGCTGGCAAGCCATCGTTGCCAGGCGCTTTACCATGAGCCAGCTGCCGTAAAGCCTGTTGTATCTCCTCAAGGTCTATCGGGTCCTCCAAGGTTTGCACTTGCGTATTGTTGAGATGTGGCAACTGTAGCCCTGTATAGAAATCCCTGAACTGTTCTGGTGTGGGGGTAGGCTGAGCCCAAATAGGGAACTATAATAGTCTTTGAAGGCATCATTTATCTCCATCTGAGTGTTAACTATGACCCCCGTATCCAGTCACATAGCTCCTATGCGAGTGTGTCGCTGCTCGCCCTTCATTAGCCATGCTAGCAATCTCCCGAATGATCCCCTTCTGCATGCATGTGAGCTATGTAATGCCGATAGTCGTAATGTCTCAAATGGTGGTCTGCCTCATTCCACTGTGCCCGCACCCGCCCAAGATATGCACTCGTTGCCGTGCCCTCCGTGATCCCTCATTCAATCACACGCATTTCACATTCATATTTCTGGAGATCCAGCGCCAGTGATCGCCTCACACCCCCTGCCATTGACAAACACACACCCCTTACCACTACCTTGTGTGCATCCCACTGGTTAGCGCGAGATGTTGAAGTGCCACTATTCAGTGAAAAGTAGGATGCTATCTGGTCTGCTAATTCCTTCTGGAATGGTGGGTCTAGCAGCACGCTGGGTTGGAGACACCAGGATGAAATGCGTGAGTGCGGTCTACCCCAATGAATGTTTTCTATTAACGGACAATTATCTGATATAACCCTTGCCATGTATGTGGCGCTTGTGAATCTGTGTGTCAATCCCTGGGAACTAAGTATTAAGTCTATGCGGGTGTATAGACAGTGCACCGGGGAGTAAAAGGAGTACTCCCTATCCATTGGGTGTAAGTGTCTCCATACGTCCTCCAGCCTGCACTCTGACATCCAAGATTGCAATGTATGAGAGTTCTTCCTAAGGGGATCATCTGTTAACGGGGGTGGGATCTGTCCATTTCCACACGTGGTACACAGTTCATGTCTCCTCCCAATATAGTTGGCAGGGTAGGATCCCTTGTCAAACGTGAGGTAGTGGATAACAGAAATTCACCCTGCTTGACATTTGGGGCTTAAAGTCCCACTATCACCAATGGTTTCCCGTCTAGCAGGCCCTCCAATTGAACAAATCTTCCCGCCTCGTCCACCAAACTACGCATCACTGAGTAAGGAACCCCTGGGGCGATCCAGACCATGACTCCCTTTGCATATGTTGACGTCCCCGTGACGTGTACCAGACCTGCCCATCTCAACTCGATAGCTTTGAGATCCACGAGGTGAGGTGCGTCTCCTGCAATATGGCTATGAGTATGCAGTGATGTTTCAGATATGCGTGTATCTTGCCTCGTTTAGCCACTCCCGCCATGCCCTTGACATTCCAAGTTAAAACATTATAAGTAATCATCATATATTATAAATTGTGAGGTATCTCCTTTCAGACTCCAAGATGAGTCCGTCTGCCCCTGCCAAGAGAACAGAGGGTCTCCCTCTCCCTGCGCCAGCACTCCTCTCTCCCCTTCCCCCCCCCTCCGAGCTTTAGGAAAGAATACTGAAAGGGACAGATTATGCAAGTCATTTAGAAAAAGATGAGAGGAATAAACGGTGTATAACGAATGAAAGATCTTCCTGGGTGAAGCCCAGGTTGAAACATTGCGCCACAACCGTTGCGTAGTTGAGCGTCAATTCGAACTTGATCCATTCAGGGACCCGTTTGGGTGGTGGGGGGCGTAAGGTGATAGGGTGTATGGGCCTTTAGCTGTGGCCCACCTCAGCCGAATTACGGCCCTGCGCGGCCATAGGAGAACAAGTGCTGGCAAAAGTTAGAACTGTCCCACCCCTCCTGCGGGGCGAGGCCCGTGATATCACCTGCGAAGCCCAATCATGTCCACTGTTAGGCCGTCCTCCCCAGGCTACATCTTCTTCAGATGGGAGCTTGTTGTTTCGACCCATCCTTTTCCTCTTTATACCGCTGCTAAGTATTTCAAACCAAGGGTAGAGAGGGGTGATCTCAGATGTCGTCAGCCGTGCGGTGGGGGAAGATCCGGACCGCACTGCAGCGGAGAAGGGGGTGAACTAGATCCACTGCGGATTGAGCCAGAGTCTGTGAGTCCTGTTTCACGCCTAGTGGTTAGTTTCGGACATGCAAATAGGCTGGTTTCCTTTAGGGTCTGCGCTTGGTCAATTGCTGCTTGCAATTTTGATGGGCCTGTTGTCGTTCCTTTCTTTTTCTTCCTGCGCGAGCGGGGTGTGACCCACTCTTCCTGTTCGGCATCCTCTTTAGAGGGGTCAACCAGACCCTTGGCATGTAGCCACGTCCATGCGTCTTCGGGAGTCGGGAAAATAAGGGATTTTTCACCATTTTCCACCCGGAGGCGTGCTGGCAACAAGAGTGAATAACTAATATTATTTTCTCTGAGCAGCTGTTTAACTTTGGAGAACGATGCACGCTTACGTTGTGCCTCCCCTGTATAGTCCGGGTAAGCCGTGATATCCCAGTTTTCCATTCTCACTTGGCCTGAAGATCTAAAATGTTGAAGGACCTGGTCTCTGTCTCGGTAATTAAGAAATCGTGCGATCAGAGGTCGGGCGGGGTCCCGGGCCGCGGTGGTCTGCCCGGTACTCTGTGCGCTCTCTCCACCACAAATGCAGTGGATACATTATGTACCTTCATTATGTCTCTCAGCCAATGCTCCAGGAATGCCTCAGCTTTTGGTGTTTCAGCTCTCTCTGGGATTCCAAGGAATCTGACATTATTGCGCCTGGAGCGGCCTTCTGCATCTTCAGCCCTGCGTTGTAACTGCGTTATTTCCTCTTCCATTTGCTGGATTTTGTTTTTCATGTTTGCAATATCTGGCTGTGCTGTATTGAGCACCAACTCTGTGCTGTCGACCCTGTCTGCCAATTTGCGGTGATCAGCGTGAAGCAACGTGACCTCCAACGCGACAGAATCTATTTTCCCCTCAAGCGAAGTTTTAGTGTCCAGAACTGCTTGCAGTAGTTTGTCAAACTGTTGGGAGTGAGCACGCAGCGTTTCCCCCACCTGAATTAGGGTGGTGACCTATGCTTCTGGTGTGCTCGCGGCAAAGGAGGCCTCGTCCCCCGCGGCATTATCTGCCTTGACTTGTTTTGGTTTAACCATGCCTCGTCTTAGAGGTGGTAGTCACTGAGGTGTACGTTGTCCCGAACTCACCCCCTCAGGAGCTCTGAGGCTCGAGATTTATTGGAGTTACTTAGACTATTCTCCGGTCTGAGATCTATTTTCGGTCACCATTCTCAGTTGGACATCCCAAGGGTCTTGTGTTGCCTAGTGAGCTCATTTTTCCACCCCGTGGCTCATGCAACGTTGCGTCCCCATGAATCCTCCCGCACCTTTGTGGCAAAGTCTTATGGTGGGCCAATTACCAGCCCGTGCACGCATTAAGGGTGCCTTATCGTTCATGGGGGTCCGGAACCCATCAAGAGGAGAAAAGGGTAGAGCCACCGGGAGCCCGATGCGTTGTTTCTGTGGTGTTTCTCATTCCGTGCTAGCACAACTATTTCACTCATGTTTCTCCTTGTTTGCATATTCGGGGGGTCCCCACTTTTCCATTTACTTCTGTGCGTCCCCAGGCCTCGGCCCCTCCCATCCGTTCCTTCGTTGCTGGAATGTGGAGGGCCTCTAATTCCAGCGCCACTCACCTGCTTGCAGCACCGCTGCTAATAATCAATAAGACCTCCTGTAGCGGCAGGTGCTTTTCTGTATTGGGGGGGGTGAGCCGCTCCCCCCCTTACCTGCCGGGTCTATTGGCGTCTTTGCACTCACCGATAATATCACCGTAGGTCTGCGTTAGTGCCACTTCTTGGCCCTCTCGACGTCGGACTGCACCCGCTCAGGCCAGCGTCCTCTGCCGCCTCCGTTCCACGTCCTGGTACAGCGCTCAGAGCCCCGGTGCTCCGCACCCCTCCAGGCACACACTTGCGAGACTCTTGTTTGCAAAAAGAGCTTAAAGCCCTCCCATCACTACCTTTTGTGCATGTCAGCGTCACACTTCTGTGCAGCATCCCTAATTAGACACTTCATCCGAAACGTAATTTCTGATGCTTGTGGTGGAGCACGGAGAAAGCACAGATTGATTCAACCTAATTCAGTTCCTATCCCTGCTCCCGACGTGATTCAGTACTATTTCGTACCACTCCAAATGCCTGCTTCTCCATCTGTAGCGCTTTCTTTTTTTTGTTTGATTAAGCATTCTGCCAAGGCTGCTGCTGCGGCCTCCGTAGCGCTTTCTTTCTTTCATTTTTGCTTACGCCCTGTGATCTTACCCAAGCCTGAATGATGTTAATGAAGATGTCACATTTTATGCACTGCATTATGTTAGGGTAATGGAGGCTGAATGTGACGCTGCTGAAAGAGACGGAGGATGAACGAGTGCCGCCTTGTCACTTGTGGACGAAAAATTGTCTGACTCACATCCCAGTTTTGCACTAATTAAGGTTTCACATCAATAAATCTATATTTTATTTGGACTGTCACACATTTTATTTTAATAATGTTTAGCTTGCTGTGTAGAAGCTTTTCATATTAGTGCACACTAATTATTAAATTTTTTGTTTATTAAATAAATTGAGTACTCCAAAAGCCGCTAGTAGTTGGAAAAATGTGCAAAAAAGGCTTCTTACCCACAGGCATTGTGCACGTTGAGAGTATAGCCTGTGTTTACAAAGTTGAAATGTATGCTGGAAAACTGCACAGCAGCTTTTCAACCTTTTCAGTACAGTGATTTTTTTTCTGTTGCATTTAATCCTTTATGCCCCTCCTGAAGCGTAAATAACAGCAAAAATACATTTTGTTTAAAAAGAATTATTGGCATGTCCTGACATTGCTTCCATGATTTGCCTTTATAGTTTCACTTACCATGCCAGGGCAGAACATGCAGAGGCTTGTTCAAATGGTCCAAAAATTATTTATTTCCCTACCCTTATTTTTCCAGGTTAGTAACTGGATATATTTTTTAGTTATCGATAATGGTCCATTGTTTTGCTTAAATTTGTTTTACTTTTTTTTTTTTTACTTTGCAGTCCAAGACAATTAAAAGGAGGAAGCAGTTTAAACCGGCAATTAGAGCCCATGGCATTATGGGCATTCAATTGAACCATTGAACTGCATTGCAGTTAGAGACTAATAAGGAATAAAGCTGATATACATTGAAACATAATTTTTCAATATTGCAGTTGTGTTAATCCTCTCCACCCCACCCCACCCCACCCCAATCTACCCTACTCCAATCTACCCGATCTACCCTACTCCAATCTACCCCATCTAATCTGACCCACTCCAGTCTACCCACTTCTGTACCACTCCAATCTACCCAATATACCCCACTCCAATCTACCTCACTCCAGTCTATCTTAATCTGTCCACTCAAACTCACACCAATCTACCCCACCCCAATCTACCCTACCCCAGTCTGCCCCACCCTAATGCCCCACCCCAATATGCCCTACCCAATCTACCCTAATCTGCTCCAGTCTACCCCAAAAACCATCCTACCTCAATCTGCCCCACCCCAATCTGCCTCACCCAGTCTAGCCTAATCTGCTCCAGTCTGCCCCACTCCAAACTACCCCAATCCAGTCTACCCCATCTCTGTCACTCCTATTTATCTCACTCCAATTTACTCCAATCTACCCCACTCCAGTCTACCCCACCCATCCTACACCAGTCTACCCCTCACCAATCTTCCACAATGTGTCCGAATTTGCCCCAATCTACCCCACCCCAATCTGCCCACCCCAATCTAACCCAACTAATCTTCTCCACCCCAATTTATCACACTCCATTCTACCCCCATCCAAATCTACCCCAACCTACCACACTCCAATCTACCCCGCCCCAATCTACCACAGTTTACCTCTCCCCAGTCTACTCACACCGAATCTACCCCTCACAACCTACCTCAGTCTACCCCAGTCAATCCATCTATACCACTTGAGTCTACCCATTCCAATGTACCCTAATTCACTCCACTTCAATCTACCCCACTCCAATTTACTCCAATCTACCCCACTACTATCTGCCCCACTACAGTGTACCCCACTCCACTCTAACCCACAATAACCTACCCCATTCTGCCCACTCCAGTTTACCCCAGTCTACCAACCTTCCCCAGTCTACCCAACTCCAAGCTTCTCTGACCTAGCCCACTCCAACTACTTCAATCTATCTAATCTATGTCACTAGTCTACTTCAACCTACCCTATCCCAATCTGCCCTTATCTACCCCACTCCAATCTACCCCACTACAATGTTCCCACTCCAATTTACCTCAATCTCCCCACCTCAGTCTACCCCACTCCAACCTACCCCACTACAATTTACACCAACAAACCCCACTCCAATCCACCACACTGCAATCTCCCCCACTCCAACTCCACCAATCTACCCACTCCAATCTACTCCCATCTGCCCCAATCTATCCCACTCCAATGTACCCTACCAACCTACTCCAATCTACTACACCCTAATCACCCCTAAACTCCCCCCATGCAATCTACCCCATCCTGCCTCAATTTACCCCACTCCAGTCTCCCTCAGTCAGCCCCAGTCCTCCCTCCCCAGTCTCCCCAGCCCCAGTCTCTGTGCCTCAATCTACACCACCCTACTCCAATCTACCCACCCAAAACTATCAACCTCAATCTACCCCACCCTATCCAAATCTACCCATCCCAATTTATTCAATCTATTCTACTGCACTCTTTTATACCCCACCCCAGTATGTCCCAATCTACCCCATCCCACTCATTTTAGCCATGCTGATCAGTAGCCACACTAGTGTCCAACATGGCTAAAACAGATTGCCAAAACCAATAGCTCTCAGATGAGACCTATTTGCTTTGCCAGTGCTTGTTTTGGTATGTTTCCTGTTACTGCCTTTCTGTTAATCACCTCTTGTGCCTTCCTATTTAGCTGTTGCACACATTACCAAACCTGCCTTGACGATACTGAGAGACAACGACATGAACAACAATTCGGCTAAGTATATAGGCTTCTGACAACCTGTGAAAACAATACTTAGCAATGTAGTTCCAATGCGGCACGGTAGCACTCTTTAGAAGGGACCGGATTCTCTTCATAGAGGGTCTGTACTTGTATGCATTTGTTTAAATACAGTCCTTTAATCCAAAGTGCTGGTCGACAAATTAAATAGGTTATCATCACAATTAGAAAAGAACGGCAATTATGAGCAAGCAAGACATAAAGAATAACCAAGATGACAAGAGAGAACAAAAATATTTCAATTGCATTTGTAATGTGAAATGCTTAAATGCTTGCCTCTGTAGATCCATGATTGGAAAGTTCTATTCTGCAAAATATTCTCAATGTTCAAAGAAGTTCCTCTACTTCTATGGGAAGATCTCACTGTTGGAAAGAAACCTTGTTCTCTTCTTTTCCCCATTTTTCATTAGAGACAAAGACTTCCTTAAGATGAACATCTGCATGTCCTGTGTTGTTCCCATCTTTTGAGGGCTATCCTCCACAACAGACGTGCAGAATTTCCTACTGAGTCAAGGAGATCATTTCTACAGGTCCTCACTCTCATGTTTATCTCTGGCTTCTGTGACTGGTCAACTAGGTTCTGCGTGCTCCTTTCAGGTCCGAGGTTCAGCTGCAATGTTTCCGCATTCTGCCAACTTGATTGTACAACTGAGGACCATTTCTCCATAAGCCATTGCAACACCAAGATCAAGGGCTGTGTGAGGGATTCATGTCCCCAAAGTGCAACTCGTAAGGTTGTTAAGTGCCACTGACTGCCACCACTGTCAATGGCATCGTCCCAGTGGCATCCAAGATTCGACACCGTGATCCAGGTTATGACTTCAGGATACACTTCCCACCTTCTGCTTCAGCTTCAGGACATTTCTGAGTAACTACTTCATCATTTCCACTTCATTCCGGAGCCAGTAAGAAATGTTGCATAATATATACACAAATCTAACAAGGGGATTTACTTATATGGTGTTTTTTAAGAACACTAACCTGAATGCCATGCTAGGCTGTTCGATAACACACAATTATAAGGTGTAATACACAAAAGATAGTTGTTGTAATTATTAATGTTTCATGTCTAACAGAACATCTTCTCTTAAAAAATGACGTACCTCATTGAAGGGAATATTTTGAATCAGAGCGCATTAAAGGCGTAATCAGAGGTCATTCCTGCTTATACTGTCTGAACATTATGGATAGTCTTCACAGGGCCATGGATCACGTGTCTTATTACTAAAATGAGTCCCAGAATTTAACAATATTATAAATTTACTTTATTAACTATTACCTCTGTGGTCATTTGTTAAAGTGCAATTTCCTTCAGAATTAAAATCTCTCTGTTCATTGTGGACACACAGTTGGTGCTACATTTTAACAAGGACCTGAACTATTTTCACAATTACAATGTCTTACCAGATCCCATTCAGGAGCATGAACTCTTTATGAGCCCATGAAAGAAACTTGTTAATGCCGCGCCGCCCCAGTGGGAAAAAATAAATCATCAGGCCCCCCCCTCAGAACATTTCAGAACTATTCTACTATGTTGGCAAAGTGTAAATAAGTCTGGACTTATTTAAACATTGCAGTTAAGTTTTCACAAATGCAATAAATATGTTTCTGCTTAAAACAAAACACTACTATCTGTATAATCTTTCTTTTGGCCAGAGCCTGGCGCCCCCTGGATCACATGAAGCCCCCTAGTTTGAAGACCCCTGTACTAGAGTGAGAGGACCAAGCTTGGTCTACGCTCCAGAAAATACCATTGTGATGCCATGTCTAGGTTAGGTTACCTTAGATGTCTTGCAGGAGGGGGGGATTACAGACACAGTATTGTTCCAGGGAAATGGTATTACATGTATTTACAAGGCAAAGCAAATGATCGTATTACACTGCACACCAAAGACGTATTTATGGGTCAAAGTCAGATAGTTCTACTAATGACTGTCCATATCTTCAGAAAAATAAGCGAAAATCCACAGAAGTACTTTCAAATATCTCCGAAAAAGAAAGTAAAATCCACTCAAATGTCAGAGAAAATCATATGATACTTCTCAGACCTGTTCTAAAAATAATGAGAAACAAATATACAATTGCACTTACTGTGTTTATTTACAGCATGTATGATCGTTTAGAAATTGGTCCCTCTCAAGCATGTCTTTCTTCAGCTTTCTTCAGTCTCTTTTGCACTTCTCCCCATTGCACTCATCTCAGCAGTCTCTGTGTTTGCACCATTACTCTTTTCTTCAGGTCTGCCTTTGCATGTCGACCCATCTAACGACGCTTGTGTGCTTGCTTTTTTAGGTCACAGCCTACCAGACAGCACAGCGGTCTGTTATGCGAAAGACATCTTGTGGAGTTTCAGAAAATTGCTTGGGGGAATGCAATAAAATAAAAGCTGTGTTTACAGTATTCTTCCAGGAACTCTTTTCTGTAATAAACCTTCCTCTAAATCTTGTTCTTATCTCGTCACATTTGCTGGCATTCAAAGGCCGAGGTCAAACGTCAGGTGCCGCCTTCCAAGGAAGCTTGTTTAACCTGGGCAGAGGCGCCGCAGGCCAAAAATAATATTTTTAAAGTTCTTATTAAAGACTGCTGATTAAAATGCACCAAACAGATCCACAATCAGTCAGGAGCGAACCATGAGACCGGGAAAAAGGGAACACGAACCAAACAAAATAATTTAAAAAACATCAATGGAGACTTCATTATTTCTAAGCAGAAACCACATTTTTGTGATTAAGGTTAAATACCTGGGAAAAGTGTGACTTCCCAATTGTTGCCGCGTTCTGAACCTGTGAAGCCAAAGTTATTAACATTTTCAAGAGACAAATGTTTTAGGAAGCGATTCTGATGCTTGGATTCCTCTGTTTGTGACATAGAGCGAAAATTATAAAGTATCAGGCATGTGAATGCAGATGAAATAAAATACAAATAAAAAAAAGTGTGTTTGTTCAAGTCTTTAAACACATGCTGACTGAAAGATCTATATATTAGTTTAGTAAAATATCACCTTCCAAGTTTAATATATGTGTGTGTCAGCAGGTCAACTTAGGGGGTGGAATGTTCCAATGGGGGTGAGCCCTTCTGCTTAAGCAGTTATTTATAGGGCTGCATTTGCCAATTTCATGGACTTTGGATGCAGCTAATTATTTCTGAGATGCATGTTGTTGTCTGCTGTGTACTGGATATCCCGAAGAGACTGCATGGGATTGCAAACATGTTTGATTGTGATCAGTAGACCTTGTGCTTCAGGTACAGTGCATGTTGCAGTGCTCCCTTGTCCAAGTGCAAATGACGTGTCTCTTTGTCAGAGTACTGTCAGTGCGTCCTTTCTCAGTGTGCATGTGTCACAGTGCACTGGCAGTTTGTCCCAGGCATGGTGTGCTGCCAGTGTCTCATGTCTCAGTGCTTACCTTCCTGTCTGCTGTGTCCTAGACACGTGTACCAGTGTGCGTATTAATATTACCTGGTCACACTGCAGTGTTGGCGTCTCTGCCATTGCATTGTCAGTGTCTCCAGCCCCAGTGTGCTGTCAATTTCATGTCCAAGCGTGCATCAGTGTCTTCCTGTCGATGTGCACTGTCTCCTGCCCATTGTCTCTCAGTCCTGTTGCAGTGTGCTCTGTCCAAGTATGCATAAGTGTTATCCTTCTTCAGTGTGCGTATTTGTGTTACCTTGTGCTGTCACATGTCACTGTCCCTCTGTCTCAGCGTGCGTTTCGGTGCCGCCTGCCACAGTGTGCTTTAGTGTCCCCATGACATTGGCATGTACTGTGGCAGAAAGAACTGACAGTCTCAGTCCCAAAGCACATCAGTGTTTCACTGTCACCAAGCATGATTAACTGTCTCCTATCCCAGTGCGCATGTCAGTACTTCACATCACGTGCGCTGTCACTGTGTCCCTGCCTCATCCTCCCTACCCAGTGTGTATATCCAGATGTCTCTGCCTAAGATCACTCTCAGTTTCTCCCTGCCCCAGACTATGTGGGTGCGTCCTCATGACGGTGTCCGTAAGTGTCTTCTGTGTTTCTAACTACAGTCTCCAAATGAGCCAATCACTACTTGCCCTGGTACAATGTCAGTGTTGTTTGTTAATACTTTATTTCACACTGCTTTGTGCTAGTGCCTGTTACTCTGCCCTGTGACATTGTCTCCTTAAGACAGTGCTGTGTATTTGCTACCTGCCAATTCACTGTGTCAATCTTTCATTTCCCAGTATGAGCGCATTAGGACAAAAAAAGCATACCATAGTGTCACTGCATTGTCTCCTTGTAGTGTGCTGTCTCCTCTCCCAGAGTGTCAAAAGTGAACACGGGAAAAGGGACAGTGGTCAATTTGAGTCACATTGGAAGAGCAGGCGGTCCATTCAGCAAAATGCAGATGGATTTTATTGAGGTGCCTGTGTATGGAGGATTGAGATATGTGTATGTGATTGTCTGCATCTTTAGTCACTGGATTGAATATTATCCTACACGGAGAAAGGACAGCCTCACAGTAGTGAAATTACTGTTTAGGGAACGGATACCACATTTTGGGTTTCTTGATTTCTTTAGAATCAGATAGAGGAAATCACTTCAGCAATTAAATAATTAGATTACTATGGGTAGCTTTAAACATTGAGCAGAAGTTGCATTGAAGTTATCTCCCTAAAGCATAAGGACTTGTGGAACAGATTAATGATACCTTGAAATCAAGAATGGCGAAAATGTGTGCGTCCACAAATCTGAAATTGCCAGATGCACTAGTTTGGTTTAGTTTAGTTTAGTTTTTTGGATTTATAGAGCGCATAGTTACTCAAGGGCATCCCAGCGCTAACAGCAACAGAGATCGCGTACAGGTGGGGGAACAAGAGTTAATTACGGAAAATAATAGTTTTAAGCTTTTTCCTGAAGAGTCGCTCTGAAGATTCATGGCGGAGCCCCGAGGGAAGGGCATTCCAGAGACGGGCAGCTTTACTGGAAAAGGAGTTGCTACCCCAAGTTCTCTTAGACCGAGAGATGTGGACATACCTAAGAGAGGAAGATCGTAGATTCCTAGATGGAGTATGCAGGAAAATTCGTTTTCTTAAGAGGATTGGACCCCTACCATGTAGGGCCCTGTGAACAATACAAAGTGATTTAAAGTGAATCCGCTCCTTGATAGGGAGCCAGTGAAGAGTAGAGATAGCCGATTTGGCAGAAGAATGTTTTGGTAAATGAATAAGAAGCCTGGCAGCTGCATTTTGCACTCTCTGCAACTTCTTTATTACGTAGAGCGGGGAGCTAAGGGACTAGGAGTTTCCGTAGTCAAGCCGAGAGAGAATTAAGGCTTGAATAAGAATTCTTCTAGCAGTGGGAGGGAGAAGGGTGAGAATCTTCTTAAACATACGTATGAGACCGAAACAAGTAGAGGAAACTTTATTGGCTTGAGAATACATGGTAAGCCGAGGATCAAGCCACACGCCCAGACTCTTAACTTGGGATTTGGGAGGGGGAAGATTGCTAAAAGTAGCTGAAAAAGATGGAAGAGGGAAGGCAGGGGAACCATTACCTAGAACCAAAACTTCCGACTTCCCATCGTTAAATTTGAGTTTGGATTCGATCATCCAGTTAGTGATGTCCCTCATGCAGCGGGAGAGGTTATCCACAGACGAGTCTCCAGAGCTGGAGAGGGACACCACCAACTGAGTGTCGTCTGCATAAGTGACCAGTGAGAGGTTGTGAGGGGCGATCGCTTTGGCTAATGGTGACAGATAAACATTAAAAAGAGTGGGACTAAGAGAGGAGCCCTGGGGGACTCCACAGTTCAAAGGGAGAATATCAGAGAAAAAAGTACGGTCCAGAACTTGAAAGGATCTACCTTTGAGAAAGGAAGAGAACCAGGACAGGGAAGAACCTCCTACCCCTATTTCTGAAAGTCTGCAGCAAAGAAGATCGTGATCGAATGTGTCGAAGGCTGCATTCAGATCAAGCAAGATAATGGCTACATGAGTCCCTTGATCTAAGAGCTGACAAGCCGACTCAGTTACAGTAAGAAGAGCTGACTCAGTGCTATGCAAAGCTCTAAAGCCCATTTGGGTGGGATGAAGGAGCTCATGGTTCTCAAGATAGCTAGTTAGTTCAGAATTGACATGCTTCTCCAGGACCTTGGCGGAAATAGGAAGGAGGGCAATAGGTCTGTAATTTTCTGGTCACGTGGGATCAAGTTTTGGTTTCTTCAGAAGAGGCTTAATAACAGCATGTTTAAAAGACTGAGGAAGGGAGCCAGAGGATAGAGAATAGTTCAAAATTGTTGTAAGCGGAGGAACAATGGTATTCCATACTCGTAGCAGAACAGAAGGAGGGGCAGGGTCCAAGGGAGAACCAGATTTAATTTTGGACAGAAGGTTGTCAGTTATCACATCAGTGAGAGGGGAAAAAGTGGTTAGTGAGACTCCTTCAGAGAAGGAGTCTATGGCCTGACAAATAGGGAGCAGACTCATTGAGGTGGGGAACCCAGAGTATATACTGGTGATTTTATCCTGAAAATATGATGCCAGTAGATTACTGTGGGTAACAGAGGCTTCAGTCATGGGGGCAGATATGGGAGGTGTAGCAAGTTCTTTAATAATTTGAAAATTTTCTTTCTGGGGGCATGAGGAACTTTCTATTTTCCCACCGTAGTAGGTGGACTGGGCGATTTTAATATTGTGATGATATACTCTGATAGACTGTCTGTAGATATCTCTATCCGAGAGACTAGTTTTTTCGCCACAGCCTCTCTAATTTTTTACAATTCTTCCTAAGTTCAAGAAGGGAAGGAGAAAACCAGGGTTTGGGTTTATGAGACGATATTTTTACTCTAGGTTTAACGGGCAAAATAACATCCAAGGAGGATAAAATCCATTTATCAAATAAGTCTGCCGATTCTGGAACAGGAGAGTAATTGGTTTTACCAAGGGCCCGGAGTGCACTACGCCATTCCTCTGGGTCCAGTTTTGACCAGATACGCCCAGATGTTGAAGAGCTAAGGGACTGTCCCTGAGTGACATCATAAGGGAAGGTAAAGGATAGAAGGGAGTGATCAGTCCATATTAATGGCAAAGGGGGAGCAGCAAACAGATTAGCAATATTACTTAAAATAAGATCTAGCGTATGGCCTTTCAGATGCGTAGGGCCAATTGCGTGCTGAGTTAATTGAAGTGCCGAAAGGGAAGTTACTAATAGTTTGGCCGAGGGGCAGTCCAAGTTGTCAAGGTGAATGTTAAAATCTCCTAGAATAGTTAAATTAGAGATTTTGCAAATATGGCTGGCTGCAATCTCAGGTAGGGTGTCCAGAAAGCGGGAAACAGGTCCAGGGGGTCGATAAAGCAGGATTCCCGAAAAAGTGAAGGTGGAGGACAGATATAATGAAAACATCAGGCTCTCACAATCAGAGATGTCCAAAGGTAAAATGGTGCACTTAAAAGTAGTTTTATGAATGATAGCTATTCCCCCACCTCTGGTGACAGGTCTATCTAGATGTAGCATAGAGTATGTAGAGGGCAAAGAGTTACAAATGTCTACTGTAGAATCATCGTCCAGCCAGGTTTCCATAAGGAACAGTACATCAGGCAGGAGTTCTTCCAAGAGAGTGTAGATGTTTTGGGAGTGGGCTGGGAGGGAGCGGCAATTGATCAACATCATTCTGCCAAGGTGAGGGAGGGAGGCGTCAGAGGACGTCGGCTGCGGAACAGTCCACGGACAATGTGGGCATGGAAGGAGGGAAAGGGGACTCATATTACTATAGAGGGAAGGGCAGGGGGCAGTAGTTCTAAGTGCCTGCAACTGTGAAGAGGAATAGACTAACCTGATGGGGGTAAAAAGGGCAGCATCTCTTGGTGCTCCAGGGCGCGGACGGGCTCAGACGGGCTTGCCTTTGGCCGGCGCCCGTCAGTCATTAAATACTGACGTATGGCAGCCTCAGTCGGCTTAAAGAAAAACAACTACCACTACAGTTAATTCTGATGACAATGAGGAACACACCGACAGAAAGACAGGATTGTCACTGCATGAGATCCTCATGGGTAGAGCGACGAGGTTGCCAGCAGTTCCTGCAAATGCTCTGAACATAACAGATGATGTGGTGTTGGACTACTGCAAGGGTGTGACTGATGTGGTTCACTCTTTCTCTCATCAGGTGGAAGCCACCACACTGCAAATGTCTCAAGGACACAACCTGAGAGCTGGTGACTGGGTTGTGATCAGAAAGCACGTGAGGATGACGTGTTCGGAGCGTTGGTGGAAAGGTTCTGATCACTACCACAGCTGTGAAGTACGCTGGAGTTCCAAACTGGATCCATGCAAGCCATACAAGAAAAGTGGCATGTCCTCTGGACAATGAAGAGGAGTTTTTGAGAGTACCAACAACGACCATACCAAACACATAGCCGGAAAGAGAAGAAAGAGAACTGAGACCGGATCTGAAAACATTGAGAACGGTTTAGTCACTCCTGAGAGAGACGAAGGAGAAGTCCTACAGGAACATGACAGTGAGCCAATCTCAATTGAGGCAGCAAGTGAGTCTAGTCAGAGGAGGGCTCTCCCAGAGGTGGACAAATTTCAGAGACAAACAGAGCAAACGACAGACCCCAAGGGGGAGGGAGTCGAGGCAGACCAGTTGCAGGTCCGTCAAGAGAAAATCCTGCAGAACAAAAAAAAGTTTCAATTTCAACACTGAAAAGAGAATTAAACAAGGGACCACTAAAAGGAGATAAGAGGCTGGAGTCACAAGCGAAGAGAAAGGAAGCATTTGGTGTGACAACAATTGAGGAGGAAGTAGATATGACAAAGAGAGAAGATCTGAGTGAAGGAGAATTGAATGGAGATCAAAAGTTGAAAAGAAAGAGAACAGCAAGTCGAAGGTACACAGGTCCTGAACGGGCGTATGCAACAACAAGTGAATGACAAAGAGAATTTTTATCTTTTTGTTTTGATCGAACCATTCCAGGTCAATATTTTGGCACTTGAAGGAAATCAATGAACTGAACTATTGAAACTACAAGCTGAGAAAGGTACAAAGAAGAAAAGAAACCGTTAAAAGTAACCATAAAAGACTTTTAATAGCCTGATTTGACAAGATAATTTGATTTGACAAGCTGCTAAACCGATTTTTGACAACATTACCGATTTTGAGAAAAGGATCCTGGAAGTAAAACTGAAAGTTCTAAATAATTGCTGAAAGAAGATTGATTGAAGGTTTTGTTTTTGATTTTTCTGCATAATTACTATTTTTCTCTTCTACTTTCTGATTCTTTACAGATCACGAGTAACCTTAGCCAGCAGGATAAGAAGAATAGGTGCTGTAAATACATGAGTATTGGTTTGGCAATTGTGTGCGTGATATTGTGCCTGATATTGATTGTGGTAATGACTGTTCTTGACAAGAGCAAAGCTAACTATACTTCAGCTTTAGAGACAACTACCGCACTCACAGAAATAGAGAAGCTCAGGTTAGATGAGAAGTATCTCCACGTAGACAATGCACAAGGAGAACTTTCTTCTAATGTTTTCTATCACTTATTGAGTATGTTGAGACGATGGATGCGAGAGATTGTTATGTATGCACGCAGATTCCTTCATCAGTCGAAGGAGTTACCTAACATAGTTTGCCCCTTACTTATGGGATAAGTTGTAGCCTATTACTAACCAGATTCTATATAGTATTTCTACTCCAACTTTGATGTTGTGTTTTTGTTGGTCCCCATAATTAAGTACCTGAATAGAGTAGCTAAGCAGAACAATATAGTATCAGTGAGAGGATTCTTTGAGACTACTTTAACTTTTGACACAGTGTATGCGCATTCAAATAACCTGATATGCTTGTTTACACCACTAGAGAACAGCTTCTTAGATCAGACAGATGTTAGGAGAAAGGCATTAAAGGAGAAACTAGAAAAGGATTTAGAGAAAAGGACTTTTAGAAATGATTACGCATTTAGCGAAATAAAACCACAAGGGAGGTTAGCCCTAGATGCGCAACATGTAGGACAGCTTTGTATATATAGGCCTAAATCTAGTACTGACACTATGTTTGTGGGAACGAATGAATGTAGACATGTGTTTTTGTTTCAGAGTAAATGGACATCTATGTTGAATGGACAGGATCCAACGATTCCTGGTATATATTACATCTGTGGGACAAATGCTTACTACAAAAGATATTCAAACTTGAGGATTTAAAAAGATTACCAAAAATTAATGAATTACATCGTCTTAAACCAAAGAGAGAATCATCATCTAGCAAAGTGGGAGATATATTTGGGTCAACAATTCTTTCAGAAGGAGTTGTTCTGAATTCTATAATGATTCGAAAGTTGTCTACTATTGTGGATAGCATGTTGAAAATTTTTCAGGAGCATTGATCCTAATGGATACAGAAATGGCTGCAGTAAGATCTATGACTCTTCAGAGCCGCCTTGCGTTACACATTCTTTTAGAAAAAGATGGCAGAGTTTGCAAAATGCTTAATTCAAAACATTGCTTCTCATATATTCCTGATAATAGTATGGAAATTAGAAGCTTACTTACTAATCTGACTAATGAAAGTGCGGATTTGAAAGAATTGAAAGAACCAGGTGTTTGGGAGAAAGTTGGCAAATGATTTGCTTCAGTAGGAAATTGGCTCAGCAACATTGAGAAATGGATAATATTGAAAATAATACAAGGGATATTGATTATTGTGATTTGCATAATTGGAGCATGGGGAATATGTAAATTGTGTCGCTTAATTTAAAGAAAATAAAGAATGATCAGAGGAGGGACGAAATGAAAAAGGAAAATTTGTTTAGGAAAAATTCCAGGAGGGAACGAAGATTAGAAGGGATAGAAATGACAAATTTTTGCTGAAGCAGAAATTTTGTGTGGGAAGATGTAGATGTGATGACATATTTAGTCATCATAGGGGGGATTGTTAACGCTGACATTTTTCTAATGCATATTCATGTATTGAATCTGCATAGAAAATAAGTTAACGTACAAAAATAATGTACACATTTGAAAATGTGCCTACTTCAGTGACCACCAATATTCACGAAGTGTACTTATTAACAGCTTATTAATGTAAAATGGTGAGCTTATGTTTGGATTAATGTAAAAGTAAGTCATATTAATGGTTATGTATTTTGTATTTGCTTTATTAATTATAGGCCTTAATTTAGCGAGGTCTTGGACCTAGTTGCATGGCCTCATGTCAAGATGCATTGCTTAGGCAATTTATAAAATGGCTGCTTAGAGAATTAAATTGTGATTTTCCATTGCATGGATTGAATGTTAGTAACTAGAATTCTTTCCCATGAGAACTGCTTGCTAGAAAATGTTGTACTAGCTAGACATACATTGTATAACTTAGTGGGTGTAAAGACGACCTTCCCAGGAGCAGACAATGGATGCACTGAGTGGAGTATAAGCTGATACAAATTTGTTACCTGACAAGTCAAACACCGGGAACAGGAGAAAAGGAACCAATCATTGACATGTGAGCAGTGGTCTAGTAAATTTTTAGATTTGGGGTTCCTTTTTCGTTGGACTAAACGTAAACGTATGATTCTTTGACCAGTAACAACGTGGGAAGAAGTTTTAGGAAATCTAGCTTAGCCAGACTGCACCGAGAGGAGAAGCGCCACTAGCCCAAGTCTTTTGAACTGCCCAAATAGGCCATTCACCAATTGCATGGAGAGACTTTGCTTTCCTGAACTTTAATGCTGAATTCTGATGTCCCACTGATGAACAGATGTCCAGTTGACGAAGACAGTCGCAGCTTTCTAAACCATACTGAGGAAAGGTACAAGGCAAGGTTACTGATTGTTATGTATATTTGCTTTTGTCCCTAGGTATCAACCGCTAATTTTGATAGAGATATACTTAGATGTTTTTCCAAATTTGTGTTGACAAAATTCTTGTGCATGAAGCCCAAAACATGCTTTTCTGATCTGTAGGTTAGTTAGGGTACTCACTGAGGATGCTCGCTACATGAAATAACAGTTGATGTCTTTTCTTTGCTAAATCTAAATGTATGCCATTTCTTTTGTGCAGTTATTCTTGCTACTGATATGTACTGTAACCTTAGAATGTGTAGTGGTCCAAGCCTTGATTAAATTGCGATTCTTTAGGCGATTTGGTCAGCCAGTATTGTTATCATTTGATTTTCAGACTAAGTTACATGATATTAGAATTGTTAATATAGGGAAATAAATATTATAACTTTTACATAAAGGTGTGTGGTTATTTGTGGCTGAGAGGTCATGGGGTGTGGAAATACTGACTCCTATGATTATTGATGCTATCGATTGTCATTGCTATGGATTTGTATTGGTATAGTGTCTCATGGTGGGAACGACTCTAAGCGCAGTCAAAAGGTCCACGAATCTCTAACGCGTTCCCTTATAAACTAATGATAAATAACCAAATAAGGTCAGACGTGCTAACAGGTGTCAGTTCTTTCCTGCCACATTGTAAGTGGGTGTCTGCCACTTGATTCAGTTTTACCATCCTAACGCATGTCAATGTCTCCCTAACTTGAACATATCAGTGTCCACTATACATCACTTCTCTCTACTCAGAAAAAGTCTACTCTACACTACTGACCTCTACTCTGCATCACTCTACACAACTGCTCTCTATGCCACTCTTCTCCACTCTACACCACTGCACTCTGACACTTTGCTCTGCAACACCTCACTCTCCACCACTGAACTCTAAGTCTCTCTACTCTGAATTACTCCACTCTATGCCACTGCACTCTATGCCACTATACTCCACACCACTCTATGCTGTTTTACTCTGCACCATTTTATTCCACTGCACTTTATGCCTCTTGATTCTGCTCTGCCTCACAGCCCTCTGCATCACTCAACTCTACACCACTCCACTGTGCACCACTCTACTCTTTGCCACTGCACTCTACCCCACTCTACACCAGTCTGTGCCCTTCTACTCTGGGCCCCTCTACTCCGCTCTCCACTCTTCACCCCACTGCACTCTGCACCCCACTGCTTTCTATGCCCCACTGCATTCTATGCCACTGAATTCAATGCAACTGCATTCAGTGCCACTGCACTCTACACCACTCCAGTTTTTGCTACTCCAATACACAACACTCTCTGCCACTCCAGTTTATGCCACACCAGTCAACTCCACTCTATGCCACTCTTCGCAACTCCACACTATGCAACTCCACACAATGCCACTCCAATACACAACACTCTCTGCCACTTCAGTTTATGCCACTCTATGCGACTCTACACAGTGCCACTCGAGTACACGACACTGTCTACCACTCCAATACATAACACTCTTTGCTACTCCAGTTTATGCCACTTTACACTGTACCACTCCATTATCCGTCACTCTACTCCACTCTTTACCATTCCACTCTTCAGCACTCCATGCCACTCTCCTCAATGTCACTTTTAGCCATTCTGAACAGCAGCCACATGTAGTACTGTTGGAATTCTCGGTATGTGTCGCGGGCAGAGAATTCCAACATTCGGAAGGTCTTGAGGGAAAAGGATTGGGGCAGATGTTGGAGATTGGCGTGAGAGCTGGAGGTTGGCGAGCGACTTTTCTTCTTGGCGTGTCCTATTACTGTGACAGTTAAAACCTGGATCTAAACATCAGCTGCTGTGTGACTTGCGTCTCTTTGGATCTTAACATTGGCGACGAGCGCCTACCTCAATTTTGACATTTAAGTGGACACGAGGAAGTAAAGCTAGGAACCTGCGTGTTGAAAACTAACCTGCCTGTTGTAAACGAGGTACAGTGTGTGCGAAGCTTTGCGGAGGGCGCATTAGTAAGAGTATTTTTGTACATAGCTTCACGCGCCCCAGCCTGTATACTGCAAGTGAAGCATTGAAGGACTTGCGCGCTCCTGCAGTTATATAAGCCCCCCGCCTCTAGAAATTTTATGAGCAACAGCAGGCAACCTCCACCGCCTCTAAAAAACGGATGTAAGAAAACATGGCGGCCATTTTAGGAATACAAAAGATTGCTAATCTTATCTATGTGTAAGCATGGACTCGATGTATAGTCAAATACACTTTACAAAAGAACAAGTGTTCGCTGCATATTAGAACTTAGTACTGATAAATTGATGGACATACTTATTTTAGAAAAATATATTGGTGAAACCACTACTGGTATAGACATTTGGTAATGTTTAAAGTCAATCTGGAGAATATAAAAACAATACATTGAAGTTCATTTTTTCGTTTCCCCCTTTAGAATATTCACATGGCAACCAATGCTCAAGAAATAGTACCACCTTCTCCTTTTCTCATTCAACCGGGTAATCCACCTATTCCATGGAAAGAATGGATAGATATATTTGAAAATTATTTGGTGGCACTGGATGGTCAGGATTTGAGGGCATCAAGAAAAGAAGCCATCCTCCTCAGCACATTGGGCCAAGAAGGACAGCATATATTTAAATACTTACCACCTATTTTAGAGCATGATGGTCAGCAAGCAGTGGATATGTACAAAGAGGCAAGGGAAAGATTAGAAAAAAGGTTTTTCGAAGGAAGTAAATATTGTGATGGTAAGGCACAAGTTTTATACCCAACCGCAAAGGTCGGAAGAAAGCATCGATGAGTTTGTAACAAGACTAAGAGAACTGTCTACTAAATGCCAATTTGGTGTGATGACAGAAGAGTTGATACGTGACCAATTAAAAGTACAATATTGTAGCAAAAAGATGCAAGAGAGGTTATGGGCTGCAAAAAATCCTACATTAAAAGATGCCATTGAAATAGCAAAAATAGCAGAACAATCTGAGTTTTGCATGAAGGAAATGGAAAAATAAATACTGATGATCTTGATACAAATTGCATTGGTAAAGAGGGAAATCGTGTTTTAATGAGTACTAAAGCTATGCGTACACCTAAGAATGTTAACAAAAGCATGTACAACAACACTAACAAACCTTCTAGTAAGATGTGCACCAGATGTGGCATCAAGTTTCACAATACAGAGTCAAAGTCATGTTTTGCTTTGGGTAAAGAATGCATGAAGTGTGGGAGAAAAGGGCATTTTTCACGCATGTGTAAGACAGACAATAAATTCAGGGTGGGTGTCATCCACGAAGAGTGTATGGGGTTGGAAGAGGAGGTGGACAGAGTTCTGTCAGTGGGTAACAATTCTATTGGGAGAATTAATGCATTGAGGCCACCCAGACCAACAGCAAACTTTACAGTGCGTGGGAGGAGTGTTCAATTAATGATAGACTCCGGCTCTTTGTATACAATCATACCCCAGAACATGTTTGTGAAAGAATGGCCTAAAGTACGCCTTCTACCCAAAGATATTAATCCTGGTGGATATCAAGGTGAGGAAATAGATATAGTTGGATACATGTTGGCAAAAATTGAATTTGGTGACAGACAAGTTGAGGGGAAGGTTTATGTAGTCACCAATGGACCACCAATTTTGGGGTGGCATCATCAATATGATTTACACATTAAGATGGATCCGAGAGCAGATAACAGGGTTATGGTGTTAGAGGGCATCACCCTGGACGAAATTTTAGAGGAGAACAAAGAGGTTTTTGCTGACAAATTAGGGGAGCTCAAAGGGTATGTACACAAAATTGTTGGAAAGAAGGATGCGGTCCCAGTACAGCATAAGTTGAGGAAAGTTCCCATTAGTGCTAGGAAAGAAGTAAAAAAAATGATTACTGACATGGCGCAGGAAGGCATTATTGGGCGGATTGAAACCTCCAGTTGTATTTCTCCAGTCGTCATCACAGGCAAATCAGATGGTTCTTTGAGGTTTTGTGTTGACCTTCGGTCACTCAACCCAAAAAATATTAATGAGTTAATCCTATTGTTAGAGCGGGGGGAAGTACTTTACCAAGCTAGATCTTAGGGGTGCGTACCACCAAGTCAAATTGCATGATGACTCAAAAGAACTTACTGCATTCATCACAATGGATGGGGTTTTCCAGTTCACTAGGATACCATTTGGTTTGGCTTCTGCTGCAAGTGTGTCACAGAGAATGATGAGTGATTTATTTGAGGGTGTAGATAACGTGATTTATTTTCAGGATGATATACTAATCTTTGGAGACTCTTTGGAGAAGCATAACAGTGTATTGAGGTGTGCGTTAGACAAGATCAAGAAGGCAGGTCTTCCATTAAATAATGAGAAGTGTAAATTCTTAGTTAAAGAGATTGAATATTTGGGTTAATCTCTGTCAGAACAAGGAGTCAAACCGAAAAGGAGTCTACTAGAAGCAGTTCCAGAGGCACAGCAGATCTAAGATGTGGTAAAAAGTTGTGGAGGAATTGTCTTTGATTTAAAAAAATATTGTAGTGAGGGGTGATATATTTATTCCTCCGGAGGGTGTTAAACACAAATTGTTCAAATTGGCGCATGAGGGTCATTTAGGTCAAACGTTAACTAAGAGAAGGCTAAAGGAAAATGTTTGGTGGCTAGGTGTCTATAGTGATGTGGACAATTGGGTTGAAAGATGTGAAGATTGTAAGGAAAGTGAAAAAAGGTTGAAGGTAGGAAAACAAAACATAATGGGAGTGATACCAGATCCTGGTAAGGTGTGGCATACTTTATGCATGGATTTCATTGGGCCATTAAGTGGATTTACATATGATCTTAGATATGCATTGGTATTGGTAGATGTTCATTCAAAATGGCTGGTTGTAAAGTTCATGAGGGAGATCACCACTGGCAGCACCATTAGAGTATTGCAGGAAATATTTCACGAGGAAGGTTGTCCTGTGAAACTTATCACGGATAATGGGACAGAATTGGTGCCCAAAGAAATGGGAGAATTTCTTCATCAGTGTGGAATTTATCATTCTCGTACCACCTTATACAACCCACAGGCTAATGGTATGGTTGAGAGATGTAATCGCATGGTGAAGGGAGTTATCCAAATGGCGTTAGGTAGTAGCAAGAATGTACACACTATAGTAAATGATTTAGTGTGGGCTTATCGCACTACTTTGAATGGTGTGAAGGGCAAAGTACTGTTCGAGGAAATGAGGGGTAGGAGGGCAGGGACAAAGAGTAACCCTCCTTTGATGACTTCAGTATTAAAGATGCAGTGTAGTTGAAAGAAGAGGAGGAACATCTACCTTAAATTGGGAGAAGAAAAAAAAAAGGTGATTTGTTGAAAATAAGGTCAGGATGTATAAGAAGGGGTCTCACAAAATTCCATGGACCATATGAAGTTAAAGATGTCCAAGAGTTCCATGTAGTACTGAAAAATGGTGAACGTTGGAATAAGAGGAGAGTAGCTATATATAGCAAAGGTAATAATGAAAGGGAAAAGGTAAGTAGTACTGAAGAGTGCAGTAGTTTTTTGCTCATGAGTGATGAAGATGTATTGTCTAGTGGGGAGGTTGGTGGAGAAGGGTGCAACCAGACACCATGTGGCGTTCGTGGGACCCAGGTACCAAGGGTCAGTCAGGGGACCTGTACCCAGGAAGCCAATGCAAGTCACACACAAACAAGAGAAGTCAAATCAAGGTGTCGCAAACTCCCCGGGAAGTTAGAGTGTACTGGTCATTTAAACATAAAGAGCATGAGCCTGCTGTATGGCAAGTTTAGGGCAGCCCATCCAAACATAGCCAGGAGTACCCCAAGCTTGATGCAGGGTCTGCATACTGCAGAAGGGGAGGTGGTGCAGAAAACTTATTTAGAAAAAGTCTAATTTAATGATCTTCCCTCACTATTCTGCATGAAAGGTTGTTTTAGTTACTCACTAAAAATGTGCTTTTCTGCACTGGCTGAGGACATTTTGCCAATGTACAGTCAAATGTACACCTTGTTTTGTTCCTTATCCTATTCTAGTAGTTTCTATGGCATAGCAGAGCAACTATCAGTACCTATCGCTAACGTTCCAGGAGTAAGTTGTGATTATGTTTGTTCTTGACTGTAGCTATCTGCGTCATCTCCAGCGAAAACAAACACTGCCAAAAGCAGGTTTGGCTTTTGTATAGCACATGCACAGAGACATACAACATTTAGATGATTAGAAATGGGCACACTTATTTTACTTATTTATTTATTTTATTTAATCTTGCGCACAAATCACCTCAACAGAAATATCTTGGCGCAGTAGCCAATAAAAACAAGTAGAGTGACAGAAGGGGTTTAGAATATTGTGTTTTTAGAGCTTTCTTAAATTTACTGTATTCAGTACAGGTGCAGTATGAAGCGGCAACTTGTTCCAATAGGTAGGAGCCAGATAGTAAAAGGCTCTGCCACCCCCTCACATAGATAGATGAATGCGGGGAATGCATGGTAAGGCTTTGTCACAATAGCGCATAAGTTTCAAATGCAAGTAATATGGCCTTTTCCCCATGAAGGCTTTATGGGTCAGGCAACAGATTTTAAATATAATTATTGTCCTGATCGGCAGTCAGTGTAATGATTTCAAGGCCCTGATTTAAGAAAGATGGCGCTGCACCCAGTGCAGTGCCACTTTTCTTGCGCCCCTTAGCTCCCCCTAATGCCACTGTATGTGCGCTGTATCTAAGATACGGCACACCATGGCAGTAGTTGGGGGAACTAGCGTTAACATTTTGTACGCTAGTTTGGAGCTTTGCAGGGTTAGCGTAAAACATATTGACGCTAATCCTGCAAATTCAGGGCCACTGAAAACAATGGTGTGCCTCCTTTTAAAGCCTGCTCTGAGAAGGCGTTAAAAGTGCCAAAAAAATTACGTAGAGAAATCATTTAGATTTCTTTGCGACATTTTTTGGCCATCCTAATGGGGGAACGCCCTCTTTGCATACATTATGCATGGCGCAGGCATAATGTAGTGCAAAGGGTTACATCGTGGCACAATGCATGCATTGGGCAACTTTGTAAATTTGGTGTGGAGATTTTGGACTCATTGGGCCACATTAACATCCAAAAAAGTATACTAATGTGGTGCAAGGAGGTTATAGGGCTCTTAAATCACCCACTAAGAGTGGTGCTGAGGAAGTACGCAGAGGAAGACTACAAATAAGTCACGCCGTAGTGTTTTGCATGACCTGTAGTTTGATCAGCAACATCTCATTGGCGGAAACCAATAAGGCGTTACAGTAGTCCAGTCTGCTTACAATGACAGCCTGCACCACCGTTTTCCTGGCAAATAATGGAAGAAAAGGAAGTGCATTCCTCAATAGGAGCAGCATAGAAAAACAGGTACCCGTTGAAGACAGGACCTGATCTTTCATTGTATACTCCTGATCGAACCTAACACCAAGGTTTTTTACAACCTTGGAGCAGGAGCTTTTCCTAATTCTGAGGACCACCACCCAGGGGTCTAAACATAATGGGCTTTCCCAAAGAGTATAATCTCAGTGTTCTCAGGGTTTAGCTAAAGATAGATATCTGACATCCACGTTGCAATCGCTTTCATCCCACTAGAAAAACATTCCTTCACTTTGTCAACATCCTTATCAAATGATATTACCAGCTAGGTGTCATCAGTATAGGATAAAACTTGAAAGCCAAAGAATTTGATAATTTTGGCAAGAAGGACCACATATATATTAAATAGAGTAGGGCTCTAACAGGAGCCCTGAGGGACACCTTTATCCACATGCATAATCCTGGATTTGAAAGCCCCTAACGAAATGACCTGCAATCTGTCCTCCAGGAGGTTTTGGAACCAGGATAGCGCTGTTCCACAAATCTCTGTGACTTGTGACACAGTACCAAATGCTACAGATAGATTTAAGAGCACCCGCATGGAAGGAGTGTCACTATCTATCAAGCACCTGATGGAATCAGTCACAGCAACCAAGGCCTATTCAGTGCTGTACTCCAATCTAAAAGCCTATTGAGAAAATTGAGATGGATCCAAAATCGTGCTTTCTTCAGAATAAGATGTCAGCTGTCTATTATTCAGCCCTTCCAACAGCTTACTTAGTAATGGAAGCAAAGATATGGCTCGAGAGAGTTAGTGGATCCATGTTGGCTTTTTTCTGAATGAGTATTACCTGGGCTGATTTCCAGGCCTCGGGTACTTTCCCAGTCTCAGTTGGAGCACTGAAAAGCACTCTAATTGCTGGTGCAATTTGTTTAGACAGAAGTGTTACAATTCTGGGCACACAAGGGTCTTTGGGAGAACCGGAATTAGCTTTTTTTAAATCTAACAGTATGTGTTAATTTCTGAGATCATTGCAAAACGTGAAGTTAACAAAATTCACCCCTCATGAAAGAGTTTAGGGGTTATGTACCGGCTGCAAAAGTTTCCATGTAAGCTGCCAGGCACGCTTTCAAACAAGTTTACTGTTAACCTTCCATTCTTCTGTGGTCAGTAAATTGGCTACTACTGAGTTGGATAACCGGAACCACCAGTTATTAAGTACTAATAACAATTCAGTGAATAGTGTGTGCAATAAAAACGGTCACATTCCAAGACCTACATACATAAACAGCTTGAGAAAGTTAACCACGTTCATGTCTCAGTTGTCTTGTAAAAGCAAAAAAGGGCCAACCAAATAACTGGTAAACTGGCATTATCAGTGCAAAAAAGGGTACAATGACTGTTTTGGGGTCACCTGAAATGGAACTTCAGGCATTAGAAATCCACTAGTCCCCCAGTCAGACCTGTGAACATTCACACATTCTCTTCAGTAATGAACAATTGCCAAATATGTTGTACAAGCCAAGAATACACATAAAAGTCAGAATACATATTCATAGAGGTATATCACCTCAACCAACTTTCTCCATAAAGTATGGTGCCGGAATGGTCACTTGAGCATTGTACTGTCACACTATTTGCAACGACAATTGGCACCATTTTACATGTTATTTCAGGTATAAACTACTTAATGGTAAGAAACCTTTTACTGGGTCAACCAAAGTAATAAACCTGCGGGCTTCTGAGCAGAGCCCTGGGCACCAGCACTTACTCTTTCACAAATTAAGTACTGCATGCTCTTCACCTGTTGCCTGTTGCCTGTTCTGCCTTCCTGTTCTTTGCCAACCTTTTCTTTGGAAAACACTTCATTATGCTATTTGTTTATTTCATCCTCAGTACTTTTTGTAGGTGCCACAGCATTTTCAGTCTATGTCGTCCCGAGTGCTTCTTTGTTTGCAGGTGCCATTTTAGAAGAAACCGAAAGTCTGAACCACGTTTCCTCTTTCTGCTTCCTGCGGCATGAGCTTTCGGGGTCTCAGGGTCTCCTGCCAATTCTGGTCCCAAAGGGCTGCCATTTTTGGGAGATTTCGGTCTGTTCCATGGTACCCTTGGTCTGTTACATGTTTCTGACACGTTCTCAGCACTTTTTGTGACCTGTGCAACGCTGCTTAGCATATGCATGACACAAACATCATTTAAGACAGCATTATTTGCATGTGCGTGGGCAACTTGGTCATGGCTGCGCAATGTGGTACAAATTTGGTTCGATTTTGCACATGCAAAGGAGTTGGTTTTGCATTACATAAAGAAAGGTAACTCTGTTCTACTGTGCATGAGTGGCCATGGAGAAGGGAATGAGGCGACGGGTATGTGAAGAAATACCTGCTATAGCTCTGAAGGACCCTGGCCTGTTTTGGAAGGTGGTAAATAGAGGTTCCTTTGAAACAGAAACATCTGAGGGCCTTGGCTGTAACATCGCCCCGGAGGCCTGGGTAATTCACTTTTGTAGAATTTTTGAGGGTACCCCCTTAAGAAATAACCGGGAGAATGTGTATGATATGGCTCCTAACCTAGCAATCAGGTTTTCGCTCCAGGAGGTTATTGATGCGATACAGTGTAGCGCGAGTAATAAAGCTCCGGGCCCAGATTCGATCCCTATGGACTTATATAAAGCTAACCCCCAGCTATGGGCACCTACTCTCTTAAATGTTCTCAATGCAGCAGTTACTGTGGGCATTCCTGCGTCTTGGAGACTCGCATGTATTGTCCCAGTGTTTAAAAAGGGTGATCGAAATGATCCTAAGTCTTATCGCCCTATATCTCTCCTGGACTCTTCTGCAAAGATTCTGGGACGGATTATTTTAAGGCGTCTGGAGGCCTGGATGATAGGAAATTATATTTTGAGTCGGGACCAGTATGGTTTTAGGGAAGGCGAGAACAATGTCTCAATCTACTGATGATGATCGGTAAATACACGCAGGCCAGGAAAGGTGCCCTTTATCTTGCTTTTTTGGACCTTAGCTGTGCCTTTGATAAAGTGAACCGGTCTATATTATGGGAGAGGTTAAATCAGCTAGGGTTGGACCCTAATATTGTAGAGCTGCTCCAATATCTCCACTCTGGGACAGTTGCAAATGTGAGGGTGGGGCCTAATGGGGAATGCTCAGAGGCTTTTAAGCTTTCTAGGGGTGTGCGCCAGGGGTGTGTCCTGGCTCCTACTTTGTTCCTTCTATATACAAATGGATTGTCTGATTTTTTTGAAGGAACACTGTAGGGATGTCCCAAAGGTGAAGGGTATTGACATCCCTGTGGTGACGTACGCGGATGACGCGGTCCTCCTGGCCCGCACGATGAATGGTCTCCGGGAAATAGTTAGAGCCTACGCCACCTTATGTCAGCTTTGGGTTTAGAGGTCAATTTTAGGAAATCACATTTTATGGTTTGCGGAAGACCCTTGAGCAGGGTGGGGGAGCTAAGGGTGGAGTATCAAGTTATTAGCAGGGTCCATGAGTTCCCATACTTAGGGGTCATTTTTGATGAGAAAGGATCTTGGAAACCCTGTATTGCTAGAAGGGGTGTGCTTTTTCATGCAACAGTTGGTGCGACTTTTGATTTTGCTGTAAGGGTAGGTAGTAAACCTATCAAGCCCTTGCTTGAAATGTATAGGCGGAAATGCCTTCCTGTCCTGTTGTATGGTGCGGCATTTTGGGGGTATAGGGATACCCGTGCCCTTATGGTGGAAGAAAATCGGTTCTGCAGAAGGCTATTGGGAGTTGGACAAATTATCCCTGGTTTCTGCCTTCACCTGGAACTGGAGCTTGAGTTTGAGCAGGACACTATCCAGTTGTCTCCCCTTCTGTTATGGATCTCAATCTGGAGTAACGAACATGCCACTCTTAATAGGGATATATTAAGGGATTGTTTAGCTTTTGTCAATGCAAAGAATATTCCCTGGCTGACGCACATAAGGAAGATGGCTCATGACCTGGGGCGGCCTGAACTGTTTGACTATCCTGAGGGCCTGACTAGCTATGATAAGAAATGGGTTAAGGATAATTTTCTGAGAATCCAGGAGACCAAGAGGGAGGGGGAGGTTTTAGGGAAAAAATCGATCAGGGATTTCATCATGCTAAAGATGTGGGTGGGTCCTGAGCGTTATCTCTTAGAGATAAAGGATGTGAGGGAAAGGTCTATTATAACTCGATTCCGTCTGGGGATCATTAGAAGTAATCTGTGTTTCCCGCTAGGTCAGTATGGGGAAACATTTATTAAACCTTGCCCCTGTGATGGGGTGTCCCAACAGACCTTGCTCCATTTTACAGTGTTTTGTGTTTTTTATGCATCGTTTAGAACTCGATTTTTATTACCTCTCCTAAGGCCCAAGGGCTTCGTGCAATATCGTCCTGCCTTTATGTGGTTGCAAATGGCCTCAGATGTATTGGTGTGGAAGGGCCTGGGATCATTCCTGAAGGGAGCTATTACTTGGCGTAAAAATGTAGAATTTTTAGAATGAATTCTCCTATCTTATTGTTTTTTATGAATGAGGTTTTTATATGTTTATATTTTTGATGGGTGTTTTTACTATATATGGTTTTATTGGTATATTAACAATGTATTGGTGATTATTTGCTGTAATGGATACATTTTTTCATACCGAATAAAAGTTTTGTTTACCTACAAGGACTGTGGGTAATTACCTGGGGACCGGAAAAAATATGTTCATCGTGAGGCATGCTAAGAAAACAGAACTAAGGGCCAGATGTAGGAAGATTCCAATTTGCGACTTGCAAATTGTGAGTCAGAGTGACTAGCAATTTGCGAGTCGCAAATTGGAATGTAGGATGGTGTCCCTGACACCATCTGCGACTCGCAAGGGGGTCGCAAAGGCCCACCTCATTAATATTAATGAGGAGGGTCGCAATTTGCGACCACCTTGCGAGTGGCGGCATTCACAGGGATGGTGGCCTGCTGCGGACAGCAGACCACCATGTCTGTGGCTGCTTTTTAATAAAGCAGTTTTTCTTATTTTGTAATGCAGCCCGTATTACTTAAAGGAAAACGAGATGCATTACAAAAACGAAAAATTAAACGTTTTTGTTTAATTTTTTCAGAGCAGGCAGTGGTCCATAGGACCACTGCCTGCTCTGAAAAAATGTTTGCAGTTCCATTCACAAAGGGGAAGGGGTCCCCAGGGGTCCCCTGGGGACCCCTTCCCTTTTGCGAATGGGTTACCACCCATTTCAAATGGGTACAAACTGCGATTGGTTTGCAACCACGTTTGCTTTCACAATGCAATCTGGCATTGCACTGCGAGTCGCAATTAGGAAGGGGACTCCCCTTCCTAATTGTGACTCGCAAACCCATTTTGCGATTCAGTAACCAGGTTACCGAATCGCAAAACAGGTTTTGTGCATTGCATAGTGCAGTTTGCACGTTGCAAACAGCGAAAATCAATGTTTGCGACGTCCAAACTGTTACCTACATCTGGCCCTAAGTGAGGGCTGCTATACTTGCCTGGGAGCCAAATTGTTGAACGATGATGCTACCATATGAGTAACAAAAAGGGTGTTCTTAAGCATGAATTGTTATGGTTTTAGCCTCAAACTTAACTTTTATGTACTTGTTATACCGATTTTTTAAGATTAGGACTTCTAAAGTAGCACCTTTGAATATGCTATTCAAATAATGAGTGATAAGGTACTTGACAAGTTTCCAAACGCTTGTTCACGATCTTGTCTACTCAGGGCAGTTTATTGTGTTTATAAAGGTTCAGAAATAATTTTACTGACCATCAACATCACCTCTCTAAAGACCTAGGGATAATGAAAAATCAAACTACTCCTTAAGGCTCAGGTATTCCAGAGAGGTAAAAATATATTTAGAGAAGAAGTGTGGGACAAAGTACGGTCCAGTGGTGGATTTTCAACTGCATCTTCATTTAAAAGCGGTGTGGGAAGGTAATATCATTTACAGAGGGCAAATGCTCAATCAAACTGACCACTTTCTGCAACTAAATCACCAGAAACAATATTAAACTACCAAATAAGTTCTGACCGATGAAGAGCAAGACCCTAATCACTTACACAATATGTGATGGTGCCCTGCTTTTCAGACAAACCAGGGAGATTGTGGTATGCCCCTTCAACCTCCAAACAGGGAGATTCTAATCCAATGTCCAATGATTGGTTGATATAAATACGTGATATGAGTTAGATATTCTCACTCTGACTGCTGGTTGGTGCGTTGTTTGGGAACTGATGCACCTCATCACAAAACTCTTCTCACCAATTGGGCACTTTTAGAAATTGACTTGCATCTCTATCACGTTAGGGGCTCCGGAATAGTTACTAGGATCGGCAAATAATTATTTCTGCAATCATTAAATTTTTCTCAGTGTTTAACAACATGGCCGACCGTTATCCAGTGCAAACGCATTCTCCAAGAAGTAATCGAACGGCAAAACTGACAGTGACTTTAAGTCTTAATTTAGTACTTTACAATTTCCCACAGTGTCCCAGATGCATTACCCTCCTGTAGT
Organism: Pleurodeles waltl; assembly: GCF_031143425.1. Taxonomy (NCBI): domain Eukaryota; kingdom Metazoa; phylum Chordata; class Amphibia; order Caudata; family Salamandridae; genus Pleurodeles; species Pleurodeles waltl. The sequence goes on from NC_090446.1 coordinate 941,394,137, forward strand.
TTCAAAACTATTATTTCGTGTTGAAATATTTTGTGTTCAATTCGTGAAAATTTAGAAACTTTCACATTAAAAAAGTTTGAGCCCTCAGCAGAAATAGTGTGTCAGGAGAACTGGTGACTATTAACATCTGTAAATGTAAAAAGAAATACACTAGAAGGCCTACTTTCCAAAATACTGCCATCAAAAGTATTGATCGCCCAATTAAAAAATAATGTTCTGTAGTTCTGCTATGGAATAGCTACTACCTTTCAACCTTGTACCATGAACTTGTGTTTCTTGGCTTATTGGGCCTAGGTTGAGTTCACTCCACCTGATCAGACTACTGAAGGCTAGGCATAACACCTTTTCCTGTTGTTCCCTGTGAAAAGTGGACCACCTGACAGAGGACATAGTTTGTACCTTTCTTGGGAATCAGCAGGTTGGAGATGTGGAGCGAGAGGGCAAGCTACGCTGGTTGTCTCTTTTGTTATGGGTTGTTTTTATTTTCATTATGATGAATTACGTTGATGCCCGACTAGACCCATATACCAGTAACCTCTCAACACGGGCAGAGGGGAAGCTGTTTCTACAAAACTATTTTCTTCCTTCACTTATTTATACATGTATCAATTTCTTAGACACCTCAGCCGACTATGTCGGCAGATTAGTAATGTAATTTATCGATGTATACAGCACCTGTTATAAGAAAAATCAATAAAGATATTTGAGAAGAAAATATATGCCCCTTAGTTGGGAATCCATTTATCAACCTCCTCCAGGGCAAACTCTTATTTCTGAGGGCAGACTGGTACTTCCACAGATACTGCTTTATTTGCCTATCCTAAATTCTCATCATTGGGGTTGGGAAGTTGGTCGTGGATTTTTGGTTGTGCAGAGCTTCAAGGATTTTGTTGTGGCTCAGTTGTCGCCTTTTTCAAGCTCCAGAAAGCTATTTCATAGTTGACAAAATGTATAACTCTTAAATTTGTTCAGCTCGGTATCATTTTGTGTATAGGTTTTCTGTAAGTGAAATGACAGTGAACAATCATGTGGCAATAGTGAATCACAATGGTACCAAAAATTATGCACTTCAACGAATCTCAAAGTTATCAAAACATTTACGACTCGAAGTGATGAACTCTTAATATGGCATATAGGTATAATGTTATATGCAATGCTTAATAAGTAAGGGCCCAAGGAAAATTTCACGAGGGCTCAGTAATTGACCTGGTCGACAATTTTCGAGGTGAAATAAAAAATAAAATAAAATGCACTTATCTTGCCTCTATTCCCTACCACCTCGCTCGTTGCTCCTCTTATGGTGTCTCAGCATTCACTGCTAGGACACCAGCACAAGCTACCCTGCAATTGTGGTGCTGCTTTATGCTAAACCTAGCATAAAAACAGCACCAGGATTGGTCAGAGTGGCTCGGAGTGTGCATGTGTGTATGGCTGGCCTCAGACGGCTGGCCAAACACACATGCGCACTTAGGTGCATTCTCCCCTTCTCCCCTCTCCCGTGGCCTAGCCCACCCCTCCTTGCACTGCAGGCTGTGCCAGAAGCAGAAAAATAAAATGATAGTGAACTATTGTTTTATTTTTCTGGTTCTGGATCAGCCAGTGGGGCGACACTCCATTGCCATAGCGAAGGAGCCGCCCCTGGTCATGCTGTAGGTATAATTTTCCTTTCAGAATCCTTTGCATCTCAGTGGCAGCATTGCTAGGTTTGTGTTGCAAAATTCCCTCACATTGCGGTCAGAGAAAGTAAATAAATAACTTGAATCTCCATGTTTTTCCGTTCATTTGCCATACCAGTGTAGCCCAACGATGTCAGCGTTCAACAGTTCAGTGTTAACAGTTTGTAGACATAACCATATTGAGTCTGTACTCCCTGTGAAGAATCAGGTTACAGCAGTTATTAAGGCTGTTCATTTAGCTGTTTATGCTAAAATTAATTTTCCACCTTTTTTATTTTTTCACACAAAGTTCAAACGTTGAATGTTTCTATTTTGGCTTGTCGGGACTATTATAACTCTTCTTATTAGATCTGCCAGATTATCTGATTGACTTCACTTTAACAAAGTTAGCTCTAGATTGTAAGTCTAGAGAGCACATCTCCCCGGCTTTGGCTACTCTTCACCGCCTTCCAGTGAAGAAATGAATTAAGTTCAAATCTCTGCACTTGGTGCACAAACCACCAGGGGCAGTTCCTCCTAAAGAGTGGAGGAGATTTGTCCCGCCTGCTGTGAGCGCAGTAGGCAAACACAAATAAATGAAATGGCATAATAATGCCATTTTATTTCGCTACCAGCTTGCGTTGTGTACAGCGCGAGCGTGAGGGCAGAGGGAGGGGCTGAATCCTGCAATTGCAGGATGACTGCTGCCCCTTTCAGTGTGCATGTCGGGTTGGCTGGCTGTCTTGCTACAGTCATCCCGACATGCACATTGTAGACCCAGCAATCCTAAGGCTTTCAAACAGCCAGGGTATTGCAGGCACAGGCCCCCAGTCTCAAAATTAGCTTTGGGTTAGCCTGCTCCCACCGATTCTGGAGCTGCTTTCATGCTGAAAACAGCATGAGAGCAGCTTTAGGATTGGTTGGATTCACGTTCCACTGAGCAGGAAGGAAGTCCTTCCATTCCTGCTCGTGGACGCTGGGGGAAAAGTGCTGATCTGGGGGAGACGCATATATGGTGAGTTTGGCGGCATCGTGCCACACCATATTTTAGTCTTGCTAGCTGCCACTGCACATTAATTTTTCTTCCAATCTCTCTCTACTTTATCATCGGTTGAAATAACATAAAACAAAGAAAGTGATGAGATTTAATGGAAGATTTCTCATGGAAGACCCTAGATTTCATATGAAAACCACAAAAAGAAGTGCCTTTTCAGTGGCCGAAGCTGCATATTGGAATACTTTGCCTCTCTGCCTTCATCAGGAAGTGAATTATCGATAAATTGAGAAGGCTTTAAAAACATGACTGTTTCCTTTATCACAACGCTGACTGTTTGAGTGTTTGTTCTATACTATAAGGTTATAAATCTTCTTGGATCTTATCTAGCTCCAAGACACCCTTAGTGTGACTGGTGTGCTCTGTAAATGCTAAAGCTAACCGAATTAGGTTTAAGATAGAAAATATATTCACTGTGCAGTCAGAGAAGGGAAATTAAATCATAGATCTCCATTAAAAAAAAATAATTATTAGCTGCATCTCAAAGAAACCTGTCTGGCATTTGATAAGCTTTCTTAAAAAGCACAGTAAATGTTGCCACAAAAAAAAATTCAAAGACCTCTGTATTGCTCCCTCTCAATCTGAACTTCTTCAAGGGTGTCTGAAGTGCTGCAGCACCCCCGCACTTCTAGTGCCAGTATGTGCTGGTGAACACTCACGAGTATTGCATTTATTTTCTGAAACCGGCTGTTGGTTTGCATGGATTATTTGGTCCTTTATGTATTTCAATGGTGCACTGGAGAGAGATGTTGCATAAGAAATTCAAGGCGACTATCATCTACACAGTGGTTCAAGCAGCCTAGGAGTATGCAGTATAGGTGTAATGCAAGCATTTCCAAGATTATGGTAGAACATTTTGTTAGATATTTTAATGAGGGAAATGCTGACCTTGTTGAAAGCCCTAGCTCCCCTTGGAGATCTCTGCATGGCGTCCGCCTTATGTGTGTTTTTAGAGGGTTTTTGATGATTGCACTGATTTAGGATAAATGATATGAGCTAACATGTGATCAGTGTTTGTTCAGGTTTTGTTTTGCTTACTGTCAGGGATCATGTTAGGCGGCAAGCCAGGGGCTGGAAATTTTGGAGAACAGTGCTGTGGAATATTAGACGGTGACTCCATCACCCCCTGCCAGAACCACTAATCAAGTCTACTAAAGATTTAAACCATTACAACAGAGTGGTGTCATCCCTTGAAACAGACAAAGTCCTCTGAGATTGAGGTCTCTACATCATTGCTAGGGGTGGACCGAATTCGATGAGTTTCACTCTGTGGATTTCCGCAGTGTTACATGAAAACTCAACGAGATTCCGTGGAGTTCCCCAAATGGCTGGAAACCGCCATGTTGTCCTGCTTGGGGTGAGAAAATATCACTGGGTGCCCTCCTAGCCCCTGAAAATTGTGCTAGGGGAAGCCAATTCTTGCTCACACTCGCCAATTTAACGTTGGCAAGCCGCATGTGAGAAAATAATTCCACCAGGCGATGGTTGGTGGTATTTTCCCAGAACTCAGCATTACAAATGGAACACAGAGTAGCAAGAATTCTGCCAATACTGCTGGTGGAGCAGAATTTATCGCCCACTCTTAATCAGTACCATTGCTAAGGGTTGGCAGGAGAATTTGGTGAGTCCTCAACTCTGAACCTTGACAGTTTGCCAGACCAAATATGGACCCGTCGGAAACCCCTATTCAGATGATGGCTCAAGTGATTAATAAGTTTCCCAAAGAGCTTGAGACTGTGAGGCAAGAGCTATTCGAAAGGGTTGTATGAACGAGTCAAACTCTAGTTCCAGTTATTTTTCCACCTCGTCATGTAATGATAACCCCACGACAAGTGTTATGAATGCCACTGATATTTTATGGAACTGTCCAGGAGTGGATGGAAGTGTGATTGTTACCTCTTTTTTGGTTTTGGCCCTGCCTAGGAAATTCAGAGGGAAAACTCATAAGTTTTAAAACTTTATGGTCCAGTATCAAATGTACTTCTTATAAAAATTCCAGATGTTTAATAATGACACTTTAAAAGTTGCATTTATATTATCATACCTTAAGAAACTTTGATGTGACCTATGCTATTCATATTATTTCAAAGCCCTCTATTGTCTAGCTGAACTCAAATCATGGCTCAGTATGCCACCATTGTCTGTCAGAAACATTCCACCCCATCAGCAAATTCTAGCCAAACAAAAAAATCATGATTCAGGAAGTTATGTGACTCGTTTCCACCACCTGTTGTCTGAGGAGAATGGATGGATACATCCGCCATTGCAGCCATTTACTAAGATCTCTGAGATGTTCATAAGGATGCCTTTTCATTAGCAGTAAATCAACCAACCACATAGGCAGCTTTAATTGACCTAATAAAAGGACACCCAACAATATGTTCCAAGAGCCACACATATAATTGAAAAGCTTGGCCTAATAAAGTCCCAGATGGCAGTCATGCTGTCCCTTAGGCTGAGGTTCTATGCAGAGTGGGGATTCACAAAAGACTTTTTCAACTGAAAACAGGGAAGGCAGTAGGAAGATAGAACTGTGCTTCTACAGTGGAAAGACTGGACATTTGTTAAGGGCCTACCCTCAGTTATAGGGAAACAACTCAGCCCATCCATGAACAATAGATTTGGGACTGGCTCACAAATTACTGAAGTGGCCATTACAGATCAACCACATTATTTCCTGAAGTTATGATTGCTACTTCTCAAGGACCCATAATGGATCTTGCTGTGCTAGATTCTGGAGCATTGGGATGCTTAATAGATAATCAATTTAAGCAACATTCCAGATTCCTATTAAGGAAGAAATCCAAGGAATAGACAGGCCTGTGTTCACTTCAGCAGTAGTACGTTTTGAGATCCTTCCATTACTTATGGCTACATTGAGAGGACACATTGAATGATTCACTTACATTTAACCAAAGCCCCATCCTTTTCTACCTTCCTCTGCACTACATGGCATACGAAACATAACCTCTGAATACACTGGAATATACAGGAGATCTCCTTTAACTCTGAATATTGTGACAGCCATTTCTTTCCAAAACCAACCAATGGCAAGACTCAGTCACTGACATGCTTTGTGTTGCAGTCTAATTTCCAGAAACCACCCAACAAGTGAAGAAGGATGGAGAGATCTTTCCTCCACAGTACCAATAATTTATAGACATGTTTAGCAAGAAGGGAGCCAACACTATTCCACCACTTTGAGTGTATGACTGCTGTACTGACCTATTACTTGAAGAGCCCATTCCACATGGGAAGATCTATCCATTAAGGATGAAGAAGGATTACTCTTTATCACAATACCTTCAAAAAAATGGAGATAAAGGCTGAATTTGACACTCCACCTCTCCCACAGCGTGCCAATCTTCTTTGTGGCAAAAGTGAATGGAGAATACTGACCATGCATGGACGTTCAATAACTAAACGTAATTACTATACGAAACTGATATTCTCTTCCCCTCACATCTGGACTTCTGAATCAAATTAAATTTGCCAAAATATTCTCTAAACTAGATCTCAGAGGAGAATACAACTTAGCATGGATACATGAAGTGGACAAATGGAAGATGGTATTCAGTATCAGGCAATAGCATTTTGAATATCTAATAATGCTTTTTGGCCTCTGTAGTTCTCTTGCTGGCTTCCAGCACTTCATCAAAACAACAAGTTCAGAAACATATTAAACATGTATGAGGTAGTATATCCTGATGACATTTTGACCAACTGATCTTACTTAGAAGAACATCAATGTGAATGTTTGGAAGTGCTTTTAAAGTTAAGAAAGCTGTCCTTATATGCCAAAGCTGAGAAGTAATTTTTCTACAATTTCCTTTCTTGGCTTTGAGATCCATGTATACGGCATAAGAATGGACCCTGCTAAGGTAAAAGCAGTATTAGATGGCCCTCTCTGAAAAACATAAAAAGAGGTCAGAGGTTTATTAATTCCAGCAATGTTTATTGACAAGTCATACAGCACAGCCATTATTCAATGAATAGTTTGCTTAACTCAGAAGGAGTGAATTTCAAGTCAGGCCAATTACAGGGTCAGGCCTTGAACCAACTGAATATAACTTTTACCTCTCCTCTGTTATTGAGATATCCCAACGATTTACTGCTCTTTCTAGTAGAAATAGATTACTCCTCTTTTGCCACTGAAGCCGTACTATCACAAAGGGATCCCAAAAATGATTCTATCCACAAACCTCAACAGACATGGACTGTTTATGATCGAGAGCTACTATTGATTAGAGGTATTTTCTCATTGGAGACTCCATCTCCAAAGGAGTTAAGAATAAAATTATTGTATCGACTAATCACAAGAACTAAATATATATCACCTTGATGAAATGTTCTATTTCTTGTCATGCTAGATGGCTCTTTCTCTTTTCTCATTTTGAATTTCCTATCTTGTATTCACAGAGCAAAAGACATGGGAAAGTTTATGCACTGTCTTATCAAAGAGTCTTTCAATCCAAGACCAAAGAAGAGACCTCCTACATTCAAAAACTTTCTGCCTGGCCCACTACAGATTTTCATAATTTCTTCAGTCATTTTCAAAAGGATGTCTTTGCACTGCAATGGATTAAATGAAGAACCTCTACAAAGATCAGTCCACAAAGGGTTTTGTGTAAAGATGGTGCACTGCACCATCCAAGCAAAATGATGGTGTTTAATTTTTGTAATGGTACCATGACTCTCCGGCAGCTGGTCACCCAGGTAGGAAAAAGATGACAGAACTCATCACCAGAGATTTTTGGTGGTCAGGGATAAGGAAGGCCATGGGTCTCCATCCTTTTCGGTAATAAGAGCTACTTATGTTCAGCCAAAATTCTCTCAATCTACTAATAATATTAGAGATGTAATAATAACCACATAAGACAAGGTTACATTATTTTCCATTTTAAGTAAGATTGCCAGAAATGATCACCTCAGTGCATCAGGCATGGTTGCCAGCAGTAATGTAAAAGATTCTTTGTCTATGTGGAGTGCCTCTACATGAGTAACACATAAAAGCTATTGCTGAAAAGCAACTAGAACCAAGGTAATAATATTAGTACTAAGGGCTCCCCAACATCATTTCAGTTTTAGCACTCAAATATCAGCTTTAAATATATATTGGATATTCAACCATTTTTCTGCAAACAGCTTATAATTTATGAAAATACACACATTTTCATCTAGAATACATGCTTTCCATTTTAAGTATATATATATATTATTCCAACTAATCAAAAGCTTCAAGTGTACCTCACTAGGCTTCACATACGAAAGCTACTTACAGGTACCTACAGTGCTACCAGTAGCTCACAAGTTACTCGTTGGCGAAGCCTGAGGAAGACCAGCCAGGACTCTATCACTGGGTGTCCCATTTGTGCTAAAGCCAAAGCTCTCCACTGAGAGATTGCAACAAACTCTGCCCACTCTGCATCCCTATCCACAGTCCCTTCCAATCTCACTATTACAGGATCTTTATGTCATACAGAAGGCTTCCTACCAGCATTTAGAAAAAAGTTGAATATAAGTGTAATGCAGACCAACACCAAAGAAAGGCTCCTGAGTATGAAGTTGGAAGTAAAACCTGATCGTTCAATAAAAATCTAACCATTCTGGCACCCACTTTAACTTCACCTCTTGATTTCTAGGACCTGTCCCTGTTATTAGAAAGATTGGAAAGACTGTCTTACAACTAACATTCCTCCCTGGCACATTCTCCTTGCATGTCACATCTCCCAGGTTAAACCCACGGTCGATATCTTTCCAATAAGTCTCCTCCAGCCAATGTATATGGGTCACAAGAGTATGAGTTGAGGAAATTATGGATTCATGTGTGTTTCTAGACAAATTACAATACGTTTTGATCTATAATGATATTGTTAGACCTGGCATCCTTGGCGTGGTTTCCTCTAACTTTTTGCCCTCTAACCTCCTGTTTTGCTGACCTTGTTTTGCTGGCTTTAGGACTCTGGGCACTTTACCACTGCTAACCAGTGCTAAGGTACAAGTGCTCTCTGCTTAAAACATGGTAACATTGGCTGATCCAAAATTGGCATATTTAGTTTACTTCTAAGACCCGAGTGAACTGCAGTACCTGTGCCCAATGCCTGTAAATTAAGTGCTACTGGTGGGCCTGCAGCACTGATTGTGCCACACACCTCAGTAGCCCTTTAAACATGGCTCAGGCCTGCCATTGCAGAGAGTGTGTGTGCAGTCTTAAACTACCTGTCAACCTGGAAAGTTAGCTCTCTTGCCAGGCCCAAACCTTCCTTTTTAATACATATAGGTCACCACTAAGGTAGGCCCGGGTCAGCCCCATGGACAGGGTGCAGTGTAGTTAAAACGTTGAACATGTACTTTTATGTTTTACATGTCCAGGTAGTGAGACATTCTTAAATGTGTTTGTCACTACTGCAAGGCCTATCTAGAGTTAGCATTGGGATTGGCTTTACATTTCATAAGAGTAATTGAGAACAAATGGGTCCCCCAAGTCTGGTGTCTCTGGAATCACAATTTAAAATCACAACTGATGATAAAGTTGGAAACTGTAATTCTGAAAATGCCACTTTTAGAAAGTTGCCATTTTCCCACCTTAAATCATCTAGTGCCTTCTGTCTGTCTCTGAATACACGTCTGGGTGGGTGAGAGCTGGGCTTTTGTGCATTTTCTCCAGACAGGCACACACTAAGGGATCTTAGACTAATATCCTGGTGGGCCATCCTGGACAGCATGGGAGGGAGAAGATGGGCTGTGTCCTGTTCCCAGACAGAGGTCTACATAACCCCCTGTAGTGAGTCTAAAACCAGGGCAGGAACGGCAGGGACTCTGTGCGCTGAAATGGCTTTTCTTTGAAGTCTCCACCACTTCAACGACATCGCTGGGTATAAGAACTGGACTTCTGACCCCACTAAATCAGTACCCTTTTGGATCTGAGGACATTATGCCAGGAAGAAGGACTGCTGTACTGTGGAAAGGACTGTGACTCTGCTGGACTCTGCTGGACTTTGCTCACTCCTGGGTGCTGTGCCTACCCAGCTGCCCTCCTTGCCTGGGAGTGAGAAGCACTGGACCTGCATCTCTACATCCCAAGAACCAAGGTGACTCCAAGGGCTTGCAGATTTGCCTACTGTTCTTGCGTCTATCTCATGGACATCACAGACTTCGCTCCATCCAGCACCTGGACGTTGCTTGATGCAAGTCTTGCCCTGCCAAGGGGTGCCATTCCAGTCATGGGCCTTTGAAAGTGGATAAAGTGCTGCAACTGCCACAACCTGTACATTGCCAATGGCACTAGTCAGAACCAACACATCTCCCCTCGACACCGAAGCATTACTGCTGTGGATAATAATAATACATCACCGATTGTGCCAGTCAGAAATGGCTCATCTCCCTATGAGGCTAACGTATCAGTACTACCACGAGGACAAGGACATCGCATCGCTGGCTGTGTGGCTCGACACTGACGCATCACGTTCGTCCAGGGGTGCTTGATGACAATGCATCCCAAGTGCGTGGTACGAGAATGACACATCACATACAAATCCTGAAGGATCGTAACTGACGCATAGCATCTCTGCTCCCCACATATTGCCCCTCAATATCAACAAAACACTCCAGCATGGTAATGTTTCAGCAGGACAGGGTTGGTCCCTGTAGCCAGCTTTCAAGCACTATAGTTGCAGATATTCTTTAAAAAATCATATCTCAACAGCTACTTCGATTTTTGTTGTTTGGTCTTGTTTTGTTCATTAAATTAAGCTCTATTTTTCTAACCATGTGTGGTATCTTTTTGTGTAGTGGTTTCACAGTTTTTCTGTTTTAAGTGTTGCCCAAATACTTTACACATTGTCTCCTAAGTTAAGCCTGCCTGCTCTGTGCCTAACCACTGAGTGGGTGAGCACAGGTTAATTTATGGTGTATATCTGAATTACCCTGACTAGGATTGTGGTCCTTGCTTGGACAGGGTGCATACCTCTGCCAACAAGAAACCCAATTTCTAACAGATATGAAACTTCATAAAGATCATAGGAATCTGCAGATTTTGTTCATGTCCTGAGTTTGATTAAGAAATTCCATAGACAACACCTGTTAAATGCAGGGCCATACAGGGCGCAGAGGACATGTAATGTTGTGGATTCTTTCAGGAATCAGGTTAGGTGACAGGTATACAGGGGCTGGAAGAGCTGGAGAACCGGGATATGAACTCATACATGGGCAGGATCACTAAATTGCTAACTTTCAGGGAAATTAAACTCCATTGCTTTCTGGGTAAAGGTTATATCCAGGTCATGAAGGGTAGAGCTCTACTTAGACTCCATGAGACATCAGTTCAGTGCCTGGCAATGAGTTGTGTTGTTGCATTGGCTTTTCTGACCCTCTGTATAGTTTGAGTCCGTTTTAGTGTCCCCGCAGTTTGTTAGTTTGTCTCTTTTCCCTTCATTACTCCCCTCCTTAGTATTGCCCTCCTGGTTGTCTGTCTATTAAACCCTGTTTCTTGTGTGCCTGGCGGTGTTCAGGGGCATTTGCTATATTCCTAGTCCGCTTCAGCCTTGTTATTTCATCATATGCTGAAGCCATAGGTCAGATCCAAGATTCATGCCATCAAGGCAGATTGGCGCCATCCCTTGAAACAGGCGAAATCTCAGACAGTGAGCTTCAGTCCTGTACTTTTCTCTTACTGCCCATCTCTGTTTCTCCTCTTTGTTGTCTCTGGTGATATTTATCACTCTGTTCACGACAACAGCAGCTAATAGATGGCAGGGATTTTTAGTAGGTCCAGAACTCCGAACCTTGACATCCTTTCCCCACCTTCTCCCATGCCAGACTCTTCCTTCTGAATTGTGTAATTCTGCTACCTAATTACATTATGTTTTAAGGGCAGTATGCTCAACATCATATAAATGTGTGCACTTTCTTGCATTGTTTTCATTAATCATAATGTCATATCTGGCTTTTACTGTCCTTATTCCAATACTCTTCAATAATACAATTAATCTACCAGATATGTGAGAGCAGCTTATATGATTTGCATATAAGCTCTCATTCTGAGCCAGTATAGAGGTGGTTTTGCACTGTACACTCACCTTTTCGCAATGATTTCTACAATAACTCCTCCATATGAATCTAGTTTGTGGATATGAACGAATCAACATTTTCAGCTCTGCACTTGCTATTCACAGATATTTGGAAATCTTGCACCTGTCAAATTTTCATTTGCGCTTGAGAAATATATTTTTGCAATCTCAGTTGCATAGTAGGCTGGTATGATAACAAAATAGGCTAAGTGCCTACCTAGGAACATTTAACACACCAGCCAGGATCCTGCCAACTGTCTACAGCCTTTCATTCAGACAAGTTGCATGAAATAACTACCATACATTTGTGCAATAATGAACAAGTTACTTATCTTTGGCAATACCTTATTTGGTGAAGAGACTCTATCAAGCCACAGATTCCTTACCTTAGAATAATCCCCAGGCATCAGAACAGATCCGGAAACTTTTTGAGTAGTACCTCTGAACTCCAGTAGGTGGCACTGTTCAGCTCCACTTTGGTGCTGTCCATGCCAGAAGTGACATGTGCAGTGCCTATATCCCTCAGCTCGCTAACATCAGTTACTTTTCACAATCTTTTCACGCCAGAAGCGCAGAACTACGGAGGTTTCTGATGTACTGGCATGTAGCACTAAGGGCATCATAAGGGTGCCCTATATGAATAAATCCATTCACATGGCGGGGAGGATGGGAGAATTGGTAAGGAATCTGTGGCTAGGTAGTCTCTTCCAGATAAGGCATTACAGAAGGTTAGTAGCTTGTTCATCTGATAAAAAACTTCTTGCTGCAGATTCCTTTCCTTGGAAGATACCCAAGCAATACCTCTCCGAAGATGGGTCTGTGAACAGATTTAGACCAAGAAGTCCTGGAGAACCAAACAGGCAAAGTGCCCATCACTACAGATGTGACTTTCAGGGCAGTAGTGTTTGGTGAACATGTGCAGAGACACCCGCGTTGCTGCCCAACAGATGTCCAGGACAGGGTCTACGCAAGCTATTTTAGTGGTCACAGTTTTGGCTCCGGTGGAATCAGTGCAAGCTCTCAGGGTGTTGATTCTTGGCCAGTGTGTAGCAAATTTAAATGTGAAGCACTATCGACCATGAGAGGGTCCATTTCTGCACAGCTTTTTCATTTCTTTGTCCTGAAGTACCCAATGAAAAGTTGCTTGTCCATCTGGAACGCTCTGGTACCAGCAATATAGAACAATAATGTTCTTTTTGGGTCCAGTCGGTGGAATTCTCCTCTTCTGTGGAAGGGTGAGGCAGAGCAAAGAAGGTAAGCAAGGTGATATGTTTGCCCACATGAAAAGATGGCACCACTTTCGGGAGAAAAGAAGCTGGGTGTGAGGATTTGGGGTGTACTGTATGGTATGACTGGGTAGCTCTACCGTGCAGTACATACAGAAATACCATCTTGGGTCCAGTCAGCTATGTTCACTCAACCTAAAGCTCAACCCTGGGTGGCTGTGGCTGCGAGCAGTAAGGCTTAGAAAAGGAAAAATATGCAAAGCATTTAACAACACCTAAGTTAACAGAATACGAAAGTCACACAACATGAAAAAGAAACAAGAAACCAGGTTAGAAAAATAGATTTGAGTTTTATGTATCTTTAGGGACCTTGATCATCAACATTTATGGGAGGGTTCCGGAGATACAGATTTTTAAAGGTATAAATAACTTTAGCATCAAGCACAAACAAGCATTGGTAAACAAAAACTTTGGAAACCTTTGAAAAGTTTGGAAAAGTTAGTTTGTCAACTCTGGCCCGAGTTTGGCAACCAAATCTGACACGACAGAAATCGAGGGGCCAGAGAAGATACTTTGGACAGTTACATGGTCACCGGATAGTTTTAAGAGCAAGATCCAAACTATAGAATGATCTTCATATATAATAATGGAGTGTCCTGATTTTGAGGGATGCAAGCTCAAGGATGGTCCTGATGCTGTGCAGTCCACAAGGGTGAAGTCAGGGTGAGTCCTCGGTCCACACGTGAGTGGGGGCAATTCTGGCCACAGAGTTTGGGGTCCCATTAAGTCCTCTTTGTAGGGTGATATGGGCTGCCGATGCAGACCTTGCACTTTTGCAATACAGGGGTCACAGTGAAAACATTGGTGCAGGCTGGTGTCCCCTTGGGTTGACAAATCCAGTCACATCCTACATCCACGGGTCCAGCAGACACAGGCACCTCTTTTGGCTATTTCTGAATTGTCATTAGGAGCGCCTGACATCTGGCAGTAGTAAGACTTCTGCAGCAACTACTGAAGGTGCGACATGGGCTTCTGCAGCTTTGATGTCCCCAGTGCTGTTCTGCGGGGCAGCCAACTAACCCTTGGAGTCTCTGCTTTGGTCTGGGTCCAGGGACCAGTGTTTCCCTGTGGTAGGCATGCAGAACAGAGTTCAAACTCCTCTAGCCCAGGGTGCAGCACGTGCAATTGCTCTGGAGTCGTAGTCTCTCTTTGTGTGCTTCCAATAGGTGCAGAGTGTTGTTCTTCTCACCCCCCCATCCAGATCCAGCAAGTACTGAGGGTCAATGTGACAGGGGTGTCACATTTATCCCAGGAAAAGAAGGGGACCATGCAGTCAATAGCCATGAGCTACCGGGTCCTCTCCTTCCCAGTGACAAAGTTCCTGTGATGTGTGGCATCTGGCTAGCCCAGAATGCCACATTCTTGCCCCTTCTAAGATGTCATGACCCTTCCTCGTTCGTGAGGAGCGAGGTAGCCCACCCTAGAGGTGTGGCTACCTAGAAACACCAGGCCCATGGTAAATCCAGTTTTGGGGCACTTTTCCACCTCTGGCCCTGTCCCCTTATCGTCTTTAAAGACAAAAGGCATCCTGCTGAGGGCTGTTGCACCAGGCAGCCCATCAAATGCAGCTTCCCCATGGAAGCATGTCCAGAGGCTAATCCCCGGAGTGATCATCCTGGCAGAGGAGGTGACACCTCACTGCTGCTGCACTGCCTTTGTGCTTGCACCTGGAAGTCGTTCACACTTCTCCCCAGGCAGTCACAAAGCTGTCCACGTATGTGTGCCTTTGTCAGGCAGCTGGATGAGTAGAGCACAGAGTGGTCACTTTTCAAAAAGTGACATAAATAATAGTGGCATTAATTCCAACTCAAGCATCAGGTCGCATTTAATGGCACGATTAATTTGATACCTCAAATGTGTTAGCCAGCGGGACTACCCACTTTACCCACAGCAAAACAACAATTTGGAAGTGTTGCTGTTGAGACATGTCGGAATACATATGTCTTGCTTAACAAAATATAGCTCCCTGCCATAGGCCTCCATAGGCTGTCCTCAGGGGAGACTTACATATAATGCTAAGGGGCAGTGCAGCTTTGCCATAGGTTAAAAAGGGCAAGCTGAGCTTACATGGAGAGCACTGTCCTTCCAGTCTGCAGTGGCAGGCTGGGAGCCATTTTTTATCTTGTCACACAAAGGATGGACCAAGTAGTGCTGGAATCCTGAGTGGACATTCTGCCTTACATGCTCTGGGTACATATATTAGGGACTTATAAGTAAGTAAGTATTGGTTGAGTCCAATTTGACATATGCTTTGCTTGGGGTCAGAGCACTGGTACTGAAGTCTGATTAGCAGGTCTCAGTGCACTCTCAGAGTCAAAAAACCAACAGCATCAGTTCAAAAATGTGAGGGTGAACATGCAAAAAGAGGCATTTCCTAACACATGGGTTTTCAGAACCAGTTTGCCTGAATAGAACAGTGGTAGGAAGGGTGCACAGAAAACCTTTGCAGCTCACTGACCATCCTAGCCAATGTTAGGGGCACCAGAAAAAATGTTTTGATGGTGAGTAAATGGAAGTGGACAATTGTGTAAAGGCTCAAAGGGTGTAAAGGCTCAAAGGGTGTTGTGTAGAAGCTCAAAGGATATTCAAAATATCAGCACTAGATTGAGGACCCATTAGGGGAAAATGATTGGCTGCGGTGGAAACAGATGTTGGAGTCCCTTTAGGAAAAAAGACACAACAAGTGACTGAACAAAGAAGGTTCGTCTGGTAAGCACAAGAAAGACAAAATGGATGACAGTTAAACTTTAACAGTTCCCAAAGCAGAGCCCTGCTGGACCAGAGAAAGAATGAACAGTAAACCATGGGATAAGGGTGCAGAAATAGGGTCAATATGGATAAGTTACTTACCTGTAAATCCTAGTTCTCTTCTAGGGGTATCCTCATCAAAGTCATAAACATTGAATATTCCCGCCCTTGTGCGGGGACCCCAGAGCATATATAAAATACACACATATTATACATGTGTAAAACAGCAATGCAGGCTATAATGTTAAAACAGGCTAAAATGCTTTATTTCGATGAAGTTTTTTTTTTTTTTTTTTTTTTTATATTATAAAATTACAATAGAGAATAAATATCTACCCAAGCCCCCAAAACTGGGCTTAGGGAAGTAAGCAGCAGTAAACTCTAGAGAAAAAGAGAAAAAAAAAAACTGCATTGAAAAACAATGGAGCATTCTTAGCCAATAGGCTGCATGCAGGTTAACACAGGAGAACCATAAAAACTTTGGCACCGTGCCTTTAAGACCCTGAGCACCTCCAGTATCCCACCATGCCTCAGGGGTAAAGGAAAGGTGACAGTTGGTTCACAGTTAGGTCAGTTCTTTTTTACGGTGACAATCTGTGTAACTGATTCAAAATACAGTCTGTCCTGCACTTCTAGGAGACGTGCGTCCGGGGAGGAGGGTGGGTTGTTTATGACTTTGATGAGGATACCCCTGGAAGAGAACTAGGATTTACAGGTAAGTAACTTATCCTTCTCTTCCAGGGGATCCTCATCAATAGTCATAAACATTGAATAGATTAGCAAGCCCATCCCTAAACTCTGCGGACTGTCCGATAGAAGTGCAGGAATAGATACGTATTATGCAAATAAATTTCTCAGAGAGGCCTGCCCCACTTGGGCATCCGCTCTTGCATCTGAGTCTAAACAGTAATGTCTAGTAAACGTATGTACAGACTTCCATGTAGCAGCCTTACAAATCTCAGATATTGGAACATTGTTAAGGAGGGCAGCAGTAGCTGCTTTTCCCCTTGTGGAATGCGCTTTAGGCCTTGCTAGTAATTGTTTATTAGCCAGCTGGTAAGTATTAACAATACAAGAAACTATCCATCTTGATATCGTTCGTTTAGATGCTGCCTCTCCTGTCCTAAAATGACCATAATTTACAAACAAGCGGTTAGAGTGTCTAATCGATTTTGTCTTATCCAGATAAAATTTCAGCACTCTTTTCAAGTCTAAGGAGTGCAATGCTTTCTCTGCCGGAGTCTCCGGATTGGGAAAGAAAGTCGGTAAAGATATAGTCTGATTGATATGGAATTCTGACACCACCTTCGGAAGGAAAGATGGGTGAGTTCGCAGAACCACTCTATTGTCATGAAAAAACGTGTACGGTTCTTTGGAAGACAAAGCCTGGATTTCGCTGACCCTCCTCGCTGAAGTAATGGCCACTAAAAAAGCCGTCTTCCACGTAAGGTGTTGTAAAGAGGCCTTATGTACAGGTTCAAAAGGAGGGCCCATAAGTTTTGCCAATACTATGTTCAGTTCCCATGGAGGAGAAGGTCTCCGAATGGGCGGAAAAACTTTTTTCAAACCTTCTAAGAAATCCTTGACTACAGGTTTCGTAAAGAAGGATTCCTGAGAAGGTGACTTGCGATAGGCTGTAATAGCAGACAAATGTACCTTAATAGATGATACCTGCAGACCGGACTTTGCCAGATGAAGCAAATAGGACAGTATGACATCCTCCTGAGCCCGTATGCGATTCTGACCTTGTTGACAGCACCATATGTAGAATCTCTTCCACTTAAAAGCGTAAGAACGCCGCGTGGAAGGCCGTTTGAACTCTTTCAAGATGTTCATGCACTCCTGTGAGAGCCCTAGGTGCCCATACTGCAGGAATTCAGGAGCCATGCTGTTAAGCTCAGAGAGGGTAGGTTGGGATGTAGAATCCTGCCCTCCATTCTGCTCAGAAGATCCGGTCTGCACGGCAGCCTCCTGTGAGGTTTTTCCGATAGGTTGAGGAGATCTGTGTACCAGAATTGACGGGCGATTGTGGCGCTATGAGAATCATTCTGGTTCTGGATCTGTAAAGTTTGTTGATCACTGCTGGTATGAGGGGAATCGGCGGAAAAGCGTAGAGAAATATCCCTGACCAGTCGATCAACAGGGCATTCCTTTGAGATCCCGGACGGTAGAACCTGGATGCGAAGTCTGGGCATTTCTTGTTTACTTCGTCTGCGAAGAGGTCCAGTTGAGGCCGACCCCATTGAGCGAAGATGTATTCTGCGACTTCGCCGTGTAGGACCCAATCGTGAGCGTCCTCTAGGTGTCTGCTCAGAAAATCTGCTTCCACGTTTTGTTGACCTGGCAGGTGAACCGCTGTAAGTGACATTCCTCTGGCCATGAGCCAATGCCATATCGCTTGGGACTCTCGAGATAGGGGTAGGGATCTTGTTCCCCCCTGTTTGTTCAAATAATACATCGTGGTTGTATTGTCCGTTTGTATTAGGAGAGTTTTCCCCTGAATTAGTGGTATGAAAGACTTGAGAGCCAGATGGACCGCTCTGAGTTCTAGCAGATTGATGTGGTACTGCTTTTCCTTGTCTGACCACAGGCCCTGAGCTTGAAGGGGACCCAGATGAGCCCCTCATCCCTGAAGAGACGCATCCGTTACCAGAGTGTCGGATGGAACTACCTGGTGAAATGGAGCACCCACTGACAGATGAGGTCTGTGCATCCACCATCTCAATGACTGAAGTGCTACTGTCGGTAGTCGCACTCTGTCCTCCCAGCGACATGTCCTTTGGCTCCAGTTGCTCTCCAATGCCTCTTGGAGGGGCCTCATGTGGAGTCTGGCATTTGGGACAATAAAAATGCATGATGCCATGGAGCCCAGCAGCGATGTCACCTGACGTGCCGTAGGTGCGTTGGCTCTCAAAAGGTCCTGACACTTCCTGTCTATTGAGGATAGTCGTTCCTCCGAAGGATACACTCTTTGGAGTTCTGTGTTTATGATAGCTCCCAGGTAGTGAAGGTTCTGTGTTGGAATCAAGGTTGACTTTTGGTAATTGACCTGAAGACCTAGAGACTCGCAAACTCCGAGCACAATGTCCCGATGGCTTCTCACCTGCTCCGGGGAAGAAGCCTTCAGTAACCAGTCGTCTAGGTATGGATATATGAATATCTTTTGTTTTCGAAGATGCGCCGCTACCACTGCCATACATTTCGAGAAGACGCGTGGGGCAGATTTCAGGCCAAATGGTAGAACTCTGAACTGGTAATGCTGTAACGCTACTTGGAAGCGTAGGAATTTTCGATGTTTGGGAGCTATTGGGATGTGAAAATATGCATCCTGCAGGTCGATGGAGCACATCCAGTCTCCCTGATGTAGCTGAGGGAAAATCTGGTGAAGTGCTAGCATCCTGAACTTCTTTTTCCTTATGTATTTGTTCAGCAGCCGTAGGTCCAGAATTGGCCTGAAAACGCCCTCTCGACCCTTCTTCGCCACCAGAAAGTAACGGGAGTAAACCCCCTTTCCTCTGTGCGCAGGTGGAACCTTTTCTATGGCATTCTTTTGTAGGAGGGCGAGAGCCTCTTTGCGCAGCAGGCTGAGATGAGATGGATTGCCTTTGGTTGGTGGCAAGTGTGGTGGAGGCTGTTTGAAAAGAAGAGAGTAGCCATGTTCGACAATATTGAGCACCCATTTGTCTCTTGTGATAGAGTGCCACTCGTGAAGATAAGCTGTAATACTTCCCCCCACCAGAGTGGTGTACAGTGTCGAGGGAAGCGAGATCTCATTGTTTGGCCGGCGCTTTCGGAGTGGACTGTTGAGGTCTACTTGACCCTCGCTCCCTTGTGTTCCTTCACTGAAAAAGAGGGCGTCCCTGCCGTTGCTGTGACCTTTGGGACCAGTGAGGGGTTTGAACCCTCTGCTGGAAAGGGCGCCTGTCATAAGGCCTATACCTCCACCTGAAATCTTTCTTTCTTTCCAGGCCCACTGCCCTCATGGTATCCAGCTCGGTCTTCATGCGGGCCATTTCCTCGTCTGCATGGGCACCAAATAGAGAGTTCCTGGCGAATGGGAGATTCAGGATGCGTTGTTGTGCTTCCTGCTTTAAACCAGTGAGCCTCAGCCAGGAAGACCTCCTTGCACAGATTCCATGCGCGTACCCATGTGCAGCTAAATCCGCCCCATCTGCTGCCGCGCTGATAAACTGGTTGGATACCAGGCATCCTTCTTGCAGGATCTCTTGAAAATCTTGTCTGTCCTCTCTGGGCAATTTCTCTGTGAATCTATTGAGAGAGTCCCACAGAGAACGATCATACCTGCCCAGGAGTGCAGAAGCACTGGAGACTTTCATTGCCGAAGCCGCCGTCCCGCATATTTTTCTCCCCAGAGAGTCTAGATGCCTGCTCTCTTTATCCGGGGGGACCGTGGATGATGATGCCACAGAGTGGGTCTTTCGGGCTGCGGCTAATATTACCGAGTCCGGTGGCGGATCCTTCCTGAGGAACAAAGGGTCCTGTTCGGGAGCCTTGTATTTTTTGAGAATCCTAGCCGGGGCAGATTTGAGCGAGGCTGGGGCCAGAAAAGTGTCCATGGTTGGCTGCAACAAACCAGGCACTAGAGGCAGCAGCTTTTGTGATGCTGATCTCTGTTGTAGAGTCTCAAAGATGACCGACGAGGAGGTAGATGGCTCTGGAACCTCTATGTTTAGTTTCTGCGCTCCTCTTAACAGCACCTCGTTAAACGTGGTAATGTCATCCACCGGTGAGACCCTAGCAGGTGGAGAATCTGTTAGGGTGGGGGAGTAACGCCCGACAGATGATCCTGACGACGACCAAGAGGGTGATCTTCTTCGTGAACGAGACCTGGATCGTCATTGAGAACGAGACCTGCTGCGAGATGCTGTAGCAGAGCGCCCAGCCCTCGCGGCCGGTTGACGAGGAGCAGAACGAGCCCGTCCTGCTCTTGCTGTCGGTGATGGCGTTCTTGGCAGGGAGGCAGTAGGCGAGTACATTCGCGAATATTGCGAATCCGGGGAGGCCGCTGGTCTGTTAAGGCTCTCTAGCCATCTTGGAGATAGATTGATGGGCGAGACATGCCCAGATGATGCCGCTCTTGAACGAGATGAGTCACTCGGTATGGAGACCACTGGAGATGGTGCGGCCTTGTCTGGCGTGGGGCGATGTTCTACTCTCTGCGGGACAGGTAAAACCTGTGTCGACGTCGACGGCTGTGTTGACGTCGAAGGGCGCCCCACCGGTTGCTCTTGCCTCGACGTTGAGTGCCTCGACGTTGAGTGCCTCGACGTAGAGTGTCTCGACGTCGAACGGCGATCTTTGGACCTCGACCTGCTCGCCGTTGTGTGCCTCGATGTGGAGCGGTGGAAGCCGACAGCGGATGTCTCTCATGCCGTCGTGGTGATTTCGACGCCATGTCTCTTGACGTCGGGGGGCGCACAGCCTTTGGCGGCGACCGGGCACGCCGGCGATGGCTCGACGTCGATCGGCGGGCTGCCGTCAACAGAGACCTGCCCCTGCGATGGTGTTCCCTCTACGCCGTCTCCTTCGACGTCGGGTGTGTCGCCGTCGCCGGCGATCTATGCCGGTGAGACGGTGGTAGCGACGACGTCGACGGGGAACAAACAGGTACTTTCCTACCTGCTGACGTCGACCTAGCCATTCTCTCCTGAGAATGGCCTGCTGGTTGTCTGGGAAGTGAAGAGGACGACGTTTTCTGCCTCTCCTGAAGCCCATGTAGCCTGATCTTTTCTCTGTCCTTCAGAGTCCTCTTTGACATATTCTTGCAGTGCTTACAAGTGTCAGGGCAGTGACTCTGAGGCAGGCACACTATACACAGAGAGTGTGGGTCTGACTGGGCCTTCTTCTTCCCACAAGCAGGGCATTTGACAAAAAGTGAAGGCATTTTTCTGTCAGGAAAAAACTGCCAAGCTCAGACAAAGATGTTATCTGTCGAATGAAAAAGGAAAAAACGCTTTTTTAAAGGATTTTTCTGAGAAAAACTCAGAAAAACTGAGAGCTCAATGCTCCAGGATCCTCTCAGAAGAAGCCGGAAAAAAGAACTGACCTAACTGTGAACCAACTGTCACCTTTCCTTCACCCCTGAGGCATGGTGGGATACTGGAGGTGCTCAGGGTCTTAAAGGCACGGTGCCAAAGTTTTTATGGTTCTCCTGTGTTAACCTGCATGCAGCCTATTGGCTAAGAATGCTCCATTGTTTTTCAATGCAGTTTTTTTTTTCTCTTTTTCTCTAGAGTTTACTGCTGCTTACTTCCCTAAGCCCAGTTTTGGGGGCTTGGGTAGATATTTATTCTCTATTGTAATTTTATAATATTAAAAAAAAAAAAAAAAAAAAAAACTTCATAGAAATAAAGCATTATAGCCTGTTTTAACATTATAGCCTGCATTGCTATTTTACACATGTATAATATGTGTGTATTTTATATATGCTCCGGGGTCCCCGCACAAGGGCGGGAATATTCAATGTTTATGACTATTGATGAGGATCCCCTGGAAGAGAATCTTGGATACACACCATGTCCCAAATTTGTCATGCAGGCATTTAATGTCTTGGTGGAGGGATGCTTGGCTGCCAGAATAACATAAAAAACTTTGGGAGACAGATGGAAAGCTGTCACCTTTCGCTGCTAAGTCTCCAAGCATGAAGGTGGAGCATGCACAGTTTTGGATATGACACCCTGCCCTGCTGCTGCAACAGAAGATCCTCTCTAAGAGGCAGTCTGGTCTGAGGACCGATGCTCATGCTCAGGAGTTCGGGATACCAAACCCTCTGTGCCCAGTCTGGAGACCCACAAATGAATTAAACCCCGTTATTCATGATCTCCTTGAAAATGCTGGGCAGGAGTGGTATCAGCAGGAAAGATATAGAAGGCCTCTGATCTTCAGCTCTCCAAAATGGCCTCTCTAGCCCATGACTGAAGCAGCTGTCAATACAGTCAGCTGTCGCTGGGGAAGTGACAGTGGCCTGCCGCTGACCCAATCACGGTTCAACAGCCACCACTGCAGATATTTTACAGTTCCCTCTGAGATCTGGCCCAGGTTGGAGAGATTCATTTGATGGTGTGTCCAATGAAACTTCGGGCCCACTGCAGAGCCCACATATGCTAACAGACATGTTTCACCAACAGAGGTTAGTAAGGTGCAGATCTAGAATAGGATGGACTGCTCCAGAAAATAGCTGGAATAGCAATCACAACCTACTTTTGGTGCTGGCATCTTGATGGCTCCTTTGGCCAAACAATCTTGTACTTCCTGACAGAGTAGGAAGAGGTTGTCCTTCATCAGCCCATCATAAGAAGGTCGCATCAGTGGTGGGTTTTCCAAAAAGGGAATAGAGTAATCCAGCTGGTCGATCTGGAGTACTCACTTATTTGATGTAAAGGACTGCCAGTGGGGTAAATGATGGCAGATTATGCCACCCACTTTGTGTCCATGATGATATGAGGGCAAGCTAAAGAGTTTTGGAGGCTGTGGCTGCTGAGGGAAAGGCAGACTGAGTTGACCTCTCTCGGATGGTCCCATGTCTGTGGGAACAACAGCTGTAGAAAGGCTGGGAAGCATGTTGGCCTTGGTGACTGGGCATGAAAGCAGGCAGTTGGTAGTCCCTACCATAGCCATGTAAGGGGTGGGAGCAGAATGGGATTGGTGGAGGGCCATAGAGAGGTCCAGGACCTGGCAGTGGTTTAGCTGTCCTTGAAGTGTTGCAGTGATGAGTCTACCTTTTTGCCATATAGGTGTGAGCCATCGAAGGGCATGTCCATGAGGGAAGCTTGGACGTCCCCGAAAAGCCAGAAGTTCTCAAGGAAGCGTAGTGCCATTAACAACCTACACACTCTGCCTAGTGAGTTGGTGATGTCCTGCCTGGAGTAAATAGTGAACTTTGTGGAATATCTGACTGTGTGCTCCGTGGAAGGTCGCAGCCACACAGGTGGATCTGCTCCGCATCTGACATTGGATATGAGGGGCCCAACTGGCACCAAGGGTGAATCTGCCGGCAGGAATCCAATGAGGGCTCCCTCCAAACCCATGGGGCCCAAAGACACTCCAGAGTGGTAGGGTCACGTACATCTCTCTGAGTTGGGTAGGTGTTGCCCTGGCTCCAGGAAACTCTGGGAGGCTTCGAGCAAACCCAGGTGCAGGCTCTGTGGTAGAACTGTCGTAGCAGGGCCTCAACTTCTGTTATTATTTCTGCACCTCGTCCGAGGGCTTGGATCAGTGTAGTGAAGTTGAGAATCGCTTCAACTTCTTCTTTTTGTGGGACTTACCCGAAGAAGACTTTGAAAGCAACAACGAGCATTGAGAGTGGCTCCGTGAAAGGTCCCAGAACCTTCCATGCAACTCTGATCTGGATTGGCATGGGGTCATTGGAATTCAGGTGGCAAGGAGCTTCAGGGAGCACTCCTGCAGTGCCTCTGGGTGCACGGCATGGCAGTCCTCATAGGCCTTGGAGTCGTGGTCCTTCTCCAAGCACCAAAAGCAAACCAAGTGTTGGTCTGTCACAACTGCCTGTGACATGCACCCCAGAGTTTGAAACATGCTGTTTTTTATGGGACTTCCTTAGCACATAAGGAGAGAAAGTCTCAAAAAGGGATTGTCAGATTGTTGAGAAAAAGCCAAGCAAAAAGTGACTGGAGGTAGCTCTCACAGTATCTACTCTGATTGTCACTTCCAGTGCGGATGATGCCGCCAATGCAGATGCAGAGCAGAATAATGCCATCTACCAGTGTGCAGAGGCACTGCTCGAAAAGTGTCTGGATCCAGTCTGATGCCTAGGGCTAATTCTAATCTATGGAATCTGCTGCTAGAAGAGATATATACTACTATTCAGTTGCTGAGACAATTCGGTCTCTTTTTCAGCTATATAATAGTTCATATTTAATTGCTATATTTACTCCTAAATCTTGGGAACCCCTTCTGCACGTATATTAGCAATTTGAAGAGAATATGAAGTGGCGGATGCTATACATTCAAAGCCTTGATCGAGCTGGTAATGCTTCGCCTGCTCGGGGTGTGTGAACCTTTTTGGGTTGAAAATCACCCGGAGAACATTTTCCGAACAAAATACATGGCCATGAATACAAAACTACGCCTGAAAACCTTCTCTATAAAGGGGGTCAAAGTCGACAAGTTGGTCATCTTTGACTATCTGGGTATCAGGACAGACCATGGCCTGCCTCGACTCATCAAAAGTGTAAAGCTGTGGGCATTGTGGGCTGAAATGGAGGTAAGGTGGACGGTAATCTATTGTTCAGGCTTACAGAGCAAAAACAAAAGTGATAGTCAACACTATTTGGGCCAAAGGTGTAGAGATACACTAAAACTATAGTTATTCAAAGGCAAGAAAATAGTTTCCAGAGAGCACTGCTTATTTTGGGTCCGGGAACTGCACTAACCACATTGAGACTCGAAATTGGCCTGAACTGCACATCTGATAAAGTTGCACCACACCCTATTATGTTGTGAGTTAGGTTACAGATTAATCAAACTGGTGATAATCGAATTGGGGACAACTGTAGAAGGACTCTCTGTGCCCAAATATCTATGGAACATTCTGGGAGATGTAACCCGCAAGGTACTGGCAAAGGATTTATGAAACAATCCCAACCAGGTTCTACTGCTGAGATGATAAGGGATAGGTATTGGTGCAGCAAGCTAGAAAAGCTATTTCATACATCAGGGGTGCTGCATGTGTTATCTTGTTTTATGTCTGTAAACACCAATATGGGTTTTGAATCCTATTTACATGATGTCACCCCAGAACTGCGCCGTACGTGGTACGAGTGGTGTACGCTTGGCACCCTCCCACTACATGCTTATGTAGCAAAGCTGGACTCGTAGGGAAGCGCTCAGGGATACTGTAACTGAAGGGGGAGGTGTGGGCTGGGAAGTGTTTTGTACTATATGCTATTTTGTTAAAAAAACACAATTGGTCAGCGTTACAGAACATTATTGTCATTATTCAGGCACTATGATTACAGACTAAAAGGAAACAATGGTATTTTGTTACAGATTAGAAGTAGAGCTTATTTATTTACTGTTAGCTTGAAAACATGGGGAGTGTAGCTTATCAGTCAGGTGCACATTTTATGGATAGGCTTGATAAACTGACTTTTGTCCAAGTCGTGAGGCAATACTTCCTAATCTGCTCTATTGCCTGCTCTTTTATCCTTAATTTAAATTGTATGATGTGTTATACACCTAGTATTTTTCATATGGTATTGTAACTGCATTAATGAAAGTGCTTATTAACCCTGATGAGACGCTGAAGCGCTTTACGTTGAACAGCTCGAAACTCCAGAACACAAGGTTAATGGGTAATCCAATGGTTATTCTTAGTTATTGGGATTAATCGTGCTCTCAAGAGAAAGAAAACCATTCCATGCATTTACTCAATTTTCGTTATGGTAGACTAACATTAATTCAAGCTAAATATGATCATTAATGGGGTCTATGTGGTTTCAGGCAAATGGTTGATGAGATAAATCTGCAGTTTGGCAGAGAGTAGGTATTTTTAGTTGACAGTGATGTGGTTTTAAAGAAGGAGAGTTTGTGAATGAGGTTTGAGTCAGTTGCGGAATTACAATAGTAGAGATTAAGGATATGCTCTGTACTACGTTTTTGCGTGTTTTATAAATATTGTATGCTTTTTAGAGAAAAACAATTAAGTTAAAATAAATATAAACCACAAATACCTGTGATGGTATCTCCAGGGTGAAGAAAGTATTTTGTGAGATCTAAGCACAATTTAAAATTTACATGGTACATGCTTCTGGGTAAAGATTGATCCTTGATATCACGTCATGACTAAGCTGAAAGAAACTATTGCTAAATTGCTACCACAACCTTTATTGAGAACATATAGCAAAAGCATTACCCAAAGTCATTTCAACTCCCAGGGAGAACATATATATTAACTACGCAATATTGCTACATTTTATAAATATAAATTGACTTATGAGTGTAAAAGCATGTATCTTTGCACCAAACTGTAGGGTGTAACCTATAAGGCTGAAATGTTCATCACCCACACAGAACTGTTTTATGCCAAAGTATTAGAAGATGATATTACAAACATCAATGTTTTGCATTCCTCCAACACCTCAGATGTGACCGCAAATAAAAAAAAACACATTGGTTTCAACAAATTTTAAATATTTCGTTGTTAAAGTTTCCTGTAGATGAGAATCAGTAGTACTCATGTGCGAAATGTGTAAAGTCAGGTTTTGTCAACTTTGTGCGATTCTGTGTAACACTTCACCAACTTGGCAAAGTTAGTAGTTATCAGAAAAACGTTGGTTGAAAACTCCTACAAAAAATAGGTGTTTGTAGGAAGAAAATTCTTAGGAATCCAAATATCTACTTTTTTCAGAACCAACTCCTGCAAAAGTATTTGTGCAAGTCGTTCATGCAGGAAAATTTGCAAAAGTGACAATTTCTCAAGTTCTTAAATTAGCAACGTTTGTCATCACAAAAAGGGTGTGAAGTCTTATGGCTTGCAAATCAGAGTATTTGTTATTTTATAAACGACAGGTAGCTATGCAAAGTGTGCACTTCTCCCTATTTTAAGAAAGAAAAAATGAGGGACCTTTGAGTGCAGCAGGAGAACTATATGTTGTATTTGCATTGTAATTGCATTTATATTGCACTTACTCCCCCATCTGAGGTGTTTTTGCACTTTACGCCCAGCACCACATTCCACCAGAATCCATGGTTAGTAGTTTTTTTGGTTGTTACTGTAATCAGTCTTGTGCTTTTAAGGAAACCATGCCATGCATTTACTCCTGCTTCTATGTAGTAGATTAAATTAGTAGGAGTTAACTGTGATCTTTGGGGGGGGGGTCATATACTATTTGCCAGTTTTAATAGATGAGCTACAGGAGGTAAGGTATTGTTAGAATACAAGTGAATTACCTTTAAAGCAAGGTTGTGATCTTTACAATGAGGTGTGCATGTGACTTAGGGCCAGATGTAGGTAACTGTTTGCACGTCGCAAACAGCGATTTTCACTGTTTGCGACGTGCAAACTGCACTATGCAATGCACACCCGTTTTGCGATTTAGTAACCTGGTTATCGAATCGCAAAACGGGTTTGCGAGTTGCAATTAGGAAGGGGCCCCTTCCTAATTGCAAGTCACAGTGCAATGCCAGATTGCTTTGTGGACGCGAACGCGGTCGAAAACCAATCTCAGTTTGCACCCATTTGAAATTAGTGTTAACCCATTCGCAAAAGGGAAGGGGTCCCCAGGGGACCCCTTCCCCTTTGTGAATGGAACTGCAAAAACCACTCCCTGCTCTGAAAAAATGAAACAAAAACGTTTAATTTTTCGTTTTTGTAATGCATCTCGTTTTCCTTTAAGGAAAACGGGCTGCGTTACAAAAAAACCTGCTTTATTAAAAAGCAGTCACAGGCATGGTGGTCTGCTGTCCGCAGCAGGCCACCATCCCTGTGAATGTCGCCACTCGCAAGGGGGTCGCAAATTGCGACCCACCTCATTAATATTCAGTCAGGGACACCATCATACATTCCAATTTGCGACTCGCAAATTGCGACTTGCTCTGACTCGCAATTTGCAAGTCTCAAATTGGAATCTTCCTACATCTGGCCCTGAGAGTAGTGTTTAGAGAGAGGAGGCATGCAAAGGATGAAAAGGAAAGAGAAAGACATTTGAAAGGAAAAAGGTGAGTTGACAATCAAGTTTTATGTCAAGGTTAGTTTTCGTGCAGGTTTTTAGGAATATTGTTGAGGCTTTATGAGACTGCATTTAAAACTGTAGAAGGAAATAACATTATTTGCATGCGTTCATCTGTTACAATAGCACTGTGTGCCATGAGAACCCAAGCGTGCACATACACAGTGTCACTAATGGGTAAATGCAATTAAGCTAATTTGGTTTCATTTTCCCATAAAACCTGATGGAACGAAACCGACAAATCAGAAATGTAGTATTTTCACTGCTCATGCTTGAGATGGTCCTTGAATTTTCCCCAGATCACCAAGGAGGAAAGAAGGCTTACTAAGTCTATTTTAGTGAATTTGTGTAAGTAATGCTGCTCAGGGCAGGTAGCCCTTTTGTGTGGTGATGTGCGAGAAAACACCCTCGCTTCTCCAGTATCCCACATAGTGGCGCATATAACCTGTATGCCATTCCCCAGCAGTGAAAGAAAGAACCATTTTTAAATAAGCACAACCAGAAATTGCGTCACAGACAGGTAGTGATTTAATTAAATATTGTGAAAGCAAAAAAGTTTTTACAACTTTAATTTCTGCAAAAAATGCTATCAACCTCTACAGTAGTTTGTTTTTCCCGCTACAGAGCTGTACAGTGGTCATTCGAAAGGTTTATATATCAAGGTGAAATATCACATAACCAGGAAAGCAATATCTTTGTTGCTGCAACTTCATTAGACTGCCAGGAAGACTCCTGACTCCAATTCTGTTCGTGAACATCTCCCTATGAGACTTACATCATGACAGTGCCACTTAAAGCTTGGCTATGAGCTAAGAGAGCAGGTTCTTTGTGTATGGGGTTACAGATTAATTCCAGAAACTGGGTTTTCACAGAGAAAAGGTTAAGCGTAACAGACTAAGATGTCTAATCTGACAAATGTAAGCTCAGAGTTGAGGTCCATGTAGTCATAGGAAGAGTACACTGACACCTGTGGGCTAACAGGGGTGGGGCCCAATGCAAAGGCAGCACAAGAGGTAACACAGATACTGTGAGATCACAGAACTCCTATGATCAAATGTAAGCAGGTGATTAGATGTTGTGCACTCCATGGAGCCAGTCGTGATCTGGGGTAAGTGCATCATTCTCTAAACTGTGAGTTCACAGACAGCAAGAGTCTGCCTCAAGCGACATGAAGGCTACTGCAGAGTTAGCCAGCTTGCATGGGACATGCTAATTGTTTACATTTGTATAGACATTAAGAGATTAAGAGAGTTAACCAGGGACTGTAAGCTCACTGGGTATTATACGAATGCCATACAAAGGGTTAGCATAGTAATTGCAACTTGCAAAGAGCATATCTGGTATGGAAGGGCAGAGTGTCAACCCACATACTTCGAGATCACAGACAGCCTGTTCTCTATGTAGAAGTTGAGAGGATAATTTCAGAGCGCCTATGCTTACAGTGAGGAGGTGCCTTGCACAAATGGGCAGAGGGCTAACTCGGACACATCTCACATGGAGCAGGTTCAGTGTGTATAGGACAGAAGGGACAAGAAAGAGTTGACCACCTTTTCATGGTCTGCTTAAGGTAGCTAAAAATAGCTCTAACACGCACAGACATTCTAGATGTCTGCCTTTTTCGGTTCCAGGTATTATGATCTATAATGGAAACTGCATTTAATTAAGGAGTGGAGATTGTGATTGTCAGACATCTTTGATTCCTGCTAGAAATAGGATTTTCATATATATCAGGGGATGTATGGTCTGTGCAGTGGAGAGAGATATACGATGCTATTCCCTTAGTTAACCCACTCCATCTTCATATTCTTCCTTATGACTGCATCATCTGTCAAGCCTAGCTTCCAGCTTTCCTTGAGTAATTCACTTCGAATAACCTGTCTGTAATAGAACTGACATGTGCTCCACTAATAAAATAAAGACAAACATTATACTGAGAAACCTAAGGGTCATACATTGTCCAGATGAGCCATGCAACTAAACACACTCCTGGGGTACTCCAAAGACAAGGATTCTCCTGAAGTATTCCGGAGGCAAACAATCTCCTGAGATGCCACATGGCTGACAGTGAAATTAGGTTTTTCAGAGGTAAACATTGCCCTGAGTTACCCTGGAGGTGAACAGTTTCCTGAGATACCATCCTACTTAATATTGTCTCAAAGCACTTCATGCCCGAACATTCTGCTAGGGCACATCAGAGATGAACATGCTGATAAGGTACTTCAGAGACTAACATTCAGAGTCAAACTGTCTTTTAAGGTGCAAAATCATCATTTTACTGAGGTACTCCAGAATCAAACATTTTTCATAACTACGTTCAAGATCATCACCATCCCAAAGTAACTTTGAGTTAAATGGCCTCTGGAAGTACTTTGGTGCTGAATATGCTCCTGAGATACCCAATTTGCAAAGTTTTGCATTACTCTTACATTACACTTACACATTCTAATTGTATAACTATTCAGGTGCTCGAAGCAGTTGAATGAAGGATTGTTTTCTAATAATAGAAAACCACAGATGCAGCTGCGTACCAACTCGTTCTCCAAGACTGAATTTTATTTTTGTTTCACATATATAATCTTCACTCTGCCATATTTGGTAGAGGAACAGATAAACAAAAATGCGTTCACTGGATGGAGCTTCTTTAAAGCAATAAAGTGGCAATGGATGACTTCCTGCCTAGTAGTCCTTCCCGTGGCTAGCAGTTATTTAAAGTTAAAATAAAAATGCCACTTGTATCATTGTCCAATAATAGCAGTACACTCACTGCTTAAAATGAACTCAGCCCACAAATTGAACATATATGTTTTATCACTGCTAAGTAAATATCCATTGTGAATATTGAAAGGGGAATTGTCTCACTCATTGCACCTATTTATGTAGCTCTTCAGTATGGATTACATTTATCTAACATCAGTATGTGGCTGTCTGATCTTAGGAATGGCCATACAATATTGATAACTGTCATCTACATATTTGAGGACTTCAGCAATTCTTAATCTTAATTTTGTGTGTATTATGTGCAGTCAAGATTATTTTATAAATGTTAACTTGAAATAGGAAAACCTGAATTCACTCTAATGTTTTGCTACAACACTCATAACTTTGAAAGATGTCAAAGAAGAAACTGGTTTACACAATACATACTTAGAGTTGGACCGATGCCCCTGGCCTTCATGGCAACAATGAAGTAACTTAACACAAATCATGACCTCTTTATAGACAAGGGCCCAGTATTATTACATCGCAAAAGATTTTGGAAGTTCTGTCCAGTCGGTTTGACAATTTGGAGTTGATGGGTGTACAGTCTTTGGGAGGCTGAGAGAAATACCTTCTTGTATGCTATTTACAACACTGGAGTCCAGGGTGATCAGCGTTCACTATTTACCCAGCTTGAGATGCATTCTTCTTAGTGAAAAGAGGGGTATCATGCTCGCACCCTCAAGAAAGAAGTCAAACTGTTAAGTAAATTGTTTTGTATGAAATTGAAGTTTGTTGCCGAAGACTGTCTGTTTCACTGTAGACGGTTGATTGGCTTAGAAAGATCTGAATACTCTAGAGGATTGTATGTTTGACCTAGAAGCAATTGAGAAAATTGGAAGTCTAGATCAACTGTTGTAAATAGTTATAGGCTGGTCTATAAAATATGGTCCTATGCCCAAAAACAAGATAAAGGTGATAATCTAAAAACAATTCAAAGAAAACTGGCTCTGGAGGAGGTATTAGAGTCAAAGCCTTTGTTGTCTTTCTTATGATCAGATGAAAATATTTGGGAGGATAGAAGAGCTAACTTTCCTTTTCTGAATCAGGAGAATCAGTGGCAAAGCCCACTCTTTCTTTTTTTGTGAATATGTTCCTTTTGAGGATTTATGGCTCTTAAGGATGTTTTTGAATGTGGGACTCCCCATAGAGAATGTGTGGAGAGACTCAATTTTATTTTTAATATGCTGAAGCAGAATATTCAGAAATTTCTCTCATCTAGTGAGGAGCATTAGAAACATTTTTTAGAATGTAATAACCAGGATCTGTAGGGTGCGGTACTGAATCCTTGCTGGGTAAAGAGATGCTGGCAAAAGTAGTAAGGGTTGGAAGAGTATTGTATTGTGTTATGAGTTTGGCACAAGAAAGGTTAGGACAGTTACTAATACCACCAGAGAGTGAAAAATGAAAACAAAAAGCAGAAAACTAAAGAGTTGGCAAACATTCTTTCTTCATTGGTGTGCCAAAATGATCTGCAGATGGAACTGCATGGCTGTCAAATCGGTAAATATACTGTTTAGATTCTGAATCAGAAATGTGCATTCATAGTGAATGGGTATTTTGGATTTTGGATCTTTCTTGTTCTTCACCTTGTGTTGCTCGGATTACTGCACATGGGTCTGGAAGGGAAGCTTTTGTTATGGAATTGGGTGCCAATTCTGAGTGCAAAGCCCTGTTCTGTGGTGTGTCTAATTGTTATGCTCCTTTGGAATATCAAATATCTGTGACTGGGGCGAATCTTTGATTTGTTCTGCATTCCGTCCATCACCTGTTCTTTTTGTCTTTGCCACCCTAAGTGGGAAGGGTATGCCCAGCCATGGATCCCATGCTCACTGTGCCACTGGATTCAATGGCTGATGTGGGGTGATATCCCGAAACCTGTCCCAGCATGCTTGTTTCTGGTCCAGGGAGAATCTGGCCTGGCAGTTCCGCACTGGACTGTTCCCATGGGGAGTAGGGTCTAAACTGATTTGCATATGACTAGGTCCAAACTGGAGTGGCATGATGAGCAGAAGAAATGATGGATTAAACCCAGATCTGTGACTGGGGGTGGATGTTTGATTTGTTCTGTAATCCATCCAGCATCTGTTCTTTTTGCTTTTGTCACCCTGTGGAATATCAAACACATATTTAGTCTTTTCACATTTCAACTTGTATGAAATATCAGACCCCTGACAGTTTGGTACCGATTGTCTGGGCCTGACACCATGAATGGGGATGATTTAGCTGATAGCTTAGCAATCTTTAGAAGTAGCTTGATAGAACCCACACTGTGCTGATACTACGTAGGGTGGCACCTATGTAAGAACAACCACGTGTGGTACAGCCAGATTCTTTTCAGGGGAGAATATATTTCCTAGCACCAGGGGATTAAAAGTATTTTGACTCAGCACTTTACATTTGAGAGGTACTTACAGGTTCCTGCATATATGGAGTACTTCTCTTCAATAGATAATTGAGTGCTCCAGACCAGTAGGACCCTCATATTAGTACAGGTAGTCCAGTAATTAAGTTATCATTCAAGGTACCAAATCCCTCTGATACATGAGTGAAAGGTTTGTCCCATGATAAAGTCATACAGTCACCACCAATACCAGCCCTTACTTTATCTTAGAGAAAAGACGGTTTCTCAGTAAACTCAACTGAGCTCAAAATTAGAAAGCAAAGAAACTGATTGGATGGTAGATTCGTACACATGAAACACAAGTTCTGGGACGGTTAAATCCCTCAGCCCTGCGCTGCCTCGCCAACGTACTGCCTGAAGATTTCAAAAATAGTGAGCAAAGAAGAGGTATTATAAGTTCTCTTCTTTTTAGCCAAGTACATATGAATTGAAAAAACAGTAATTCTACGAAAGCGGAACTAAAAACCAGATTCCCCGCTCAAAAAGGGGAAGCACACAGCAATTTAACTGTGTCTTCCCAATATGAAACCAACCGTGCACCCAATGTGAACGGCTGGTAACGCTCCAGCAAGGGGCATGTCCTCATGCATTATGACCTACTCATCCTTGGGATGGTCAAAACTGCTGAAGTGTTCGCTTTCCTGTAAGGTATCTTTTTAAACTCCTACCTAGAGATGGAACTCTAAAACTCTAACCAGGTAAGAACGTGGTAGCATAGGAAGCAACTGTAATCAGTCTGTATGTGTACATTTGCGGAACATAACACAAAAGTATCTGTGTGCATGTTTACTTTTGCATTATTTTATGTAGTTACAGATGTTTTGCTTCATAACTGACATTAACAAGTTCTGCTTAAGGATGTTTATAGAATACCACATCACCTCATTTTTTTATTAGACGTAATTTGAAAGCTGTTATACTTTATAAGGAAATCCATATATTTCTAGATGACTGTAGATAATTGATAAGTACACATTAAGAAATGTGTAGAACTTTCCATTAAAGAATATATGAGCGGACAATGTAAATTCTGCAATAAAAGGAATCCCATGAACATGAATGAGACAATGGATTATGCTCATATCTTCACAGAAGACTTGCATTGCAAAATTGGAGAAATAGCGTCAAGCAAGATCCATTCATGGATTTAACATCGTGATTGTGATATACAGGACACTTGAAAGTACACATCTTTATTTTTCAATGTCAAGCCCAAACATTTAGAAAAATACCAGCTGCAGCAGATTTTCAGTGGATGGGAGCATTCTGAATCAATGTTATCATGCCACAAATGTCATCATAGTTTCACCTATTTATTGTATAATCCTTCCTAGAATATTAAAACCAAACGTGAAAGAAAAATATGGTGCAAAACGAAAACGGCACATCACCTTTTCTTGTGACATTATCGATTAATGTTCAATGCATTATGCTAACTTGTAACCAAAATGTAATGTTTCAATGCGTGCTAAATATTAGGCAGTGAGTGCACTGATTAAACAGGATATCGAAACAAATCATTTTTTAATTTTTACAATTATTTAAAATAATCATTAGACATAGGAAGTAATTCAGTGTGATTTTTTGCTTTGAGAATACCCAAAGAGGCAAAACGTGTTGCCATTTCCTTTAGTGATACCTACTATCTCACTTGTCTTCCATGGCATATATATGTTCAATAGGAATCAAAACAATGAAAATGAGTTGCTGCAGCTGTAAAGCAAGTTGTGCCTGAAACCTTTCTCCTGAGGTTGTTCAGTGTCCAGTAATCTCATAAAGAAGTTGGAAGTGGGGTTTTACATAAATTATTCCATAGAACAATATTCTGCTGAAGACCTCCTGAGGATAATATTTCTCCAAGAATCGCCAGAGTGACTAATGTTCCACCTACGGTTTCTCAATGTGGCATTACACATGTATGAAAGTTGCACTGGGAAATACTCCAGAGATAACGTATTATGGGTGTACCCAAAGATTGATCCAACCTTTTACCCAGAAAGGTATTTTCGTCTGAGAGTGACAATGAACTCCATTAATCAGGAGGCAAACAAGGACAGACTACATCCTAACTGCAAAGCCTGTCCAATCAGCCTGAAGTCACAATGGCAATATTTATTTCAGACAAATATATTTAGAGGGTTCAATCACACAATGACATTGGAGTGTTCTTTTGTGGAGCCTGCCTTGGTATAATGTAAATCTGCTTTGTCACTGGATGAGTCTCTTTGGGCTTGATTCATCTCCGGGTTTACATTTACATTTAGAGCACATTTACACCCTTTTCGAGTTCTAAAAAAATACTGTAGTCCTGGAAAGCTGTGATAGTTACACATGCCCAGGAGCACTCACATGAGTAAGTGCACATGATATACAATTATGCATTTGTAAATGGCTAGCAAAAGAGCATTGAGCATGCTTTTTTCTCCATGGGCAAAATGTATTTCCCTGAGCAGAAACCCTTTCTTTGACATCCTCATCACTTTCTGGGGCATTCCTTCCCCATTCATACTCAGGATAACGATTTACTCTTTAGTTTGACAGGAGCAATTCTCCAACTATTCTTGGGATTGGAAATTGCCTAAAAATATATTGTTAATGCCCACAAACTGAATTTGTGATTGTTAATCACATTTCTATGGCATCCTTACACTGGAACACCCAAACCCCACCCTTGAGCCATTCTGCTGTATTCATATTTGTGTGTAAAAGGATTTATGATAATTTATTCACATTTTGTAACTTGCAAAACTAAATTTACAAATATAAACCATGCACACTTGAGTTAACTTTAAGTGAACAATTGGCGTTGTGAATCTGCCCATCACTATCTTGGTACTGTCTCTCTCGTCTAACTCAACAAGGATAAGAGAAACAAAGAGAGAGGTTGGTGAGAAAGATATCAATGGAAAGAGAAAGGATGAGATAGAGACTCTAACACTGCACTCTATAGTTATGCTAAATTTATCTTTAGAAGATCTTACACTTTCTACAGGCATAATCTTGGGGTGCCCACCTGTCATCTCAAATTCCATTTCAGTAAAACACTCAAACTACAATCTTATCCCAAAGAACACATCAGTGCCTGCACGAGTTTACATTTTCACATGTAAATAAGTCCAGGTGCATTCTACATGCAAAGCTACACCAAATTTGTCAAACTGTCATATTTTCGCCTTCTGTACATCAGGCCTGCCAACTCACACGGTGCTGCCATGTGGCACATGATACTGGTAAGATGTCACACAGTGAACGCAATTGGAGTTAGGAACCTCTATATAAACTGTGATTTCAGCATGTGTGTGGTGGCTCTGTATTATTGAATTTGTCAGGTTTTAAATCCTCCTCAAGACCTGGGAGGTGGTGTTTGTGGGTAGGGTAGGTGTGGTTGTCTTCACCAGTGAGACCAGTGAGAAGAACAAAGTCCCTCTCTGTGGCTACTTGCCCTGCAGTCTCTTTCTAAAGATACTTAGGTAGTGAGGGATTATAGGGCTCGCCCTCCATCGCTCCAAGACCTCATCTCCACTTTCACACAGTGAACATCTTTTCGGAGTTGTTAGGTCTGATATGTACAACCGGAACAACTGGTGGTGCAGAGGTAATCAGAATCAGTTCTGTCTTCCCTAGATGATCAAATATTGTGATTCTAAGCCCCTTCATCTACAAACACTGGAAAAATTTAGAATTTATTTATTATTAAGAATTATATAAAAACAAAACCCAGACTTAAACTGCTAAATGTTGACTAGTTGCACCAGTCTGCTCTGAGCAGAGCGTCAACTTCTCCAGCAAATGTCACCTTTGTCCTCAAGTAAGAAAAGGTTTCCTTTTTGTGCTTTTCTGTGGGTTTGATTTTGCTCATGTTGGTGGTGGATGCTCCTGTTGCGGAAGAATGGACTGTGTAGTAAGATGGGTAAGGTGTGCATTGTTAAGGCATTATTTAAACTGCTGGTTTTATTCGGGAGGGGACAGGAGTGCACCCACACTTGCCAGGAGGGAGTATCCCACTCTTAGGCCACACTGAAAGCTCGGATTGTGTCTCAATCCAGACGAGGTGGGGCACCATAAGTATTCATGGATCAAAGAAACATTTGCCCTCAAAGTTCTTAAAGCATAGGATACATTGGCAAACACTAAACAAGTAAACGCTATTAGGAGACGCGGCAACTCCTTCTTCACATATATTGGAAAGAATGTCTTAACTTACAAATAATACAAAAATAGATAATGGCTTTAGGTGGAATTAAAAAATGGAAGCATGACTTTAAACAATACAAAAAATGTAGTATATGTCGTAAATTTGTTCTTAAAATCACAAAAAGTCTAGTGGGGAGTGGGACACTGGAGGCTCTTTTCATGTAGGAACCGTGCACATTAAATAAACGCGTTTTAGGGGGCCTGTGAGGGCTGTAATTTACAAAGTCTAAAGATAAATACATTATTTATATGGATATTTTACAAAATCTCCGCTTGAAACAGAAAATATTTGTAGCAACTGATTTGTGCTGGCAGAAGGCAGAAAATCTCCCCTCTGCTCTGAGAGTGACACTGAAAAAACTGGTGTAAGACATTACAACATACAGTATAAACAGAACTTCAACTTTGGCAAAGAAAAAAAATCAACATTATTTATAACTACATACAAAACACAACATCCAAAAAATAAAATATAAAATCAACCCAATTGCTAAGAATCGGTAGTTTCAGTTCCGGGCGATACTTCTCATCTGGAACACCTTCCAGATTTATAGAGTAAAAGTTCACTAAATTGAAGAGAAA
Source organism: Pleurodeles waltl (assembly GCF_031143425.1). Lineage (NCBI taxonomy): Eukaryota > Metazoa > Chordata > Amphibia > Caudata > Salamandridae > Pleurodeles > Pleurodeles waltl. Next base: position 941,432,595 of record NC_090446.1, read on the forward strand.
TGCATATTATCAAAAAATCCTTCATTTATTCAAAGTGTTGTTCCTGTTGGCTTCATCTTCACTCAGAACCAGTGACTTGACTGCTTTTCAAGCCTGTGTCCAGGAAAGAGGTGTCGGGGGAGGCATCAGGGATCCTAAAGCCATTGGAGCTGGAACATTCCACCATCCACTCTCACTCGTATGTATTCTTCATGGGCTGTAGACATGCCGTTCCTCAACCCACATACACAACCCTCTTTTTGCTCTGGATCTGCAGCAGGAACAAGGGTGGCATGGGCTAAGTTTGAAAGACATGGTGTGACTTTGGTTCCTGTCGAAACTTGGCTGGTTGCACCGTGCGTGAACAAGGTGAAAGAAGGAGCACTCCCTGGGCAGAGCATGGATCTGAAGAAGCCATCTGTAGGGTGCCAGGCTCGGAGAACAGGTATTATCAGTCAGACCCAGCAGGCAGTGAGCAGAGCGAGGCCCCTGGGACTAGTCACATCATTATATACATTTCATACAAAATTTTCAGTCAATGACTTCCTGGAATCATCACTGCTGCGAGCAGCAGATAATCTACATATATATATATGAAGTCTTAGTGCTTAACCTTTTGGGCAGACTAATGAGTGTGACTCAGCCATTCTTTACAGATCTATGTGATTGAATACAACCCCTTACAGTTCTACAGAGCCCCTGTGATTGGATACAACCATAGAAGGCTATACAGATATGATTTAATATTGTGGTGCCAGTTCCAATAAGATGACCCTCAACTATGATCATGGCTTCACTCACATATCTTTACTCATGTAAAAAATCGATGCAAATCAACATTTCAAAGTCCTATAAAAGTTAAATTCAGCAAAGCATAGTCCTGTCCTTTGACGGGTAACCACTTGATTGGGCCAAGCATCTCAGCACGCCCTTTGATGAGTAACCCACTGTCTTTCCTCTTTTTAGAGTCTGCAAGGTGGGCAATTCCTGTAAAAAAGTACTTAAAATCTGCAGGGGTTGCAACTTTTGGAGAAGGTGAAGCCCCCAAAGCTGCTTCCAGGTTTAACTTGAGGCACATGTCTTCATATCTGAATCCAAATCCATATGTAAGAAACGTCCCATGGCTGAGCGTAGGGGATTCACATGGGAGGGACAATCAAACCGGACAAAGCTGCGGAAGTGAGAAGAATAGCAGTCAATAGAGAGATTTCAGTTGAATTTTTGTACAGATCTGAAGGCAGTGGTCAGGTTTGGAGGGACTAATACATCATGAAAGTTATGTGCTCAGTATTGGGAAAGCAGATATACTTGCATTAGGAAGTAAAGGTATCCCTTACAGGGTTGGGATCCTATAGGCTTCAGTTGGGTGGGAGTCCTGTTCCAGAGTGGTGAGGAGGAGAGGTACCTGTTTCAAAGGAGATACCTGCACTGGGCCTTAGAGGATGCCTCATTCAAGGAATGTGATATAGCTGTTGCATGTATGAAGGAGTAGCAGCTTAGGGGAGGTAAATGTTTCAATGTAAATTGGTACTAATGTCTTCAATGGATTAGGACTACCTACTTTTATGAGGAGAGGATTCCTGCAGCAGGGGTGACTGGTTTTGCTTCAGAGGGGTCGGGATACTTGCATCTTTGGAAGAGGGTGCGTCAGAGAGACGGGACACCTGCTTCATGGGGAGAACATACTTAACTTAGGACTGTAGGGATCTCGACTTCAGGCACTTTGAAGTCTGAAGCTACCACATACTTTAATGATGCAGAACACACAATATTTGCATTCATCAACGGTCTGCACATCTCATGAAGTATTTGGGAATTCCAAACCTGTCACTATTGAGCCAGGAACTATAGAAGTGCAAGAATTATCCATATAAAGGACAACAGATACTACGCTGACCTCCTACAGAAGTCATATTTTAGATTTTCCTTTGGCTACACTTAAAACATTTGCAGAACGGGTATATGTTTAAAAGTGGGATTAACGAGGGACGTTAGCTCCTCCCCCTCTGCTCATACTGATAGACGTTATTCTAATTTATTCTAGGACTTCCATCTATATAATTAGCCAATCACAAGAACTTCACAGTAGAGACAGAAACGGCAACAAAAACAAGAACACTCATCTGATACTGTGCTGTCTACGTAACATAGCATTCACTGTATTAGCTCACAAGCACTCACCACTCTGCCATCCGTACCACACATCCAAGCATACTCCCCCATCTACATACACTGTTCTTATCTTCTTTATTCTCCTCTGCATACCATATGTCCATCTACGCACAGCCATTAAAATAGGTTGTCTTCCTAATGCTGTGGTACATAGCACCTGCGCAACCACATGTACTATGTTCTTATAGTCTTCAAAATCCCTCTCTTCATCCTCCTACACATGCAGATACTGCACCAAACTCACTCTATTTATGTACACTAGCCTAAACCTCCGCATCATTCAGCCTATGCACCTGGGCAACAACACGAATTATACATTGTCCCCCACTCAGTCCCTATCCCACTGTACTTAATACCTGTCCAATCGCATTCATTTTATTTGTGGACATTGTTCAGACCTCCACTCCCCATCTTGTTCTCCCTTTCTGTAGTACCCACATAGAGCCCCCGTCACGGTTACAATGATGATAACTCAGTAATGACTCGTCGGGAAGGGGACACCAGTCAATGCTCCCTGAAAGCTCAGTGAGGATCTATGTATAAGACAGGAGTAGAGGAAAAGCAAGTCAGCGTAACGTACTTCAGGAGAAGGCCAGTCCCTGGAGAGACCCTGCAGAGGAGTACTTGTTAGAGTCCACAAAAGACTGATCTAATAAAGGGAGACAACAGAGAAGAAGAGAGGGTAGAGTGGTATTAGTAACAGAATATGTTATTTGGTAATTGCACAGAACCGGCACATGAATATAATCAACTCTTCTCAGCCCCCCCGCCTCCTTCCTTCAGAGAAACAAAGCGCATCTCAGATTGGGCTTATGTGATCCTAAATCTTGGCACAGTCTAGTAATTAACTTGTTGATAGTGGATCCCGGGGACCTAAGTTCCGTTTGCAGCTGTTCCACGAAATCGTGTGATTCTGTGCAAAACATCTGATCTCCTGGGCGTACTCATCTGGCAAGCTGTGAAGCACTCACAAACATGGTGCCCCCTGGTTAAAGTTACATATGGATACAAAAGTTCAACTGACCGCTCCAGACTTTCATTAAATAGGCTGTAGGCTGGGAGTGACAGTGTCAGGGCTTACTATGAAATACAGTGAAAGGTCCTCATGGAAACCCCTCAGGAAATTATGCTGAATAGTGGGACTGTTAACAGACGATCCCTGTCTGATAGCACGGCAAAGCTGAGAGACTTCGGCGTTTTCAGTCAGTACACACTTCCAAACAAAACCAGCAGCCACATCTACTTCTCACTTTCTCAAGACAATCATCTGCAACCCATCCTACTCTACAACCGTGTCACGTTTGATTACACACAGCACATGCACCCACTTATGCTGAAACGAATGTGTTGGCTTTAGAAACTAGCCCCATTGCTAGTAGCAAGGTTGGCTATGATAACAATTATAACAGGCGTACGTGTGATTACTAGTTTCATTCTGGTAATTAATCTCACTGTAGTAAAGTCTCTAGCTACAGTACCACTTCATCTAGACCAAACTATAGGAGGATGCCCAGCCACAACAACTAATCCAGCAACAAAAACAGTAGTCTAGCTTTGATAACTGATCTGGCTAGCTACGTTAATTGCCTGGATGTGGTGAGTAGTTTATAATTGCTACTCTGGCAGCAGCAGCTAGGCAGCATATGAAAATCAGTAACCTTGTGACACAATAACACAGTTCACACTATAAACATTGGGGATGTTTATCAGGTAGGGATTTTAGTGTATGTTTATGACTGTCAGTGAAGATCTTATAATGCAGAACTACAAGCAAGTAACTCATTTGTATTCAGCCCTGGGCCTTCTATATATTCGTACACTTGCCAAATAGGAGCACGCCCTATTATCTGGGAGGTGCGTTAAAGAAGCTACATACTTAATTCATATACATTATTCTGAATCCGAATTGTGTATTTGCCATTTCGCTCGCATGCAGCAGTTGTGGCAGGAAAGTTATCTAAACGCATGCTTGATTTAGAGTACAAATGCTTGATAATAGTATTGATGTAAAATTGCTGTCTTCTGGGGTCTCTTTAAGCTGGAACCTATGGAGGAATTGGTTATTTTATTTCGTAAAATAATAGTCAAACTACTAAAGCTTTCTTGGTTATGCTTTGGCCTTTGGCTACGTGTGCTGCATAGAATGTGACTTCAGAGTGGATACTCTGGTAACTCAGGCTTCATCGATTGACGTATTTGCTCGATAACCTACAGTATTTACCTTTTTGTCATCATTCTTTGAGCCCTTCACTGGGGTTAAGCATGATTTACCTTGCTACTCTAATATACTGACAATAGAGATCAGAGGTAATATCATAATAGAAATGGTTACTTACTTGTAGTCCTGGGTATGAATCATAGGAATCTTTACTGAAGTCCTAAATGTTAGAATAATTCCCTACTGCATGTGTGGACCTTGGAACACTTTTAAGCCATATTTGTCCACATAACATTATGTACAGGGTGCCAATGTCCATGTGCTCATAGAAACTGAAGCACCCTTCAAAAACCTATCCAAGGCATAGTTTTTTTTCCATAATCTACATCCATATAAAACTCAATTGCAGCATTTGAAATGTAAAAAACATGCAAAGACTGCCTCCCATTGAGGGAAACATGCAGCCTAGTATGCTTTTGTTATACAGCTGTGGAGTTAAAGACTGCTATGCTTTTAAGAGTCGTGGAGCTTCCACTACCCATGATACACCTCAATGGCAGTTTTCTCCCTCAGGAGACTGGGTTGTTTATGGCTTCAGTGAAGGCGCTTACAATGCAGAGCCAGGACTACAAGTAAGTAACCCTTACCTATATATCGTAGGAGCTTAGGTTCTTCGTGGATAGTCATAAATGTTAGACTAGAGTTGTAGACTCTTTCAGTTGAACTATGTGGCTCTTTGGCATATGGAATACTTTTCATGTAGGAATGTTAAAAAAGTCTCTAATAGCTCATCCTTAACTAAACGGATTTTTCACAGTGGTGTGACTTACTTTAGCATTAACCTGTGTATCTGAATCTAAGTAGTCATTCTTTGTAAAGTGAGTACTGATTTCCAAGTGGCAGCCCTGCAGTTATGTGTTAAGGGAACATTTGTAAGCCAGACTATTGTTGTTGTTTTCCCTGTAGTTGAATGAATTTTGGATCTACCTGGAAGCAGTTGTTGTGCTATTTGGTACCATAAGGGAATGCAAAGTACAATCCATCTGAAAAAGGATTGTTTAGACGTGGCTTAGCCTTGTCGGACTTGTCCATAATGAACAAACAGTTGGTTAGATTTCTTAAATGTCTTAGTTTTATCCAGGTAAAAATGGAACACCTTCTTAACATCCAAAGAAGGTAGATATCTTTCTGTTGAAGTGGAATGGATTGGTAAAATATACAAATAGTGTTATTGTGCTATGTGAAATTCAGGAGCTAGTATTGGTAAAAAGGATGGATGCTTTCCAATTAATACTCTGTACGCCTGAAATATGGTGTGTGGTTGTACAGCTGATAGAACCTGAGATTCATGTACTTGTGATCTTCCCAAAAATCTGTAATAAAAAGAAATTTGGGTAAACTATCAGCTGAGTTTACAGCTAGATGCCGTTTTATGGAGGGAAACTGCAATTGTGACTGGACGAGAAGATCTATTGCACACATCCATTTTCTTTTTTCTGATTGAAAAAACTGATGAAGTGCTAACATTCTGATTTTTTCTCTTTTTACATGTTTGTGGAGAATCTGCAAGCCCATCATCGGTCTGTACTCTATATCAATGCTTTTCTGCAAACCAGGAAATATCCAGAATATATTCCCTGGCCATGTTTTGCCGAGATGGTACCAGTTCTCATAAAGTTTCCTTTCTGAAAGTCATAATCTAGTATTTTGATGATTTTTTTGGGGGGTGCAAGTGGTGGTCTGATCTTTAATCATAAGCAGTAACCTTGACTCAATATGGTCAGCACCCACTTGTACAATGTTTTGAGACATCATTTTGCCAAGTGACAAGACACTGCTCCTACCACCGGAATGGCAAAAAGAGTGAGGGGTTCTAGGTTTTCAATTTCTGTTCCTAGAGGACTGTCTTCCTCCAGAACTAGATTGTCTTGCAGGTGTTGAATTTTGTTTCGAAATTTCTTGCTGTAAGGATACATTTATCCTTGCTGTTGTGGCTGAGAATAGGATTGAAGGGATTGAACGGTACGCAGGTAATATCTGGTATCCTTTGACTTATATTGTTGCTTGAAAAATTGTTTTCTTTCCTCCAGCCCAACAGCATTTGGGGTCTCTGCTTCATTTTTCATCCAAATCACTAATTCTTCTGTGTGCTGACCAAATGGTCTCTTACCAGCCAGAGAATGGTAGGTTTATATATATTTTTTGTGGATCTGGTTTCAGGGTGGTTAGTCTTAACTTGAATGATTTGCAGAGTGGCACCATATGGCAAAACCTATTGCAGTCAATTCTGCCCCATCAATAGCTGCATGTATAACTTGGTTTGACACCAAGGTGCCTTCATTGGCCATCTCTTCAAAATGTTGCCTATTTTTTGAAGGTTGTCTGTGAATGACTTCATTCCTTTCTAGATTTAGCAGTGATAACAGCCAAGAAGAGATGTAACGTTTGCTATTTTTAATGCTATAATTGCAGTGTTTCACATGTTGTCCCTGTTAAATCTATCCTTTTGCTCCCTCTTTCTTGAGGATTAGTGGCCTATGGTTCCAGTGTATCAGGCTTTCTGACTGAGGTGACATTCACAACATCTGGCTTCGGATCAGAGTTCAGGAATTTGGGATCCTGGTGTGGGAGTTTGTATTTCTTTTGCAGTCTTGGAGCGACAGCTTTCACTGTGGCCGGCATTCACAATTTTTCTTCTAAAATTTCTAGAAGTCCAGGGACCAAGGCCAGAAACTTTCTTGGGGAAGCTCTTGGTTAAAGAATGTCAATAATAAACAAGATGGATGTCTGAAGTACTTCCAGAGGAATGTCTAGTTTACTTTCCTCCTCACCGAACACTGTTAAATGCTTTAACGTCATTCACTGGTGAAATTCTTGCAGAAGCAGCAAGAGAAGTTGGTGCGTAGGATGGTCTACCACTAGATGTTGAGTGTGACTAGGATCTTGATCTTAGTTTCAGTTTCTCAAGGGTATGAGCGCTCCTACATGGAACTAAAAAGAATCAGTCAGTACAGTATGTACGCCCAAATGTAATATTTTGTTAGTTGGACTATTTAAAACCAAATAGGAGACTAAATAGAAATGGTGTCTCTTAAAATTGTTTTCTTCGTAAAAAAAACATTTTTTCAAATGGTGTTCCAGGGATATTCTACTGTTTATGAATATCAGAAACACTTCCATGACAGAGTACTGTATGTGATGTAAACTCTTTTTTCGCCGAGGCAGAATGAATGGGAGCAGGTGATAATCTTTGTGTCTGAAGAGGATACACTTCAAAAGGAAAAGAAAGCTCTTAGAAATCCCACTTAATGGTTGACCCAAGGCTGGTACTTTTCTCAGTAATTTCCTGTAGTTAGCAGCCCTCATGTTATTATATCTCTTGATGCTCCATAAGTGAAGGTGAGAGTGTGTGTGTGTATGTGTCTGCATGCGCACATATATGGCCCTCTTTTACTGGCATTATCTCTTAGCTTCTTCTGTCTCTTGTTTGGAGTTGCCTATTTTTTGTTGCTGGTTAAATTCGACCTCAACACATGGTGTATGAAAATAAGATAATTACCTGTAACTATAGTTCTCCAGTATTGGGAATTCCCCATCATTGAGATGGAGTTCCCAGTACCTTAGACAAGTAATGTCACCATAGACATAAACATAGAGGCCTTAGGCCTTTCAGTTTATTACCACATCAGTGTCATTATTTTAGAAAGGACTGAACTTAAGAGTCCACCAATCAGGAGACATCACCCTGTAGAAACTTCCGGAGAGAAGCTCCAGTCCCTCAGATTTTCAAAGCACTAGTGCTTATAAGTCATACTGTGCTGTGAGGGGTAAAAGTGCACTTCTCTGGGGAGGTGGATGGGTCACATGTGAATTTATGAAAGATTCCAATAGTAGAAAACTAAAGTTACAGGTAAGTAACTTATCTTCTTAGTCCAATATTTGAACTTTCATAGATTCACATGCTTGATCAGAGTAGAAAGCAGTATTCCTGGCACATTGCACTGTAAGAAAATAAAAATACAATTCAATGTATGGTTTGTATTAGAAAAGTACAAGGCAGACATAATATCATGAACAACATAACCCTTTATGCAACTTATAAGGTATGGATAAACATTAGAGAAAAACAATTGAGAAAACCTTCATTATGTGTTAGGCAATGTGCAGAACTATAAAAGAGGTTGTTGGGAAGAAAGATTTAGCTCCCCTTTACTGGAAAAGATGCCTCAGGACAGCTTGGCCCACAGCCATATCACCTTGAGGGATTGATTCCAGACAGTAGTGTTGCACAAAGGAGTGTGTCCTCTTCCAGGTTGCTGCTCTGCAAATGTCCTGCAGTGGTACACCAGCAAACCATGCTATTGATGTTGAGACAGATCTTGTGGAATGAGCATGTACATGAAGTTTGTAATGGCTTGCCTGCTGCCTGGTGACAAAACTGAATTGCAGCCATTATCCATTTAGCTATACTCTGTTTGGAAATGGGTTGCTGTTTCTCTTTTGCACTGTAGGCTACAAGTAGCTGGTTAGATTTACGAAAGCTTTTGGTCTTGTCTATATAGAACTTGATGTATCTCTTGATGTCCAAAGAGTGAAGAGTCCTCTCCTCTGGTGTTGACGGTTCGGAAAGAAGGTCTTTATGATCAAAGCCTCATTGATGTGAAAGCCTGATGAGAATTTAGGGACAAAATTAGGATTTGTGCTAATGACTACCCTATCATGTTTAAATTGAAGGAAGGGCTCTTGAATAGTGAGTGCTTGGATCTCACTGATGCATCTGGCCAAAGTTAGAGCCACAAGAAGAGCAGCTTTCCAAGACAAGTATTTTAAGTCCACTCTGTGAATAGGCTCAAATGGGTGTTTCATGAGCTGTGATAGTACCATGTTCAGGTGCCAAGATGGAGGGGGAGGTCTTACTGGAAGGAAGACTCACATCAATCCTTTTAGGAACTGTTTGATGAGTCTGGAGGGCCATAAAGAAGGAGACGTTGGCGAATGACTGAAACAGATTTTGCCACCAGGTGGACTCTGATGGATGCATGAACAAATTTTAAAGCTGCTAGATGTAATAGATATGGCAATATCTGCTCAGGTGAGGAAAATAGTGGAATTATCTGTTCCAGCTGGCAAAAATCTTTTCCAGTGAGAATAAGTCTTGTTTGTACTATCCGCTCTGGCCTTAGAAAGTATCTCTCTACTTTCCAGAGGGATATTTAGATGGGCAAATTCATTGTGTTCAGGAGCCAAGCTGATAATCTCAGAGACTTTGGATCTGGATGTAGGACTTGGCCTCCGTTCGTTGTCAAAAGATCTGGAGAGATCTTCAGTGGAATGTGATGTTTCTCTGAGATGAGGAGAAGTTCTGACAACCAATATTGGTGAGACCTTTTTCGGGCTATCAAAATGAACCTGCAAGGCTCTGTCTCCATCTCCGTGAGAACCCTTAGAAGTAGGAAATGGGTGGAAAAGCATAGGAAACGATTCTGCAACATGCCATCGAAAATGCATTTCCCCATGATCCCGAATGGTGATCCCAGCTGTCAAAGAAGCGGCATTCGTTGTTCTGAGGGATCTCAAAGAGATCTAGGTTGGGTTTGCCCTACATTGAGAATATCTGGCTGAGTGCCTCCTTATTCAATTTCCACTCCTGGCACAATGACCTCAGTCTGCTGATAGTGTCTGCTATCTCGGTTTGTTTCCCTGGGAGGTGCTCCACTCTTAGATGCACTCCATTTTTAATGGACCATTCCAGGTGTTTTGAGACTCTCGCAAGAGGGGAAGAGATCTTGTACACCCTTGTTTATTTAAGTAGTGCATTGTTGTCATCTTGTCCGTTTGTATGAGAACAGCAGAATTTTTTATCTTGGAGAGAAAGCTTGTAGAGCCAGACCTAATGCTTTGAGAGCTACTAGCTTGATGTGGCAATTCTGAAGAGGTTTTTGCCATGTTCTGCTGACTTGTAGATCCTGGAGGTATGCACCACATCCTTCCAGGGAAGCGCCGGTGGTAATGACCAATGGGGAAGGTGGAACTAGAAAGGAAAGGCCTATTGCAAGATTTGACTGTAGTGTCCAACAATAGAGTGCTTCAATCATGATGGGAATGACTTTGATGGTATCGTTGAATTAGCCTGTCGTCTGAACCCACTGACGATCTAATTCCTCTTAGAGGGGTCGCATTCTTAAATGGCAGAATGGAACTAGATGAATGCATGACATCATCCCCAAAAGTGACTTGTAGAGGTGTACTGAAAGAGACTCTTTTCTCTGTACTGACTTTGCTAAGGATGTGATTTTGCTTTGCTTTTCTAATGTGGGACAGGCCTTGTTGATCATGTCTAGTGTTGCTCCCAAAAATATTATAACTCTTGATAGCTGGGGTATTGATTTCTTCCAATTTAGAGTCAGACCTAATTCCTTGAATAGGTCTACGCAAGCTTCTCTTGACCTCTGAGCAGCTCAAATGGAATGTGCTTTTATAACCCAATCGTCTAAGTATGCGAATACTTGTTGTTTCTGTTTCTGTAAGAATGCTGCCACTGGAGCTAGACACTTTGTGAATGTCCTGAGGGCTGACTTTATGCCAAAGGGAAGTACCTTAAACTGGAAATGGCTGCCAGCTGCTGCAAATCAGAGAAATTCCCTGTGTGTAGAATGGATTGGGGTGTGGAAATATGTGTCCTATAGCTCCAGAGATGACACATAGGGCCTGATTACGAGTGTGGCAGTTCGAGGACCACCACACTTGCGGTGACGGTCGGTCCCTTAAAGGAGCCAAGACCAATATCATCAGCCCGGTGGAAACATTGTAATACACTTGGGGGATGCCACCAGTATGACAGCGGCATCCGCCCCACGAGTTTGGTGGTCAGCTCGTCTGACCGCCAAACTCTTAATCAAGCCCATAGTCTCCCTGGTTTAGATGCAGGAGAATATCTTGCAACGTGACCATGTGGAATGATTGTATTTTGAGATATTTGTTGAGGTCCCTAAGGTCGAGGGTAGGTCCGCATTCTTTCCAGTCCTTACATATTAGAAAGAAACTGGAGTAGAATCCTTTTCTTTGTTGTGAGAAAGGGAGTCTTTCTATTGCTCCCTTTCAGAGCATGGTTTTGAATTACAACTTGAGAAGTTTCAGATGTTTTGGAATGGATGTGTGTGTTGGGTTTGAAGGTGGGATATGAGTAAATTCTAAGGTGCGGCTGAATTGAAAGAGCTTTAGTACCCACTGGTCCGATGTTATCTGCTGCCACTTTTGTTCGAATAAGGATATTTTTTGGCCTAATCTGAGTATTGGAGCTGCTTAAGTAGTCGAAACCTGTGATAGGGCATTGGTGACGACCTGCATCTTTTCCCTGGCAGGTTGCTCTCCCTCTAGGTGGAGGTCTGGTCTAGGCCGCTAGAGGTGGTTGTCTTTGCGAATATTGTGGGAAAAATTGCTGAAATGAAGATGTGTAGGAGAGATAGCGGAATTGATGAAATCCTCTTCTATAAAATGGTATCCCTTGTCCTCTGGGTCCACGAAAGGGCAACTTCTTGAACTGAAGGGTCCCCAACGATCTGGCCATCTCTGTGTCTGTTTTAATTGTTTGCAGGGCTTCCTCTACGTGGTTACCAAAGAGAGCTTCTCTGTCAAACGGAAGATCCAGGATCTTGTTTTGCACCTCTGGTCTGAATGATAGCCTTAAGCCAGCTTTGCCTTCTAAGTATCAACAAACCTGCAAGTTGTTGAAATGCAGTGGTGGCGATATCCATTCCACAATCTATGATCCCCCCTGATGTTTGCTCTCCTTCTAGTAATATCTTTCTTGCCTCTGCCTTTGAATCTTCCAGGAGTTGGTCAATATATGGGATGATGTCAGCCCATAGTTGTCTATCATATCATCCCAGGACCAATAGGGAGTTTGTGGCGCTAACTATGATTCCTGACATCGAGGAAAACCTTTCTCCAATGTTCTAATCATCTTCCTTCTTTATTAGGTGGTGCTGAGATCGGGGTAGATGGGTTCTTAAAACTCCTCTGCACTGCCTGCGTTATCACTGAATCTGGTTTCGGATGGCCGGTTAGAAATGCCAGGGCGTCTTCTGGGGCTTTATACTTTTTGTCTGACTGCAGAAACATGGCTGTTACTGTAGCCGGACTCTTCATCACTTTTAAACCCTCTTCCCAGAGGAACAAGCTACTTACCTTTGGTAACGATTTATCTGGTAGAGATATATTCTAGTTGCAGATTCCTTACCTTAGAATTTCCCCAGGTGTCAGACTGGATCTAGAGAATTTTCTTCAAGCAGTACCCTTGCACAATGTCAGGTGGCGTTGGCCAACTCAGCTTTCGTGGTCACCGTGATGATGTCACGGTTGTATATAGGTACCACCCTGTTGCGCTGACGTCAGTTTCTTTTCACAACTTTCCACACCAGTAGCGTGAGTTTGAAGTGTGGGGAGGATGGGCGGGTCGATAAGGAATCTGCAACCAGAATATGTCTCTACCAGATAAATCATTACTGAAGGTAAATAACTTGTTCATCTGATAGAGACTCACAGATATATTACCTTAGAACAGATACCCAAGCAATACCATCCTCTGCCGTGAGCTGCGAACCAAGATCACACGAGAGGGTCCTGCAGAACCAAATGGCTAAAGTAGCCGTCTATGCGGACCTGACTGTCCAGGCAGTAATGTTTTGTGAACATGTGCAGGGATGCCCACGTTCCTGTCCGGCAGTTGTCCAGGATAGGAACTTTGCATGCTAACGATGTGGTTACAGCAGTTGCTCTGGTGGAATGAGTACGTAAGCCCTCAGGCGGTTGATTCTTTGCCAAAGCGTAGCACATTTAGATGCAGAGCACCACCCATCGTGAGATGGTCTGCTTCCTCACTGCCCACCTTTTCTTTGCACCCACATATCCTACAAAGAGTTGATCGTCCACTCAGACATCTTTGGCATGATTGAGGTAGAACGCCAACACTCTTTTTCGATCCAGATGGTGGAGTCTATCCCCTTTATGAGAGGGATATGGGGGTACGTAAAAAGTAGCAAAGTGATGGATTGGCCTACATGAAAGGGAATAACAACATTACGAAGGAAGGAGGCCTTCGCATGAAGCACCGCTCTGTCAGGATGGACAGATTAAAATGGTGGCTTCGAAGAAAGACTTTGAAGCTCACTCACTCTGCGAGCAGAGGTGATGGCAATCAGGAAAGCAGTTTTTAGTGTGAGGAGCCGCAAGGGACAATTATGGAGTGGCTCAAAAGGGGCACACATAAGGTAGGTAAGGACCAGGTTCAAATCCCACTGAGGCATTATGAATGGGGTAGGTGGTAACAACTGGGTGAGTCCCTTAAGGAACCTCCCAACAATGGGAGACTTGAATAAGGAAGTTTGATCTCTGGCAATCTGAGAAAGGCTGAGATGACAGCTAAGTAGCCTTTAAGGGTGACCAAAGCTTAACCCTGCTGGGCAAGAGAGAGGATCAACAATAGAACCTCAGACAGAGGTACAGAAAGGGTATCAGCAGACTTGTTTGTACACCATGCCACAAATTTGTGCCAATGACAGGTGTATACCGTTTTGGTGGGGGAACGCCTGGCTGCCAAGATAACATTACAGACTTTGGGTGGAAAGTCGAAAGCTGTCAACTGCTGATGCTCAATCTCCATGCAAGGAGGCAGAGACTGGACAGGTTTTGGTGGAAAACAGTCTCCTGTTGCTAAGACAGAAGATCCTCCCAAAGGGGCAGTCTGATCGGAGGATCTGTTGCCATGCTCAGGAGCTCGGGACACCATACTCTTTGTATCCATCCAGAGCCACAAGGACTACTTGGACCAGTTCGCTCTTGATCTTCTTCAGAACTCTGGGCTGAAGTGGTATTGGCGGGAAGGCGTAAAGAAGGCCTGAGTTCCACTCGAAATGAAAAGTGCAGCAGAGCGAGTGCCAACTTGGAAACTCCAACACGCAAAACAGATGACACTGCGCGTTCACTGCGGAGGTGAACAGATCTAACCAAGGCTTTCCTCACCGCTGAAAGAGACCTTTCAACACTTCCTGATGGAGAAGCCATTTGTGATCAACTATCAATCAACAGTTAAGTTTGTTTTCTCTGGCATTCAGCGAGCTGGTCAGATGTTGAACCACCAGGGTTATGCCCCGGTGTTCCAACTATGTCCAGAGATGCAGAGCCTCTTGCCAAAGGGTCCAGAGCCCCACTCCACCCTGCTTGTTGCAGTACCTCATGGCAGTGGTGTTATCCGTGAACATCTGCACCAGCCCTTTGAGGGAGGGAAGGAATGCTTTCAATGCAAGCCTGATCAGAGCTCCAAAAGATTGATGTTGAGTCCAGACCCCGCCGGAGACCAGAGACCTATGGTCACCACCTCTCCCATGAGGCCATCCCATCCCAGGAGTGAAGCATCTATTACTACTGTGAGATCTGGATGAGGAAGGGAGAGGGATCTGCTGGTGACCCAATCCCGGTTCGAAAGACACCACTGCAGATCTTGTGCAGTTCACTCTGAGATCTGGACCATGTTGGAGAGAGTCCTCTGATGCTGCACCCACTGGAACTTTGGGTCCCACTGCAGAGCCCGCATATCCCATCTGGCATGTGTCACTAGCAGGATGCAGGTGGCCCAGCAGCCGCAGAGTCATTCTCACTGAAATTAAGTATAGAGGCTGAAACACTGGTATAATAGCCTGAATATCCTGGACTCACTTTTCGGAAGGATGAGCCCGAAACCGCCCTGTGTCCAGGTCAGCTCCCGTGGAGGGAAGTGTCTGAGAGGGAGTCAGGTGTGACTTCGGCACGTTTATAGTGAACCCCAGTGATTGCAGAAGGTTCGCCATAGTCTGAAGGTAGGAGATGACAGTCTGGGGCGTGCTCGCCTTCATCAGCCAGTCATCGAAGTAGGGAAAGACTGAAACCCCTAACCTGTGCAGATGAGCTGCAACCACCGCCATCACTTTCGTGAACACCGGAGGGGCGCTGGTAAGGCCAAAGTAGAGCATGGTAAATTGAAAGTGTTTGTGACCTACCATGAATCGCAAGTAGCATCAGTTGGCAGGCAGGAGGGGTATATGGAAGTAGGGCCTTGCAAGTCCAATGCTACCATCCAGTCTCCAGGGTCTAAAGCAGACAGGACCTGAGCCAGGGTGAGCATTTTGAACTTCTCCTTCCTGAGAAAGAGATTGAGGGCCTGGGGTCTAGGCCCTTGTCCTTCTTGGGCACCAGAAAGTAGCAGGAATAACAACCACAACCTACTTCTGGCACAGGGACCCTCTCTATGGCTCCCTTGGCCGAGAGAGACGCAACTTCCTTGTGGAGAAGTGCCAAATGATACTCCAGTAAGCAGTCGTAAGACAATTGCATGGGCGGAGGTGTAGTCTTGAAGGGGAGAGTGTAGTCCCTTTGGACTGTTTCAAAACCCAACTGTCCGTCGTGATGGATTCCCAGTGGGGCAAGTGATGGCGGATCCTGCCTCCAACTGGTCCGGGTTGTTACATCAGGGAATGCACCAGATGAGGAAGAAGCCTGGATGACAAGGCTCTCAGGCGTAGGGTGTTGGGACAGTAATTTAGGGTCGTTGGTGCGCAGGCCGATGGCGGTGGGCGATTGCCCTATTCGCAGGAGAGCCTGTGCTGGGTCTGGACCAGGTACCCAGTAGGACATCGTGAGGGCTTCATTGAAAGATAAGAGGGGTTCCGAGGTGGAAGTCCCAGGCTGTAGTACCTCAGTGAGGAGGTTGGTTCTGACCGCCACAGAAGGAAACTCGAGGCCGAGGACCTCAGCCACCCTAATGCCCACCATGGAATATGACGCTAACCCCCCACCCCCGTAGCCATGGTAGGGGGAGAAAGCATGCCAGCGTCCAGAAAAGTATCCAGTCCACAATTCCTGTGCCCAGTCCAATTTGGCATTCTCTAGCTGGCATTCTAGAGAATCCAGTGACCCCTCCAAACCTTTCCCAGACCCATAGTAAAAAGGGTCAGAATCCAACCTAGGGTGAGTAGACCCCATCGAAGATGGATCTGGCGTCGAGCGACACCATTCCGCTCTGGGTCATCAGGGATAAGGATTGGATTGACATTGATGGTGGGCTCAATCGATGTAGGGATAATCAATGTCTTTGTCGATGCTGGGGAAGGTCGTGTTGGCATGCCCGGCATCGGCACGGAGCAGATAAAGGATCTGGAGGGACCTTCCGTGGCCGGGCGGAAGCCTGCCGGCATGGAACAAGAGGGACACCCTTCTGACCCCACAGGGCCCGAACGCACTGCAAAGAGGTCGGTCTGCCCAAAGATGAGGTGCATAGCTTTGTAAAACTCTCTCAGTTGAGCAGGGGTGGCTCTGGCTCCCAGAAACTCAGGAAGGAGCAGAGTCGACCAAGAACTAGGCTCTGTAGACGGAGGCCGAGAGATGGGGAAAAGTCGAAGAACGTTTGGTCTTCTTCTACTTCTTTTACTTTTGACCCAAGTGTCCCGAGAGCTTAGAGTGGGCCAATGAAGAGTGGTGGTGACTTCGCAAGTGGTCTCATGATTTTCCTCTCGAACGGGACCGGGAGCGATGCAGAGTCATGGTTGCGCTCCAGGCCTCATAATCACATGGCGGGGTGCATCTGTCACTGACACCATTTAGTGACAGGAGTCACGTGGTTTAAACCCAGTCTTCCGTGACATCCTTGACAAACCAAAAGAGTCAAAAATATCGACAAAACGGTCAAAGTTAGTCAAAAAATGACTAAGGGTAGCTCTCTCCGAATCTGAACGCAGGCTGGCACGGAAAGAAAATAAATTAAGTCAGCGTAGCACCTACATACGACTGCAACGTCATCACGGCGACCACAACGCCAATGACAGACGCGAAGTCAACTGATGGCGCGCAAAGGTACTGCTCGAAGAAAATTCTCCGGATCCAGTCTGACACCTGGGGGAAATTCTAAGGTAAGAAATCTGTAACTAGAAGGCTCTATCAGATATAATTTACAATGGGCATGGACCTAACACTCTTTTGAAAAGGCATGGGGAGTGCAAACCTTTTAGCTGCCCTTTCCTGTAAATTGTGGAAACCCCCAATGTCTTCTGGTGGAGAGTCTACAGGGGTAGGCGACAGAGATGATGGTGTGGGAATCACCCCATTTTGAATGTGTGCCTGTAGCTCCACCTCCCCTCTCTCTTCATCAGGTAGGTATCTGGGTCATGTAGGAGTGCCATCTGTGGTGTACGTCTTGCCGAAGAAGGCAATAACATAGGTCTTTGTGCTGGAGTGGACGGTTGAACCATGGAAGGTGGAGAGATCATAGAAGTCTGCTCCTGAGGAGCAGTTGTTGAAGAAAACGTCTTCCTATAGTCTGAGAGCATAGCTGGAGGTCTGAAATCAAAGAGCTGGGAAGACAAACCATCTCCTCCTGAAATGGTTATTGATATTCTACCTGAGGAGGATAATATTCTTGCTCATACTCCTGTTCAAAACCTTCTTCATCATCTTGGCACTTAACCTGAAACTCTAAAGGACTATGTGGCATTCTAAATGGTCCCTCATCGTCTGAATCTTCTTCTTCCAGGAGGTGGACTGGGATCAGTGGTCTTACTTTGCTTAGTGAAGTTTCTCTGGTGTTAATAGCTTGCTTCTTTGTTGATACTGATGTTTTTCTGTCATAGACAATGTCGTCAAAGGGATCGTTGATGGTGCCTCATCAGGGTTGTCAATGGAGGGGTTCATTTTTTCTTTATGGCTGTCGATGGCAAAGTAGACGATGTTGCTCTCATCGCCGAGGGAACTAGTGTTGATGGTGGATCTGTCGATGATGCTGTTGACGACGGCTTGACAGAGATTTTCATAGACGATGTTGTCTACGAGGATGTTGTCAATGAGGAGGAAAGTTCTCATTGACACTGGGATGCTCATTGACGATGAGCCACCGAAGAAGGCATTTTAAAAGAATGCCTCATCTTAGGAGGTGGTGTATCTAGCTCAGAAGATGATTTTCTGGCTTTCTCTGAAGAGGTAGAAAGTTATTTTCTCACCTCCTTAGTAGAGGATGAGAATTTTTGATGAGATTTAGGACTACTGCCTTTGTAAGACCCATGCAAGGTTTTTATTGTGGCTTTCTTTGGCTGCTCTGAGGATCTAGAACGGGGAGAACATTCCCTCTTAACAGACTTTCTTGATGAAACAGAGGATTCCTTACTGTCAAAATCAGTTACTGGCCCTTTCTGGTCTTTGTCTTCTGAAGCCAGATCAGCAGTCTTCCTTCTCTGTCCTTCAAGGTTTTAGTGGAGAAGGTACGACATACCTTACAGGCTTTTGCAGAATAGTCAGGGTAGAGACAATAAATGCAGTCCTTGTGAGTGAACCCTCTTTTTACCACAGGAGCGGCAAGACTCTTCTTTTTCTTGTCTGACATAATGAACAGGAGTCAGACTCACTCTCTCAAAAGAGAAAAGCTGTGGATCCAAAGAAAAATATTTCCACTTAGAAAATCCAGGAACTCCTTCTTGGAATTCTCCAAGAAGGAAAAACCTGAGCAGAGGTCAGTGGAGACAGCCTAGCACAACGTGCAGTAGAAAATCTGAGGGACTGGAGCTTCTCTCAAGAAGGTTCTACAGGGTGGTGTCTCCTGATTGGTAGACTCTTAAATTCAGTCCTTTTTTAAATAATTACTTTGATATGGTACTAAACCGAAAGGCCTAATGCCTCTATGTTTATGTCTATCTTGACATTACTTTTCCAAGGTACCAGGGACTCCCATCTCGATGACAGAGAATGATTCAAGCATGTCAATCTATAGAAGTCCAATAGTAGAGTAACATCACTTCTGCACTGTAACTGTGTCTCTCCTCGACCTGGTTTTTTCTTGAGCAAAACATTTATATCATCAAAGCAATATGAAGATATACAATTGAATACATGATATGGCTTGAGCTAGTGTTTCTTATTATAAGTGGAAATACTCAGGTGAAGAACTCGCAGAGTAGTCACAAGCTTCAAAAACACATTTCTTTTGCTAAACAAACCTTCTGAAATCATTACCTGGTTTCTTGGGACAGAACATGCATGAGCTATAAAATCGAAATGACTTAGGTGGTCATTGTGACATTGGCGGTAAAAAACGCCTACTGCTGCGGTGACGGCCGCCAAAATACAGTCAACACGGCTACCATCTGTCCGCCATATTATGATCACTGCCGGACTTCCGCCACAAGAATGGCCAAAATCTGACAGTGATCGTGCTGGCGGACAGTGGTAAGCTGGCGCTGCTACCACCAATACCGCCATGCCAGTAGAACACCACCAGCAGTAGTTTGACCAGAAATACAGCCTGGTGGTGTTCTGCTGGCAGTAGCAGCGCCCCTTCCCGTTCCCTGCCGGATGAACTACTCGCCGTACAAGGTAAGTCGGGCGTCCGACAGGGGAGGGGGTGGGAGGGTGGGTCTGTTGTGTATGTGTGTCTGAGTGTGTGAGTACCGTGTGTGAATGCGTCTGTGTGTGTTGTGTAGTTTGCCTGGTTGTATGTGTGTGAGTGCATGCACGTATGCAGTGTGAGTATGAATGAGTGTATGCAGTGTGTGTATGAATGCGTGTATGACAGTGTTAGTGAATGGGTGTTTGCGTGGTACGTTTGAGTGTCTGTGTGCGTGTATACAGGGGGTGTGGGGTGAGGGGCGATGTGACTGGTGGGGGTGGGGGGGTAATGTGTGCGTGTGTGGCTGTGGGGTCAGTTGTGTGGTATGTGCTTGTCTGCGGGAGTGTATGTGTATGGGGGTGGTGGGTGTCTGTGGATCGGGGGCGCAGGGTTAATGTGTGTATGGGGGGTGAGTTTGGATGGAAGGGGCTGGGGGCCATCAGGTGAGTGTTGCTGGGTGGGGGAGCCGCCTACCAGTGACAGGGAAGGAATTCCCTGTCACCGGTAGGGCCTACCACCATGTATTTCGTGGCGTTACTAACGCCACAGAAACTATGGCGGTAGGCTGGCTCATAATGCCATGGGTGGTACTCTGTGGGTCGCCGGGCTGGAGATAGACATATCCGGCCCGGCAGCTCATACTACCATGGCGGTATGAGTGGAGAAGTGGTGGGTTGGCTGCAGCCAACCCACCAATCTCATAATATGGCGGTATGTACCGCCAGCCTGTTGGCGTTACTACCGCCATATTAACCCCGACCGCCAGGGTCATAATGACCCCCTTAGATTAGTTATGAGATCCACTGTGATGTTGTTGTAATATGACATGGCATGATTTTAAAAACTATGACTTTGTTGGCTGAGACGTCGACCATTACATTGACAAAAAGTTAAGACACTGGGCATAACGTGGGGCTTATGAAATAAGAGGAATGGCCTAAAGGTTAGAAGAACAGAGAAGAATAAAACATGGATGGGGCAAGGAATGGCTACAAGTGTTTCACAGTTCAGAAGTGCATTACCGGAGTTTGTATATCTGTGTTTGGCATAAGATCTAAATATAGAGGGAGGCTTGTAAAAGAAAATAAGTTACTTACCTGTAACAGTAGTTCTCCAGTATTGGTATGTTTCATAGATTCACATGCTTCAATCATTCCACGTCATCGAAGTGGGAGCCCCAAGATACCATAGATAGCAGTAGAGAACAAAGTACATAGATATTCATGTTAAAAGCATTCACTTTAGCAGCTTATTGACATCATTTAGAATGAATCAAAGTCCATTCGATTGGGTGACAGCACCTTTTAGAACCCTCACTACAGAGGCTCCAGACCCTCAGATTTTCCAGCACAAGTAAGATAAATACATACATGAGTGCCGTAAAGGGGAGCCTCTATTTTCGCATGTGAATCTATGAAAGATACTACACATGTGTTAGATCTCTGGCCAACCTCTTGAAAAAATATTTTTTCCACAGAGAACACTTATAAGACGCAACATTTCAACCAAATTAGTCCAATTAACAAAATAATATATTCAGGTGAAAAGATCACCGTACTACTGACTGACCCTTTTTAATTACAGTTACAGGTAACTTATTTCCTTCTCCAGTATTGGATCTTTCCTAGATTCACATTCGTGAATCAGACTAGTTAGCATTTGCAAATATAAACATTAACATGTAATAGCGGATGATGGGAAAGTATTGGCTAAAAGCGGCTAACTTTAATAGAATAGATGGCATAGTACCGCTTATCCCACAGCTGCATCACTGTTGTCAGCTGATTCAAGGCAGTAAAGGTGTGCCTATTCGCTCATTTGTTGCCCGGCAGATCTGCTGGATAGGCACACCAGTGAAGACAGCTGTAGTGGTGGAAACAGCTCTAGCAGAATGCATCTCAAAGGCTTTTCTACTTACCTGTTTCAAAACTAGATAGATGCTACAATCCATTTGGCAGTGGTCTATTTTGAAGTTGGGAAACCTCTCCGGGGTGTCCCATAGGCCACAAATAGTTGATCAGACTTGCATAAGTGTTTAGTTCTATAAAAATAAAATGCAATACATCTTTTAACATCTAGCGTGTGTAAAGATTTTTCTGCTGAAGACTGGGGAAAAATTTCTTCAAAACAATAGTTTAATTCATGTGAAAGTCTGACAGAACCTTGGGTATGAACTTAGGGTTTGTTCGAAGAATAATGCTGTTTTCGGGTATTTTGTAAGAATGGTTCAGTGATCGTGAACGCCTGAATTTTGGTCACGCATCCTGCAGACGTCAGTGCTAATAATACCGCTGTCTTCCATGTAATGTACTTAAATTCCAATATATGTACTGGTTCAAAAGGTGATTTCATTAGTTGGTTTAGAACAATATTGAGATGCCAAATAGGTGGAAGATCTATTACATGAGGGCACATCTGAAAAGTCCCTTTGAGGAATTGTTTGATTATCCTAGTTGACCATAAGGAGGGCAACTGACCTGACCTATGGAATCGAGAAATAGAGGCTAAATGTAACTTAAAGAATGAATGGGTTAGACAGGTTAAGGCAGGTGAAGGAGATACGGTAGATGAAGAAATGGGACAAACGCCTTTATCCCAACACTTGAGGCAGAAACGTTTCTATTTAAGTTTGAATGTCTTATTAATGGTTTTGGCTCTGATCTTGGAGAGGATCTCCCCGCAGCCCTCTGGAAGGTCTAACTAAGCGACTACATGGAACTCAGGAGCCAGACTGACAAGTGGTAGTGATGTTGATTTGGGATGAAGTACCCGGCAGTAGTTCATGGTATGTAAAGTCAGTATCAGAGGTAGTTGAAAGTTGCTTGGTCTTTTTTCTGCCACATCGTGGACACTTGTCGAATAAAGAAGGCATTTTGTGGGAAAAAAACATTAATTACAGTCAGAAAAAGACAAACATCAAGAGGGAAAGTCAAAAGACTTCGAGTAAAGCAGTTGTCATCGAAATTTTAAGTGTATTTTCGAAGAAAAGACCTAAATAGGTCGAGCTCAATGCTCCAGGGTCCTGTCAGTGGGAGCCAGAAAAAAGAACTGAGGTAACTGCCTCTATCGGGCATGATCGGATACTGGAGGACTGGCTGCTCTTAAAGGCACAGTCTCCTTTTTCTTCATTATTAATGGCAGCCTATGGGCTACACTGCCCTGCACTCCTTCTTCAGTGTTTTGCAATAAAAAAGGTTTGTGAAGGATTTTTTCTGCAAAATGTGTCATTCATTCAAGCATTTATATGCATGTATCTCAAATTTGTCCCTTTTAAAAACAAACTGGGAGAAGAATTTTGGACACCGTAGCCTTTCCTATCGGCTGCATATGGACATTCTTAAGTGACTTGGCAGGCCTTCCTGAAGTAAGGCGAACATGGACACTTAAGAAGTTGTATTGGAAAAAGTGCTCTGGGGTCCCCGCAAGCGGGTGGAACTATTCAGCGCTTATGACTATATATGGAACTCTCCTACGAGAGAAGTCGACTTAGCTGAATGTGTTTCTGCTGCGACAGAAGGACGAGTTCCATAAGGCAGAACTGTCAGGGCCACTTGAGAGCAAAGAGGATCATCTGAGAGGTTACTCTCTTCAACTTGTTGAGGAGCCGGGAAATCAATGGGATCAGAGGAAAAGCGTACAACCAATTTATCGAAAACGCATTCACCCATGACCCTTGTTGGTGATGCCAACTTGCGTAATATTGGAATTTTCGACGGGTCTTAGATGCAAACAGGTCGATGTTTGCCCCAAAGATGGAATATTCTGTCTAAAGTTTGCTGATCGAGTGCCCACTTGTGGCAACTGGTGGTCATTCTGCTGAGTTGGTCCGCTAATATATTGGTCGCTCCAGGCACGTGTTCTGCCTTCAATATTATCTGGTTATGAATGGCCCACTGCCAAATTTGCTGTGCTTGTTGTGACAGAGCCGATTATCTTGTTCCTCCCTGCTTGTTTATATAATGCATGCTGGTGGTATTTCCGTGTGACCAGCACTGAAGAGCATGCTATCCTGAGAAGGAAGAATGTTAAGGCTAGTGATATGGCTTTTAGTTCTAGAAAGTTGACGTGCATCTCCTTTTCTGTGCTGTTTCACGTCCTGCTGACTGTGAGGAATACCTGGACTCCTTTCTGCCTCAAATGAGCTGCCACTGGAGCCAGACATTTGGTAAAAATATGGGGAGGTGCTTTGAGTCCAAAAAGGAGGACTCTGAACTGGTAGTGGGTGGCAGCAACTTTGAACCGCAGGTATTTTTTGGTGTTTCAGTGAATTGGGATGTGGAAGCATGCCTCCTGGAGATCTAAGAAAGTCACATGATCTCTGTCACAAAGGAGATGTAAAATATTCTGAAGGAAGACTATGCGAAACAACTGTTTCCTTAGGTATTTGTTGAGCTTCTGAAGATCTAAGAAAGGGTGCCATTCTCCTGACTATTTTCTTACCAGGAACAAACAGGAGTATAAACCTGTCCCCCTATGATTATTTGGGACATCTTCTATTGTACCCTTCATGGTGCCTTTTTCGGTGAAACATTAGGGGGTTTTGTGACGAATTGTAGGGTGTGTCCTCAAACCACAACATCCGGGACCCATTTGTCCATAGTTATTTTGGACCATTGTGGAAGGAAATTAGTAATGCGTCCTCCAAGTTGTTGTTTGAGCTTGGGAGAAGTAACCAGCACCCTGAAGTGGTCACTGTTTACTGGTGGAATCTCTGCCTCTTGAAGATGATTTTCCTCTTGTTGGGTATTTGTAAGCTGCTGGGGAAGGCTGACAATATTTTTGTGTACAATGCGGATGCTGTTGCCTGAAAGGTTGACACCCTCTCGAAACGAGGAAGAGCCTTTTCCTCTTGCGCCACGAAAGGGCTGTCTACACATCTGCAAGGTACCCAGAGATTCTGCAGTGTCAGTGTCTGATTTAATGGTTTTGTAGTGCATCATCAACATGCTTGCCTAAAAGCTGCTTGCCATTAAAAGGCATATCCAGCAACTTTCACTGCACTTCGGTCTAAAGGTAGTTGCTTTAATTCGGCCTTGCCTGTGGAGCACTGCGGCTCCTGTTAGTTATCTAAAGCCTGTACAGGAGACATTAATGACACAGTCTGTCATTTTCATAGATGCTTGTTCAGCATCTTTGGGAATTTTCTTAGCCTCCAACTTAGCATCCTCTGGTAAAAGGTCGAGATATGATGCAATGTCCCACCGCATCTGCCTATCTTACGCCCTACTACTGTTAGGTAATTTTCCGCTCTAATTTTAGTGGCTGCCTTGGAGGTAAATCGCGTGCCAATGTTGTTCAGTTTGTGGCCCTCTGAGCTGCTTGTGATATGATGCAACCCGGCTTGGGATGGCCGACTAAACAAGCTGGGGAATCCTTTGGTGCCTTGTATTTTGTGTTGAGTCTGGGCAACACAGCAGCTACCGTTGCTGGATTCTTCATTGTCTTTAGTCCTTCCTTCCATATCATATCCACTATGGGATAGATCTTATAGCTTTCTTTGTTGGTACTTTAAAATCATGAAGAAAGCAATCAGATTGCTTGGTGGCTGTAGGCAGAGGAAACCCTTTTGCTGCTCTTTCCAATATTATGAAAACCACCTATGTCGTCAGGTGATGAGTCCACTGGTGGAGGCACTGTCGGAGACAGTGTCAGGATTAAGTAATCATCTCATTCATTAGGTTGGGAAGTAGAGTCCCTTATTTCTTCTTCTTCTCTATCCTCATCTGAGGAAGGCTAGTCACCCTATTTTAGTTCCGTTAAGGTACTTGCTAGTGTAGGTAGAGGAGTAACTGCCAATTGTAAGGAATGTGGACAGGTAAGGGATGTACCCATTTGCTGAGAAGCGTGGAGTGCAGGTGGAGGCGGAGGTGCAGAAGATGCTGGATCAGGAATTCATTTGTAATAATCCTGAAGCATATATTGTAGGTTATTAACTAAGTCTATTGGCATTTGAACAGATTGCGCCTGTTGATGTGGGACATAGGGTGAATAGGCTTCATAATACTACTGCTGGTCATCTGTGTAAAAGTGACCACCATAATTGGTCATCTTCCTCCTCATCATCCTGACATTTGACTAAAAGTTCTGAAAGGGATATGTGCGACACTAAAGAGTCCTTCATCTTCAGAGTCGTTGTCATCTATTAAATGTGATGGAGGAAAAGGTAGAACAATGCTGGGAGAAGTATGGACTGGCAAGGTTGTCTCTGCAGGTGATTTACTCTTTATTGATAGTGTTAATGCCTTCGTCGTCAACGAGACCATAGTCAACGGTATTTTCAATGTGATCGTCGACAGGTTTCTTGTCGATGGTTCCCTCATGAACGTGTCCCTCGTCGACTGCGCTGTTGTTGATGGTGTCATTGTTGATGGATTTCTCATTGACGATGCTCTCTTCATTGATTGTGTCGGTGTCCACAGTATCTTTGATGGCACTGTCGTCATCAATGTTGTAGGTATGGATGGTCTCATAGATGTCAACGTCTTACAATGTTTAGAGGTAACCTTCTTTATCGACGTTGTCCTTGAGAATATTTTGGGTGTTGTGATTGTAAAAGAAGCCAAAGGCAACAATAAAATGAGCATGGGAGACATTGTTGTAGACAATGTTGTGGGACCTTTTTGGTGCCTTTTTTGGTGACTCAATAAGCACACTCTCTATCCCTTTTATGGGATTTTTGCACCTTGGAAGAGTCATCACTGTCCTCATCGGAATAGGGATTTTCTTTAGCCTTGAGTCTCTGTATCCAAAGTAGTAATCTCCCCTCTCTGTCTTTAGGGTTTTATGGGAAAAAGTGTGGCATTCCTTGCAGTTCTTTGTTATATGTTCTGGATGGAGGCAAACATACACTCATTGTGCGGATCATCTGAGTGTACCCTCCTTTTGCCACATGTCCCTCATGGCCTGAAGAGTCCTTTTTTTGGTATTCCAGACATTGTAGAACAGAGAATATATGCAATCGTAGAAATAAAGCTAGGTCTGAATAGAAGTCTTCTGTAAATTAAAGAAAAGTGTGGAAAAACTGAGCGGTGCTGAGGGAGACTCCCATCATATGGCGTGTGGTAGAAAACCTGAGGAGCTGGACCCTCTATAGTGAGGGTTCTAAAGGGTGATGTCACCTGATTGGCTGGACTTTGGTTCATACTAAATTATGCTAATAAGTTGTTAAAGTGAATGCTTTTCACATTGATTTCTATGTACGTTTTTTCTCTATTGCTATCTATGGTACCGTGGGGCTCCCACTTTGACTACTGGGAATGATTCAACCATGTGAATCAATGTAAGATCCAATACTGGAGACATTTGACTTTCATTAGGTTTTGGGACTATACCTTGAGGTTTTTCTCTCATCAAATCCAATTTCAAATAAAGGGCATTCCTAACCGATTTTTCCCCCTTTCTAGAATTGAAAAGTCATATGAAGCTGTAAGACTCCTAACTACTCTTTTTTTTATTCCTCTTATGAGGATTTATAATAAACTTCAAGATGACAAGGGTTTTCTTAGTTTATATCTGTCTAGAGAGAAAGGGAGCAGCGTGCATATGCTTTCTTTCTTCACTGTACAAGGCATTGAGACTACCTCTGTTAAAAAGCATAAAGAAAATTATGCATGGGGGCACCTGAAGGACAAACATTATTGTAGACAGTGTTAAATAGAGCCAGAACACTGAAGAGAATGCTCTTGCACCAGCATGCATTAAAAGGTCCTACTAAAATGGTAGACAGGGAGGATTACAATGCTTTCAGGGCAAGGAAATGCGTGCGTGAAAAGAAGTTCAACTGGGAACAAAAAGGCTGTAATACAGGGATTAACCAGAAGTGAAACGTCATTTTTATCTTATTTACTAAGAATTTCCTGCCTGACACTGTTGACTATCAAAACAAGCATGTGCATCCGTAAAACAACAATTTCTGATGAATTACAGATTTCATTCCCTGTGAGTGTAGTAGCATTGGAGAGTGCCTCAATAATTCATTGTATGTCGGTTCTGCATCTCTAGACAGTGGCTTGGTATGTCGTGCAGCTATTTGACACTCTGGAAAGTGGCTTGATGTGTCATTTGTGTCTGTGTTAGGAAACAGAAGAGTAATTGTGTGCTCAGTGTTGAGTCAGTTGTAACTGAGTTTATCTGTCCTTCTCTAGGCCACTTACCATGGAGGCTGTTGCTGTTTGTGCTGCTGCAGGTTGGAGGTGGAGAGGTTTGAGGTCTGACGACAGGTGCAAATGCGCTTTTCTGTTTAACTGCAGAGACCATGTTAGCAGGAGAAAAGGAGAAGATCCCAGAGGAGCTGCTGCAGTTAGATGGCAGACTTGTTGATGAGGCCATGGTGGGGCTTGATGGCACAACTAAGGAATGACAGCAAAATGTCGCTTGTTAAGTAGAATAATGGTAAACTTCAGAAGCAAGAAGACTGCCAAAAGACACATCATATAACCAGACAGATTGCTGGAAGAAACAAAGTGCAAATTTCAATTGCTGGGAGTGCCAACATTCAAACAAGGACAAAACTGAACAACATACGGAATGCAGAGATAGGGGGATGGCTGCTCCTTATATATGATTCCCCAAAGACAGAATGTTCAAAACAGTGCTAAAACCACTAGAGTTCTGTGAAAAGAGGCAGATGTCACAGGCGTCCTTTGAAAGATCTTTCACTTTGCACAATAAATGGAGTTTTAGAGGCAGGCTCGTTATGGAAGTTCGCTAATTGGTTGAGGGTGGCTTCTATACTTCATGTTTTTACAAGTTATGATGTGGATGCAAACTTCGAATGTAGGTATTGAAGACTGTCTACTCTTTTTATATGCACCCTCAGGTAGGTTCAATGTGGAGACTGGGAGTATCTCATGTTCAATGCAGACACTGGAGGTCTACCTCTCACTGTTGATTCTTGCCCACTGTGGTACAATGTAGATATTGAGGAAAACTGTTGTCTGTTGAGTTTACTTATTAAGCATTCTCTGCAAATGCTGCCAGAGAGACCAGGAATGCAGAGATGTAGGCATAAGTGATCCTCGTGGATGCCGCTCCAGAGAGGTACAAGGTAGAGTTCTTGGAATACCTGCTATCCGTGGATGTTCTCTCGAGGGTAACAATATGAATGGTGTCTGAACGCTGCCTGGGACTTTCGTTTGCCAGCAGAGAAATCAAGAACAAAATTCAACTGCTGCCTTCTAGCAATTACTTTATTGATTGCGTTAGAGCTGTCTGAATCATGCCGTTTCCCAGCCAGAGCTGACTGGCTGCATTTCAGAAGAGTATGAGCTACTAAAAATCGTCCAATTCAATCAAACTTCAAAGAGAGTAGAAGCCCCGAGATCCTAAAACCCAGATC
Organism: Pleurodeles waltl; assembly: GCF_031143425.1. Classification (NCBI taxonomy): domain Eukaryota; kingdom Metazoa; phylum Chordata; class Amphibia; order Caudata; family Salamandridae; genus Pleurodeles; species Pleurodeles waltl. The sequence continues at coordinate 941,461,641 of NC_090446.1, forward strand.
TCTATTATTTCCTGTAATCTCGGATATTCAAATGGAGTGGAGGACCCGCCATAAAAAGTGTGCACGCCACTTTTACAGTGCATACGCTGCACTAGCTCTGGAACTCACAGTGTGCATACCAGGGAAGCTTTTGTACTTACATTGTGCACACCGTGCTCGTCCACTCATGAATAGTGTACACACCATACAGGCTCTGACAGTCACACTGTGTACTTCACAGCTGTTTTGACGCTACTAGTATCTTCTGCAGACTATTCAATGTGCACACCGCATAAGCTTTCATACTCGCAGTGTGCACATCACACTAACCCTGACACCGCGTGCACACCATACAAGCTTTCATATTTGCAGTGTGTGCATCACCCAGGTCTGACACTTACATTGTACGAATTACAAATGCTCTGACACATTGTGTGTACCACACCTGTCAATAATAATAATAGAGGAAAACGTCTCTCAGGATTGTGCAGAAACGTGCTCCTGCCTGCACAAAAACATTCCTGCATGCAACACAGGCACCCTTGCACTATGATGCAAGGGTGCCTGCGTTGGCGCTAGGCGGCCTTAAAGGCACCAGGACAGGGGAAAAGACAGCAATGTCCGGTATTATTTTAAACATCACGCATCCCTGCCCTTTCCCTGTGACGCAGGGCAGCGCAGTAAGGTGATAGGCTGCACTGCCCTGCGCCACACTGCCCATACATATGGGCCTCAGTATATACCCCAGACTGGCTAATAATAGCATGTGCATCACCCCAGCCATAACGCTAAAAGAGTGCACAAAACACAGTGAAAGCACCACCATATGGTACGCCACACCCGCTCTCAGACTAAATGCACACAGCACACAAGCTTTGACATGAACAGCGAAACACCTCATCACCCCTGATGACGCAGAAACGAAGGTTTTACATTTATTAGCGCATAAACGTAGTGCCGCGATAATCAAGTGTGACTTTAACCAAACTAATAAAGATTGTACGGGGACAAATGTGCCCTCAGAGTAGTTCGCCAACATTTATTAGCGTGCTTTATATAACGTGATGTATTAGAATTGTACTAATCTGACATAACCGTAAACGTGTGCCATGATTTGCTTGTTTGAAATGTTCTAACTTAGCATAACTTTAGTGGAGGCTTCGGCCTAGTTGCCTTGTCTCACGGTTTAGATGCTCGTGTTTTTCTAATGTGCTAATAAAACGTGTATTCTTGCTTGAAGCTGTACTTTTCCAGTGAGATCGGTTAAAAGATTTCGTGCCAGCCTGGCATCTTCTTCTTTGCTCCAAGGTCAATCTGCAGGTGCAGACAATGGAAGCTCTGAAAGTGAGTTAATTGGTAAAATATGTTGCAACTTACGTTCCCGACTCCAAGGATAATGTATGCCTAGGTAGAAGCTTGTGAATTGTTGTTTTTGATTGGACAATTTGAAGCCAACCTATGAACCCTCCAATGGAAGACCCTACTGGATTTGAACTGTTGTTTATTTAAACCTGGTGCACAAGAAGAGAGCAGAGCCATTACCCATTGCACCCATTGAGGACATTAGACATTGCCCATTGCAGCCATTATGGCCCATCTTGCCGACCTCGTCATTTTGCCATCTTCTACGATGCCAATTGATGTTCGACGCCATTTTGAATGAGACTTTGATGCTTTCTCTAATCGAGAGAAAGAGACTTTAAGTAATTCTCGCCCTAGAGACTTTAACTTCGATTTGCCCCTTTGCATAAAGTAGTAGTTTTGTCCTTTTATCTTGCCGCTGTGAGGCAATTGCCCCGTCCACCCTGCCCCTTTGCCCCCGTCCCATGCTGATCGAAACCGGTACCTGTGAGACGAAGACTTCCTTGAATGCTGATTGAATTTGGTAAATATGAAAGGAAAATGTACAATTGCATTGTGTTTCTTTTTAGGTAACCAACTGCAGATTTTTGATAAGAGCCCTAGTTAGGAGTTTTCCAAATCAATGTTGCTAAATTGTTTTTGCATGAAATCCCACATGCAGATGCTAATTTGAGGTTAGATGAGGATTCATTTGTCGCACAATGCAATTTGAGACCTTGTTATGCTGACTAATGTATGCAATTAGCTCATTACAGATTATAGTTTTAGTGGTTTGCGTTGCTATTATCGAATGCATTGTTATTCAAATGCTGCATAGATTGCATCTTTTCCGCCGTTATGGACAGCTATTAATGTTCATTTACATATATCATTTGGTGTTGAGACACATTTATATCGTGCTAGCTTTGTTAATATAGGGAAATAAATTCATTAACATTGAATAAACTGGTGTGGTTATTCATGGCCGGAAGGTCATGGTTCGCCGAAATGTTTTCTGGATTAATTGTGAAGTGTTATGTTGATCAGGGCATTGCTTATGTTCGTTATTGATTATTGATTTGATTAAATTGACTAATCTCGGGTGAAGAGAGCCCCACTTGGTCAAAAGATTCATCGACCCAAGAGCGTCCAAATACAGGTAATTTATTAGGACGGAACGCTCTATCACCCCTTACAATGAATGTTCTGTGAGAACACCACACAAACCCTCACACGGAAGGAGAGCATACCACAGGACCCCTAACACTAACAGTGTCCACTCACCACAAAAATCTCCACATTTCCCCTTTACGCACCCAGCAGCCTTGACATTAAAAGTATCAGTGCACAGCAAGCCTGGCATTATTAGTATGGAAACCCCATAAACCATGAGGCTCAAGTTGTGTGCACCACATCAGCTGTGAGACAATCAAATTGACTACACACAAGCCGTACATCTAGCCCATACACTCACCGTGTGCACATTATGGAGGCCTTCGCCTTCACAATTTACACACAATGGTAGTTCTGCCACTGACAATGACACACCTCATCGGCCCTGACAGCCACAGCACAGCGGGCACGCCACACCAGCCCTGACAGAAATAATGTCCAGACCTCACCACCCATTAGACTGGTAATGTTTCAACACTTTTCTGACAATTATGCATCTCATTTTGGCATTTGCTGGTTTAGTATTATGAAAATAAATGTTCCCCTTTTCCTAAAGGAGAATCCACGTATCAGGAGCGAAGAATAGCATGAGACTTACTGGCGTATGGGGAATTGGCCGCAGATCCATTCAAGAAGGTGGGCGAGGCTCCTAAATTAGACATCCCCGCGTTTCCGTAGCCATTCATGCTGGTGGTGACGGAGCTGTAACTGCTCTGTTGCGGAGTGGTGCTTGGCACATAACCGTGGGGAGACACGCTGCTTGTGTTACGAGTATAACCTATAAAAATGACAGATGGAGTAGCTATGTGAAAGCGTTGCTGGCAAAGTATTCATCTCGTTATCACAGTCTCCTAAGTAAATTGAAACATAAATAAGACGTCTAACAAAACATCTAGGCCTCAGCAATTCTTCTAAAGATATTACTTGTAATGAGGTAGTGCTGCTCTCCAGAACTAGAAGAATGGTTCAAAGCAGGGTGACGCACTCTTTTAGCCATTTTTCGAATACTTCTACTAAACACAGTCAACCAAGCTGTCAATACTTATCTTGATTCATACCCGAAAGAGAACACTGGAAACACTGAGATAGTTTCAAACAGTTGGCCGTGAAATATCCATGACTGAAACACTAGTTCAGATTTGATAACTGTGAGGAGGCTGAAGAGACATTAGTATATTTTTGTAAGTCAAACTCTGGAGCCCTCACAAAAATCTGACCTGCTGTGTTGTCTACAATGAGGGATCCAAGGCCATTTTAAACTCAATCGTGTTTATTAGAGGTGGAATCAGGATGTTAGCCATGCAAAGTCTTAAGCCTTGAAGCATCGGAAATCTTTCGATATTGTAATTTTGTATTTATCCTAGAGAGTGAGTGAACATCCTAACCAAAAGAAAATCCATGACATTGAGGTTTCTGAAAATTGCCCTGAGTACAGGAACATTATAGAGGCAATGAGGTTTTATAGTGAGCTCTAGAAACACTTGTGCCTGAAAAAAACTTTCTGCAGAACTGGGCTCAAGAGTGAATATAGAACTTCTTCAGACAAGCATATAGTTTTAAGGCTAGTCACATCTGTTTCAAGATGATTTTGCAAATACTGTGCCGATAATTTACCAAAGTAAGACCTTGAACTGTAACTACATCATTACACAAATTGAAGGAAGCTGCAATACATTTCAGAAGTCCACAAACACACCAGCATCGATTGTGTGAATATCCAGTTCTAATTTTTACTGTTCACTATCAATCAATCAAACATTTGTAAAGCACGCTACTCACCCGATAGAGTCTCAAGGCGCTGAAAAGGGGAGTGGGAAGGATCTGCTACTGCTTGAATAACCAGGTCTTGAAGCGTTTCCTGAAGGTCAGGAGGTCCTGGGTCTGTCATAGGGGGACAGGGAGGGTGTTCCAGATCTTGGTGGCGAGGTGGGAAAAGGATCTTCCGCCAGCTGTAGTTTGATGGATACGAGGGATAGCGGCGAGGGCAAGCTTGGCAGAGCGGAGCTGGCAGGTGGGAGCGTGGAAGGTGAGTCGCTCGTTGAGGTAGGCAGGGCCCGTGTTGTGAAGAGCTTTGTGGGCGTGGCTGAGGAGTTTGAAGGTGATCCTCTTGGTTACTGGAAGCCAGTGTAGGTCTCTGAGGTGGGCTGAGATGTTGTTGCGGTTGGGATGTTGAGCATTAGGCGTGCAGAGGTGTTCTGTATACGTTGTAGTTTCTTCTGGAGCTTGGCTGTGGTTCCTGCGTAGAGTGCGTTGCCGAAGTCCACTTTGCTGCTGACGAGGGCGTGGGTGACTGTCCTTCTTGTTTCGAAGTGGGGAGCCATCTGAAGATCTTGCGAAGAATGCGGAGGGTGTTGAAGCAGGAAGATGAAATGACGTTGACTTGATGGGTCATGGTGAGTGATGAGTCTAGGATGAAGTCTAGATTGCCTGCGTGGGTGGTGGGTGTAGGTGCGGTTCCTAGGGTGGCTGGCCACCAGGAGTCGTCCCATGCAGAGCGGTTGGAGGATGAGGATATCTGTCTTGTCCGAGTTAAGTTTGAGGCGGCTCTTCTCCATCCAGTTGGCGATGGCATGTAGTCCGTCGTGGAGGTTGGTTTTGGCAGTGGTGGGGTCCTTGGTGAGTGAGAGGATCAGCTGGGTGTCATCAGCGTAGGAGACGATGTTGAGGTTGTGGGATCAGACGATGTTGGCGAGCGGTGCCATGTAGATGTTAAAAAGAGTTTGGCTGAGGGAAGACCCTTGGGGAACGCCGCAGATGGTCTTGGTGGCTTCTGACAGGAAGGGAGGGAGGCGGACTCTCTGAGTTCTGCTGGAGAGGAAGGATGTGGCCTTGTGGCAGATCCCAGTCGTAGAGGCGAGTGCATAGGGTGTGGTGGCAGACGGTGTCAAAGGCAGCCGAGAGGTCCAGGAGGATGAGGGCTGCGGTTTCACCTTTGTCGAGCATGGTCCTGATGTCGTCGGTTGCGGCGATGAGGTGGTCTCGGTGATGTGGCTCCTCCGGAATCCGGATTGGGAGATGTCCAGCGTGTTGTTGTCCTCTAGGAAGCGGGTCAATTGGCCGTTGACAATCTTCTCAATAACCTTTGCCGGGAAGGGAAGGAGGGAGATGGGTCGGTAATTCTTGAGGTTTTCGGGGTCAGCTTTGGTTTTCTTTAGCAGGGCGTTGACTTCGGCATGCTTCCAGCTCCCCGGAAAGGTGGCAGTCTCGAAGGAGCTGTTGATATCATGCGGAGTTGGGGGCGATGATGGGGCTCGCTTTGTTGAAGACAAGGTGGGGGCAGGGGTCGGAGGGAGATCCGAAGTGGATGGTGCTCATGGTTTTTGCGGTGTCATCATTGTTGATGTGGGTCCAGGAGAGCAGGAGGTTGGCGTGGCTTGGTGCGTTGGGGTTGATGGTGGTCGTGGGGGGTGAGGAGTTGAAGCTGTCATGGATTTCCGCGATCTTGCGATGGAAGAAGGTGGCAAGGGAGTCGCAGAGGTCTTGCGATGGAGGCGAGTCGATGGAGCATGACCTGGGGTTGGTGAGTTCTTTGACGATGCTGAAGAGCTCTTTGCTGTCATAGGCATTGTTGTCGATGTGATCTTTGTAGAAGGATCTTTTGGTGGTCCGGATGAGCTGGTGGTGCTTGCGGGTGGCTGTCTTGAGGGCTGTGCGGTTGCTCTCTGTTGGTTTGTGGCACCACTTCTTCTCGATTTTCCAGCATTCCCACTTGGAGGTCTGAAGGTCAGCGGTGAACCAGATGCCCTTGGTGCTGGTGCGGTTGTTAGAGGGTTTCCTGAGCGGGGCGAGGGTGTTGGCGCAGTCGTCTAACCAGTGTCTGAGGTTGAGGGCGGCTGTGTTGGGGTCGGTGGTGCTGGGTTGCAGGGCCCAGGTGAGGATGGAGATCAGTTGGTCTTCCGAGATCTTGTTCCAGCTGCGGCGGGGGATCTGTTGTGGGTGGTGGTGAGTGGCGGGTTTCTGGAAGGTGAAGTGGACACAGCGGTGGTCGGTCCAGTGGAGTTCGGTGGCATGGCTGAAGGTGACGTGGCTGCTGGTGGAGAAGACGGGGTCGAGTGTGTGGCCGGTGGAGTGGGTGGGCATTGTGACCAGTTGTTTGAGACCGAGGTTGGCGATCAGAGCAGTGGAGTTGCTGTCCTTGGCGTTCTCGAGGTGAAAATTCAAGTCGCCGAGGAGAATGTAGTCTGTGGAGGTCAAGGGCCTGGGTGCTGATCATGTCAGCAATGGAGTCGCTGAACTGAGGTCGGGGCCTGGGGGCCTGTAGACAAGGGTTCCTCTGAGGGTGGTGTTGGCATTGATGTGGATCTTGAAGTGTAAGTGTTCGGCGGCATCGAGGGTGTCTACATACTCTATAGTTTTACCGATAAATGGACAGGAGGCAGAAAGACATAAACTGATTTTCCTACGGGTACACTATTTAGGTAAGTAAGGAAGCCTGATTTAAAAGTCAGGTTTCCTGGTCACAAGTTATATAAAGTTTGTTGGTAGGTTACACCTGTTTAAAGACTAACCGTAGCCAATAAATATCTTTCAAGAAGCAATGCCTCACATCTATCAATTAGTCTAAAGCCACAACCAAAACCTTTGTTTATGGAGCATATGAATCAGCCCAAGATAACAATAGGCATTATTATCTTCCACTACTTGTTGGATTTTCTAAATCTGAGCATCATACACAACTTGGGGGCATATTTAAGAGCCCCTAGCACCACCTTAACGCTGCCATAACGTCAATTTTTTATGCTGAGGCGGCACTAAAGTGGCTTTTCTGCTGTACAGTATTTCCAAAGTGATGCAGTGAATGCATTGTGCCACTTTGTAACACTTTGTGCCACATTATGCCTGCGCCAGGCATAATGTATGCAAGGGGGGTGTTACGGGTGCTAGGAGGTCCATAAAAATGGCACAGTGAAATTTAAAAGATTTTACAGCACCATTTTTGGCATCATTTTTAAAACCTGCTCAGAGCAAGAGTTAAAATGACGATCCCATAGTAACCTATGGGCCTCCTTGCACTTTGCTGCACTAGCGTCAACATTCTTGACGAATCATAGCTGATGAGCCACTTTTTCTTAAATATGGGCATTGAAAGAGTGTGCTTTGCCTCTAGGTACCACAGGGTCTGTGATAGGACTCTGTGGAGATACAGCTGATATTGTTATAAAGGGGGTAATGTTGTGGCATCACTATCAATAGCACCATGCATTCGTTTTCTACTCACCTTGGTTTGTGACTTGCGATGATTCAGACACGTTAATGGCGAGCTGACCTCCAAATGAGCTGGCGCTCATCATGCCAGCATGGACAGAGGAGTTTCCGAGCCCTGGCAGTTGGCTGTGGTTACGTGGGACACTGTAGAGTGCCTCAGCAATGTCTGCTGCCCTTTTCAAGATGATCTCCTGCAGAATAATCATACGCCATTTACTTTACTGACAAACGTACAGGTACACTATAGCCAAAATAACTTGCAAACACCCATAAAAGAGCAAATATATTCTTAAGATTGAGTTCAAGACAGTTTTGTATTACCACAAGGCATTTGACCTACCAAAACGGTTTACAAGGAAGAAATCAAAGGTAAGTATTTTAAGACAAAATAAGAGAAAAAATAATGAATCTATTAAACTATTATTTCAACTGAAACATTCTCTAACACCAGAAGATTTTCCTTTTAACATTCTTCATCTCTCTTATCTCATCTCACCGACTGTAAAATTTCCCATCTTACTCTTAGAAAGATTCTCATTTTCACATGTTTAACTTTCCCTATCTTACCCTCTGGAACATTCCCTGTTTTACCCATTGCAATGTCCCGCATAGTTTCAGTAAATAGATTTTGCCTTGCAGGGCACTAGAACCACACAAAGTCTTATAGAGGACGTCTTGAAACAGTGGCAGGATGGCTCAGTGAGTTTAATGCTTTTCTTGTGACACATGTGGTGGACACAAGTTCGAACGCCTAAAAGATAACTTAGTCTACTACCCTTCCGAAGGTTAGTAAGTACCATCAAACTAGGCATCATAGCTACAACTCTTATAAAAGTCATAAAGCACTATTTAAAAACAAGTACCTGGTTATTATGCGGCATCCCATACAGTGCTTCTACCAGATCAGCTGCTCTTTTTAAGATGACTTCCTGTTGAGAGGAAACATCACGTATTAGTGTAAAACACTACTGCTTTGAAACAATCTCACTGAGGCATTTAGCCCTCGTAAAACCACTAAATATATCCAATAATACAGAAATATCAAGAACTAGCGTCACTCCCCAGTGAGCTTTTGTGTACGATATACAGTTACGCATATAAAAATAATGCAGGTAAAGTGTGTTGGCATTCACTCTGCGTACGCTATTTTCCCATGTCCCTTTCTTGTGCTCACAATCACCAACAGCTGGGATATGTACTAGCTCAGAACCACAAGAGAGTCGAACTTGCACTCAGTTCTAGAAGTACTGAGTGTTTGAAGCATATCTGGCCTGTATGATGTTCCTTTACCAGTGGTAATACAGGTTTTTATGTGTGTATTTTATTCACCCACTTACTCTGGCCTGCTACCAGCTATTACCATCACTGTGGATCACATTTAGTTGTTCTATGATTTGTTTGTGTGTTCCATACTCAGTGGGTCACCTCTCAATTACAAAGTGCAGTTTTGCATCACCCTAATTTCCATTACATGTACGTTATATATTTATACAGTGCTAAAAGAACCATTTATGTATGTGAGCCGGTCTGTCTAATCTGTGCGGCATGTGGCTAACACTCATAGGAGATCTTTGATAAACCCCTAGTATAATCTGTACAGTTTTATTGAGTGCCTCGTTGTATGGTTATGCATGTGAGAACATCATTAAAAATGTTCTAGTTTCTTTCAGATCATGTAAACAAAACTTGAGGGTATCAGGACATCAAAGTTATGGAGAGTCTTTTAATATTGTAAGGTGGTATTCATTAAAACAAAGGAAGAAGCAACCTTTAGTTCACTGAAAGTCAGTCAAAGTATCCACCGGAAGGCAGAGGTGGGCAAGGCACCAAATTATTAGGGAGAGCTGGACCAGATGTGACCTTAGGGTGTCCCTGCTTGCTCCTAACAGCCATAGCATTAGCTGGGCCTTCAAAATATTTCGCATATAAACCATGCAATATAGGTCATGTAACAATATGATAAATACTCTTCTTACATTTGTAAGTTTTTCACTTTATAGTTTGTATTGCAGTATTGAGTGATATTTAATAGAAGTGGTAGTTTCTAATCATTGACGGCAATGCCATTAGAGAAACAAAAGACAAGTAAACCACTTATCATGTACCGCACTACAGAAGGCTTATATTGTCATTACAGATGGATCAACATAATCGTCTATTGCAGTGTTTCCCAAACTGTGGGGTGACCACTGGCAGGTCAAGAGACGATTTTTGGTGGGATTTGTGGTGGGTGGTGAAAGTCCAAGTAATAAATAAAGATGCCCTTAGATTCTGTATTTATGTTGTCACATTTGCTGTGCTTCAAAGACAGAGGTCCAATGTCACGCTAGATCTTCTGACAAACTGCTGTATTTTTTAACATAGGGATTGGTGTTTAAAAATTCCTCTCACTTTTGCAGTCATGGAGAGAAAAGTAAGGTGAATTATGTCAGAGTCAATAGACTTGCTGAATGTGCTCAACTGTAATGCTCTTAGAAGCTTTGATTTTTTTTTTAAACTGCTTTTAGGATTAAAAAGGACAGTGTCTAGTAAACATTGTAGGAAATATTTTAAATGTTAACAGCTCTGATTATTTTCATAAAAAATTAACCTGGTGTCAATGCCAGTGTGTACAGTGCAATGGTAAAACAAGGTCGCCAAACCTTCTTACAGTTCCTAAATAGGTCGGTGTATGCATATGTTTATATGTTTAGTAAAAAGGGTGGGCAGAGGGATTAGGACGATGTTTTAATAAAGAGAAACACAAAAATAAACATCACTGAGGGAAGTTGCGCAGCCACTATAAATGGCCATTCGCTTCTCCAGGATGCTGCTGTCTTTACAAAATACACCCAGACCCTAAAGTTATTCTGTCCATCATGTTTGCTTTATACATGTTCAGAGTGACTTTATTAAAACCTCAGGAGATTTCTTGATGTACATCTAACTTGAAGAACTATGTAGTTACTCTAATCATCTCTAAAGCCGTATCTAAACAAATAAACCTAATATAAAAATATTTGGAGTTACAGATTTACTTATAAAGCTTTGTGGTTATCTACGTTTCCTTTATCCGTGTATAAATGTCATTAAATCACTGGATAGACGTTTAACTTTTTTCTCCCATTTTTCTTGACCAGAATTTTGTATTTCTCATGATATATATGTCTGACTTCTGCATTTCTGGAATAATATCCAATTGCATAGAACGCTCGGTTCATTCTAGCTACAGCACTCATAAAGGGCACATCTCACTCAAATTTCAAACGTACTTATTTGGCACTCCTCGGTCTATGGTGTATCACAAACTGAATAAGAAAAACTGAAAATTAGGAAACATTATGGTATTTGTAGTAGTTCTTCACTGTTTGGAGGTAAAGAGGCGTAGAATACAATAACACCCTTAAAACCCTTTTCATACAGGAGGCCGTAGAGAGAGCTTCAATGTTTAGTGGGGGAAATGAGGGATCAACAGATGGGGAGTGGTCATTTTAATGTGCTGTTTGGCTATCAATAATTTGATCTTATACCTGCTGACTGTGAGGGAGTAGGTGGGCGTTCTGGCAAGGGTGAAAACTAAGCATACATCAGAGATTCAAGCAATTACTTTTTAATTTTGTTCCATGCTTTATGGTTTATGAATGAGCACAATGTTCTTGGCTTTTATTCAGCAATGTGTAATCTCCTTATCCATTTCAGATCACAGTACTGGGCTACTGATAGCCTGACATTTAGTCAAGCTAAAGTTTTAGCACACAGAGCATCTCAGGATTATTGAGAGTTGGACACATTAACGATAATAATGTTGCATGTTTTTTATTTGGGTCAAAATATTCTTGTCAATTTCAGATTTAATTTGTCTATGAGCACACAATCTTACTGGTGCTGGTGCTTGGGCTGTGCTGGAATGCAGGTGTGGGTACTCTTACTCACTTGTTATGAGCCAGTGCTTTTTTAGGTTGGACTGTGTTGACTGGGAAGCTGAGTAAGTTGTGTTGGCTCTGGGTTTAATGAAGATTTTATCTTGTTGCTATTTGCATGTCAAACCTTTTGGTAGTGCATTTGAATATGACATTGAGGAGGACCTGCCAACTCACACTGTGGCACACAATATTGGCTTACTTCGCACTGTCTCCGTGTGAAGAGCTGATATGTTAATTTGTTTGTTAATTTTATTTGTAATGCACACAAATCACCCTGGATGGGGTATCTCGCCGCAGTGCAGCTCATAAACCAATAATCATACTGTGTTAAGCAAAAAATACAAAGCTTTTCAAAGTTGTCTGAATTTGTGGTGGTTCATGAGTTGATGTAAATGAAGTGAGGGCTTTTTCCAAAGCAGAAGGGCAAGGTAAGAAAAAGTATCTACCTCCTGAATGGGACTTAATGATCAATGGTTTATTGCTGGATTTTAAAGATCTGCTTGGGCAATAATGGACAAGCTTTGCAGCAAGGTAAGTCAGGCCTTTTCCATGCAAGGACTTGTGAATCAGGCAACAGACCTTGAAAATGATTCTTTTACGAATTGACAACCACTGGAGTGCCTGCAGAAGAGGGGCAGATGCTGTCCTGGCTGGAAGATTGTTAATGAGATGGGCTGCCGTGTTTTGAACAACTTGCAATTTATTTAGATCAGTCTGGCTTATAGAAGCTAATAAAGCATTGCAATAGTCCAAGCGGCTGATGACAAAAACTTGAACTAGTGTTTTCCTCACCACTTGCAGAAGGAAGGAGAAAAACTTAATAGCAGATGCAACATATGTAAGCAGGAGCCGGTGGTAGAAGCAACCTGTTCTTTCATTTGTAGTGCTTGGTCGAGGCGAATGCCCAAATTTGTAACAACCAGTTTGGGAGTTGGAGCTTGCCCGAGTTCAGATATCCAAAACTGTTGCGCCTTACCAAACAGCATTTTGCGTTTTGCCTGCATTTAGCTGGGGACAATTCTATTTCATCCAAGTTGCAATGGCTGTCATACCTGCTGAGAAACGTGCTATAGCATTGATCAAATCCTGGTCAAAGGTAATGATTAGTTGTGTGTCATCAGCATATGACAGTGGTTGAAAGCCATACATTTTAACAAGGTTGGCAAGGGGTCCACATAGATGTCAAAAAGGGTAGACAAGAGCACCCCCTTATTGAGTTTCAAGGTGTGTGATTTGTAAGATCACAGATTGATAACCAGGGATTGATTAGTTAAGAAGTCCTTGAACCAAGTAACGGCGGCAACGCAGATTCCAACCTCCTGGAGGGTTTGCAGCAATCTAAGATGAGAAATAGTATCAAAAGCTCCAGAGCGGTCTAACAGCACAAGCAATGAAGGGATATTTTGTCTCATGAACATCTAATTAGGTGGGCCACAGTGATCAATGTAGTCTCAGTACTAGGCATAGGTCTAAAGCCCGACTGAAACGGCTCCAACAGCTTGTTAGATTCATGATGTTCCCTGAGCTGGATGTTGATTTGATTTTCCAACAGCTTGCTTAATAGAGAGAGAAGAGAAATAGGACGGTAGTTAGTTAGGTGCATGGATGACAGATCGGTCCTTTTTTGAATGGGGGTGACCAGACCTGCTTTACCAGCGGAAGGAAATTTCCCAGTAGAGATAGATAAGTTAAATAATGAGAAGCTGAAAGAATAAAGGTGCAGCAATGCGGGGTGGGCAGATATCTGATGGGGAACCCAATAGGACTGTTGCCAGTACGTTCTGAACAGAGTTAGGTAAGAGTGGCTTGAAATTGCTTAAGGTGGGACATTCGACGGTGGACGAGAAATAGGAAAAGAATTGGTTGTTATACTGCTCAGTTATTTTGGGGAACTTCTGATATATTTAGTTGATTTTACCTTTGAAGTGATTGAGAGAGGAGTTACAGGGAGCTTGCAGTGGTACAAGTGCCTGAGCAGGCTTGAGGGTTTAAAAAGGAGTTCAAAACTTTAAAGAGTACTTTGGAACAATTGCCTGCCTGATTAATTTGGAAAGAAATGTGACATGGTATATCCAGTTTGGGAGATTACCCTCGCAAATGAGCTACATTTTTCTAATTTGTGAAGGAAAGGCACCACTGGCAGCTGGGGGTCACTGGCTGGTGGATTTAGAAAGTGCGTAACATAACTTTCAGTGCCAAAGACAGTCCGGAAGGGTCCCTGTCTCAGAGTAAAAGGCAGCAGCTGAGCACTACCAATGACAGTGCGAGTACATAAATGCCAGTTCCTCCTTAGCCGTGCAGAAGCCTCGCATGTCCCAAGTCGGACCAATCTGTGTCTGATCAAAACCAAGTTCTCCCACCCAGCATAGTGCGCAGCACGCCTCTTGTCAGACAGGGACAGAAGAACCAAGAAGCAGAGAGTCATGCCCTGCAGCAGCCAGCCAGCAGCACTACGCACAGGCCTCAGGTTCACTGACAATAGCGTATGTTGCTTTAAAAGTATTTTAAAAAGCGAGAATAAACTGGGCAAATATATATTTAAATGTGCAATATAGCCTTGAACTGTCTGAGCTTTTAGGGCAGCTTGCAGCCTCATACCCAGTCCATGTGTGATTTATTTTAATCGCCTGTTGGTTAGATCTCGGAACCACGGGTGCCTAAACCACCTGTGGCTCAACAACGAGGTCGGAACAACGACCTCGTTCTAACCACTAATGCCTTTACCATGAATGCGTTTACAACGATTTTACCGTTGTAAACACATTCCTGGTAAAGGCATTAGCAATCAGCATGCACGACCCAGCATGCTTCCTCCCCAACCCCCCACCCCTTAAACATAAACCCTGACCCCCCCCATACCCTAATCACCCTCAGCCCCCACCCCACCCCAAAAACTAAAAATACCCGAGTCCCCACCCCCGCCCCTAAAATCTAAACCGTGCCCCCCAAACACTAATCACCTCCATCCCCCCCACCCCAAAAACAGCCCCAGTCCCAGCCCAACTTACCTCCTCCTTCACCGCGTCCACTCCGACTCCCTTCTGTACCTTAACCACGCATGAACATTGTTCAGACATGCGTGGTTAAGGTACCAAAACCAGGAAGTCGTGGAAAACGAAAGCGTTGTTTCGCTTTTGTTTTTCACAACCTCGTGGTTACGGACTCGTTCTTCCGGGTGTTTCCCATTTTAAATTCCTGTGTTCCATGTTTGGGGGTGAGGTGTACTGACGTGTGTATAATTTGTACCTCACATGTTGTAATTGGAAATCCTGTCTGTTTGGAAGTGAGTGGCATGGGCTAGCCTAAAGAAATGAAAGTCACAAATTGTCAATGAGTGATCTGTTTTTCAATATTATTTTTTTTGCTGCTGCTCTGTGGAAATAATAGGGAGTTGGTCCTTGAGGGTGGGATGTCTGCATTCATCACGAGACAGGAGGTTTATCTCTCTCAAGGGCTCTTCACTGCGTACATCGACACTGGCAGCGAGTATACAGGAGTGGCATTAGAGCCCAGTTAGGCACAACAGGGTCCATGACCATTCTTCATGGCAATGGGTGTTGCTCTCAGTTCCTCCTTTTCCCTGTTTGATGAGGGATAAAAAACAGCTCAGCACAGCGACAGCCTGTGAAACACAACATGTTTATTTCTATTGCGGCTCACTAAGGGACATATGTATGAACACAGTTTCCGATAGACACAGAATGGATAAAACCCTTTGATACATCTGGCCCTAAGTGCACTAAACCGTACCTGCAGGAATTCCACTGAGCGCCAACTGCAGGATTGCTTTTAGTTTGTATGCTGCATCTCTCATTTGCAGGTGCTCAGATAGGGACTTTTACCTGGAGACTGGAGGAGAACAGGGGAAACCGGTGGTTCAGTGAGAGGCCTGTTCAAGGGTAGCACAGCCTGCCAGTGAACCTAAACCCTCCAACAAGTGTCCCTTGGCTCCCAGTGACCTCATTCCGAAGCTGGTTTACTGTCTTTTTGCTTCAGTTTAATGTTGTTGCCTGGGAATACTAGAACAAGTTGTACTTGTTTTGTTATGAAGGCATCCACTGTTGGTCCTGTGTTGTGGTATGGCCAGGGTGCAGCTAGTTCCAGTTCTACGTGTGCTTTGAGCAACAGTGGTTTCCAAAGGTGATGCCATGCTGTTCCTTTTCTGTGTATGGAAAGCTTCATTGCTGCTATCTATGGTGAGTCTTCTGTGTGCCTGAATGAAGGATGTGCACGCGCTGGCCATTTTTTCCCCTGGTTTCTGTTTGTGAGGCTTGTAGTGCAATCCTCTGTGCAGTTCTGGTTCTATGGGATGGAAATTTGCCATACTTCTGCACCTGGTGTAGCATTTAGGCACCTGAAAGCACCAGCACAACACAAGGGTGTTTGGACTGATCACTCCTGGGTTTAGGGGGGAGTGGCCATAGTCAGGCCATCATAGCTATCAGCAGTTAACCTCTGTATCCTGTTAGCTCAGGCTTTGCACTGTGGAGGTAATTGCTTGAACCCTGTTTGTAATAAAAGGATGGCCGAATGCAATTTTGCCACAATACCAATCACTCTAATTGGTTTTTTTTTCTCCGTCTCTTTACTGCTTTGGTCTAAAAATGATTGTATTATGTGTTCACTCTCATCAAGGAGGTTAAACATTTTAGAATGTGTCAGTGTTTCTTTATATCTTTTCTTGCCTCAATCTCTACCTCTCCTTCCCCTGGTGCTTCTGTATCCTGAACCAATTTGTCCTATTGTTCTTCCACCCTAAGGTCTCTAATAGATTCTATAAAGGAAAGGAAGCTGGTGATCATTGACTATGAAGGATAACTGTGCCTTACACACAGTTACCATGGTAGCTTGGAAGGTATAGTGGACAGCATATCTCTTTAGGGTGTCTTACTATTGGATGAAGCTTGCTGAGAGTTTCATGCCCTCTGGCATAGTCAAGGGAATACAGTGCAGAAACATGCTTTTCTCTTTGTCACACTCTGGTGCTACTACTGACTCCTGTATATCCCACATGTGAAAGCAGCTTTTCTTCAATTAACAGTCAATTTCAGTACAGTCAATTCCTACAGTGTTTTACTGGACATATGTATCTCTGGTAGTCATAACTGACACATGTATGCCTAGGACAAATGTTTGTTCCCAGAAGTTGGCTCATTCATTTTTTCAGCTTAGGTAAGTCTGCTGTATATCAAAAAGCATGCTTTACCAAAGTCTACCCCACAGTTAGATATGACAACTGTGCTCCAATATTATACCGACTTCTGCATTTCCAAGGGTATTCTCACATTTTCTTGTGAGCTACGCCTTTTGTGGGAAACCACTGATCACGCGGAGTTCTTCTGAGATGTAGTCTCTGGGCCTAAAGGTCTAAGTCTAAGTTTATGCATATGTGTTGAAGTTTGCTGTTGTGTTGAAGTCATAGAAACATTGAATACCATTTTATAAAAATGCTTGTCTTCCTTCCCATTTAGGAAATAGTAATGATCAATTTTCTCCTATGGAAAAAAAAGTCTGATCTGGAAAGAGGGCTGTAATTGCCTTCATTTTGCTGTCACCATAACCTCCTCAGAAATCCTGGAATAACTCCTCATGTGACAAAGCTTTTAGATGCATATTAGCATTCCTACAATGTTCCATTCTCCACTGCAGCAGATGGAGGGATTGTCAGACGTGAGTGACACGCAATCAGACAATGTCCTACAAACAATACGGAAAGCAGATTTGAACCGCCTTAGGTGTTTCTACTTCTGTCCCTTCCAGCAGAGTCATTGGTGAGATGAGTAAAGCATCAAACTACGTGAAAGAGCCACAACGTTGACCTTACAGAGGAACCTAAGTTTTTTCTACAATGCATTACCATATGATGCTAGGAAAACATTTGTGTGTATATGTAGAGTAATATATGGCAGGTTTAACAAGACAGACGGTCACTGGTGTGGGATAATCACAACAGGAATCTCTGAGTTGGATACATAGTTATCTGGGTAGTGTAATAAGTATCTTCAGATATGGACATGAGATAATCTATTAAGTGACAATGAGTAGGGATTACAGAGGCTTCAACAGTGACTCTAGATAGAGATGAGGGTGACACACACAAGCAACTTGAACAAGAATTTGCAATGCATTAGGTCTCGTATTTGTGAGAGTTAGAACTATTGGCATTGTAAATGACAATGGGGGTCATTCCAATATTGGCGGGCGGCGGGCGCCGCCCGCCAAGCGGAAACCGCCAATTGGCCGCTCCGCGGTCAAAAGACCGCGGAGACCATTCAGACTTTCCCGCTTGGCCGGCGGGTGCCCGCCAAGGGAGCGCCCGCCGGCCCAGCGGGAAAGGCCCTGCAACACAGAAGCCGGCTCCGAATGGAGCCGGCGGTGTTGCAGGGGTGCGACGGGTGCAGTTGCACCCGTCGCGATTTTCACTGTCTGCTATGCAGACATGGAAAATCATGCTGGGGCCCTGTTAGGGGGCCCCTGCACTGTCCATGCCAGTGGCATGGGCAGTGCAGGGGCCCCCAGGGGCCCCACGACACCCGTTCCCGCCATCCTGTTCCTGGCGGTAAAAACCGCCAGGAACAGGCTTGCGGGAAGGGGGTCGGAATCCCCATGGCGGCGCTGCTTGCAGCGCCGCCATGGAGGATTTGGCCAACCGGGGGAATTCCGGCGGGAAACCGCCGGACCCGGTTTTCTGACCGCGGCTTTACCGCCGCGGTCAGAATTGGCCAGGAAGCACCGCCAGCCTGTTGGCGGTGCTTCCGTCATTTTAGCCCTGGCGGTCACCGACCGCCAGGGTTAGAATGACCCCAATGTCTTTTACCTATGTGTTTTGGTTTGGAGTGTAGTGGATGTATGCCAGGCGCCACAGCAACCCTCCCAGGCCTTTCGGTGCAGGAGAGAGGACACAACAAGGCCGCCATCTTGGGAGTGTTTTTGTCTCATTCCTACAGCCTGGCTATGATATCCTTGAGGTGCAACCCTTTCTAGTGTGTTTACCTAAACTATTATAGCACCAAACAAGCCACAAAGAGTGGCATTTAATCCGGAGAATAAGAGGGTCAAAAGAGTTAGGAGCAAAAAAATGGGGGCAGCCATATATTTCTCTTTGTTAAACTTTTAAAGGAATTATTCCTCTACATTGGCAATACCAGCCTAACTTTTAAAAACATTGGCTGTAAACAGAGAATAACAGAGGAGGCAGCTTAACTGAACAGGAGGCTTCAAATGTGTGAAGATTGGTGAAAACGAGCTTCAGTGGAAGATGGGCCTACATGATAAGTTCCATAGGTGCGACATATGTGACCTTGGGTCAGTGTTTCAAATGGAAATACAGAAGGGCTGGTACTCTGAGTTAATTTAAAGCACTGCCTTGGGTTAATAAACTCATGACAGCATTCCGCTCAGGACCAGACTCTGTGGAACAGATATGTGTACCTGAATCTCCTGGGCCTTCACGGTGCCTTTTCAGTGCTTATATTTTTGCCCTGGCTGCTGGTTTTGAAGTGAGAATTATTTCTGTTGGGGTAACTACTCAAAATTTGAAGTCTTGGCCTTGCCATTTGGACCACTCATAGTAGAGCGGGAAGCCTGGATTTGGATGATAGAGTGTTTTTTCGCCTAGACAAGTGGTGCCCTGGAAGGCTCCTACAGGGCTGGTTCATTGGCATTTTTTCAGGCTATGAAAAGGATTCAAATGTTTTTTTTTCTAGGGAATCATAGGTAGGTCCAGAATCATGTCAGAGTTTCTTGATGCCCACATGAGATAAATTACGTACAAATAATTTATATGGAAATTATTTACATAGTGGTCATCCGGCAAGCCTGGCATGGGACCTGTCTTCCCAGTCTTTCAATGGTCATGCATGTTTTATAATGACATGCAATAAAGTGTTTAATAACCTCAAATAATACCCATAATATGTATATAGCACATAAGAACAGCAACATAAAAATTAAATAAAAAAGCTGCTGTACAGTGCATTGTTTCCTGTGCCACCTTGTGTTCTTTAAATAGGCCACTCACTCTATCAGCTCATGTGGTCACCGAAGACTCTCCTCTCTGACCAAGGAGAATGACAACAGAGGCCCAAAACAAGCATTTTCAGCTAGGAGAAAGATCCAGTGTTCAAAATGTTTGAAAAGAAAGTACTTTAGGCCCATACAAATTATGAAGTGAAACGTTACCCAGCCCGAAGATGCTATGAAGCAGCCATGGTTTTGCAGCCCGAGCCGCAGATGACTGTTTCAGAATGCAAATACATGCACCCAGTAAAATTGGCCAAACTTCTGTGTACACAGGCAAAGACTATCTGACCACAAATCACATGCTTCATTTTAAATGGCAAGTTATAATTACAGAAGCAAAACAGTAACACAAATATTCAGAGGGAGGAGGGGGCATAGGGCTGCCACTCGGCCTGGAGTCATGGCTCCTTGAGTTATGCTCTACTCTTGTGTGTGTGTTTTTTTTTCAGGCACAAGGGGTCACATTCACTAAGGAATACTCCTACATTAAGGGGGAGATTTTCGATTCTGAATTTGGAATTCTCAAAGAATTCCAGAAGTCATCCTGGGAGCCTGCAACAATCACAGCTCACAATCGTAAGAAGATACACATACATAACTGCTCATTGAAAACAATTTCGTATGAGAAAAAAATGATTACTAAGACATTTACCTTGTCTAATTTTCTCCCCATTTTCCACCGGGAGAATGTTTTTCCCAGTGGAGAAGCCACATCTCCTACAACTTCACAAATTTTAGGGATGTTACCCTCATTCTGTTACCAAGAAATTATTTACTCCTGTCTGTAACAACAGTAAGTCTGTAAACTTTTCCAGGCTGAGAATCGTTGTGAGTAGTTACCAATTCATACATTTGTCAGTGTGCACAAACTCTCTATGGCATCCCCACAGTGGAAAGCACACTCCAAACCCATGAGAGCAGACTTACTCCAAACTAATGTTACATAATAAAGGTGTTATATTACGTGTGTGTAAATTGAGTTATAAACTAAAATTCATATTCCACTTTTGTAAATCAAGCCATTTACACAAGTAAGTTGACCCTATACATGTAAATGACTGTGAATCTGACAATGAGTGCTATAGGGCACATAAACCCAACTTTCTGCTTCCTGGGAAACCATCTGACATGTAAATCTCATGGTGCCCAATTAGGGGCTGGAAAAAGGTTTGCATTCAAAATATACCTGCAGACCAGGATGTGGATAGAGATTCAGGCACGGGTGGACACTGTTCACGTCACTGTCATGGCACTGGATACCGCAGAGGTGGTGCCTGGTGTTATATCATGCTGATGCTTGGTCCACTTTCTGGTTTTGATACAGTTTGGTTGTGTGACACAGCTGTAAATGAGAAACCACACAGACCTCTTCTAGCTGGTAAGCAGCTCTGCGTGAATTATATATCAAATATAATATTCTAAGACATGGTGAGGGGCATTCGGCTCCATTGTTTTTAGCTTTTCTGTGCCATTACAAGCTGGGACAAACCATGTGAGAATTCATTTGTCCCAGCCATTCCATGGACGTTCTGTTGGAGCAGCTGGGCCAGGGAGCGGTGCAATTTTCAGCTCCTCTGACAAAACAGAACTGTGCCAAAGATGCAGTCCTCCATATAGGTTTTTAAGGTAAATTGGCAATAATTTCACCTGACCACTAGGTCACTTCACAAGGCACCTTTCTTACACCACAGGGCTTGGTTAGACAATAAATCCTCTGAAAGGGAACTTGTGCATCCCCAACTAATATAAAGCAAACAGCATTAATGTATTTCTGGTGTGTAGTCGTAGAACACACAATGAGAACAAGCTAAGATAGCCATGTCCCTCTAAGGCAGTGACTCACCTCTGACCTCTCTTAAAGACAAAGAAGATGTCCAGAAATAGTCTGGTCACATGACAGGAATATTTGTGTGTATGAAAGATGCTGTGAACTGCTGCTCTGAATCAGATCAATGTTGTGGTAATGCTGAGAGCGGATGTGTCTAAGTCTGTGAAGTACAAGTAGGTGTTGTGTCTGCCACACATTCTCAGTGCCTCACAAGTCATAAATAGGGATCATGTATTAATTTAGAGAAAATATTAACTCCTCTGTGGGAAACCTAGACTACATCATGTATACGCAGTGCAGTTGTAAAGATGTGTTTCTCTTCATAACCCCATCACACAACTAATGCAATAACAATAATAATAATAATAATAAACTGATAACAATCATTTATATAGCCCACATTAAGCATGTTGTGTCTCTTCTTGGTGCATGTTAGTAAGGGTAAGGGCCATTGATGCAATGATGCAGTTCTGTAACTCTGGCATATTCTGCAAAGAGGTAGATCCTTTGCAGAGGTCATCTGGTCACTTTTTAGTTCCTGACTCTTGTGGTCATGCATTAAACTGGTACAAATAAGAAGAAATGTTTGCTCAGAAGGTATTAATATCTGTTAAATGACAAAACAGCAAAATAATGTTGCCAGTGAATATGCAGCATTAAGCAGCATAATTTGTACTTTCTAGCCTCAATTCAGACACCTCTGCCATATACTTTTGCCTGCCATTTGCTGCATAATTCCAGTGGGCCTGGTAATAGATGATCTGAACAGAAGATGCAGAAGCACAGAACATGAGGCAGGCAAAAACACATGTTGAAGCACTTATTACCAGAAGGTAGGTGATAAGTCGTGTATGTGGCATTGTCCCACCAGCAGCGTTATTTTATTACTGTATTCCCTCAGTAGCTTCTACTGTTTCTAGCTGACATACAAAATCCTGTGGATCCACATGGCATCACACACAAAACCATGACAAGACATGACTTCAGGACACGGAAAGGACCGAGAGACAGACACAAGATAAAACATGTATATATGCTCTTCCCACCATTTATTTTGCACACTTTTGCCATCTACATGGTGTCATCTGAAGCTGTGACACCCCTTCTGCTGGGTTCTGAACGTTCTCACTAACGGGGATAGTGGTGGTCTGGGCTCAGTGTGTTAGTTCAGTGACAGCCAGTCTCTGACATGCAATGATGGTGTGATATACCATTCAGAGGCTCAGATGGTATCACCCTGAATGATGAAAGGCCAAGCTAGCCCCTCTAGGAATCAAACATTTGACCCTTGCTGCCACACCGATCTTTGCTGAGGACACATTAGGCCTGTGGGCTACCTTAGCCCATATTCAGGCTACCTTCA
Source organism: Pleurodeles waltl (assembly GCF_031143425.1). Classification (NCBI taxonomy): domain Eukaryota; kingdom Metazoa; phylum Chordata; class Amphibia; order Caudata; family Salamandridae; genus Pleurodeles; species Pleurodeles waltl. The sequence goes on from NC_090446.1 coordinate 941,484,454, forward strand.
CTTAAATGCAGGGAACTCAAATTTCAAATATTTGTAATGTGAACAAAATGTGTGAAGCAATTATGTGAAACCCCACTTATTTCAATTGTCTAGGGCTTTCCACTGTGGCCCTGCACAAACCATATTATAATAACCTATCAATGTTGTGCCAGCGACAAATCTGGACTCGTCATAGCATCTATTTGTAATCTTTCTTTGTTGTCTACTACAAAAAAGGCTTAAGTCACAACAATACATTTGGGTTACATATGTACAAGCAGTGGATGGTTCTGGTGGCCACAGTTTGTGAAACATGCTGTGCTCCTGTTTAAAACATCTCCTGCCCATGGAGTCTTTACTGTTACTGTCCAGGATTGACTAAGATGTAGTCCGTGGGTTTTGTACCCAAATAAACAAACACATGTATATTCCTATAGACACAGGAAGCATGGTGAAGCACTGAGAGGATCATCAGCAGAAGCAGGTGTGAGAAAAGGGCCACTTGATAGGGTCAGAATGATATTTTATTGACATTGATTTTCCATGTACTTGGTAACCACGGAAATCAGAAATAATGCATAGACTTTACATCAAATGATGCATGGGAACTTAGTTAAGTGGTTACATGAAGCCTGGGGATGGAAGAGATGACAGCAGGTTAAACATTACTGGACTGTGACAGGCGATGCGTGGATCATTATACACATGAATCCAGAGGATGATGGGGGAAGTGCTCTGCACTTGTAACAGCAGCTGTGGAGGGTATTTGAGGTGGGGCCTCTTCAAACAGGAAGCAGTGTTATTCGAGCGCTGTTATGGAGAGCGCTTCCGGAAGTGGGATCTGCAAAGTACCTGTGAGGGGACTGTCAAAGCCATGACACAAGTGAATTCTGAGAGGAGGAAGTGATGGAGCTTGCTCCACTTTTATGCCCTATGATATGCTCCTCTCACTGCGGCACCCTTGTGTTAGCTTCTTTGTGCTACAGGGTTAGGAAAATGGCTGCCTCTATTAACTGAACTCTATTTGAAGAAGCCCAATTTACATCCAATGGCTAGATGTTTTTTGCTATCAAGCTTGAGGCTATGAAGTGCTTGGGTCTGGAGTAACGACTCCTTTTCCACCATTTTGGAGACAACACCTTTCGCCATCTTCTTGCCTAGAACTAACTTATGTGCTTGGTGACCCTCCGGAGGTTACAAAAGTACGTGCTATCGACTAGAGTTAATGCACCCGCTGCAGAGGTCTTAACAGAACGAGAATGTCACAGATTACAATCCTGACATAGCTTTTTCAGCTCTTCATTGCTGCAAGGTCAATGCAAATGAATGATAGTGATTTTGTTAAAAATGGGACCTGCTTTGCAGCACTATGAAATGGCAGAACATGTATTACCAAGTGGTACATAAAAAAATGAGTTATTCCCAGACTGCCCCAACACACACCAGACAAATAACCTTATGGTAGAGGATGTGGCGTAAGGGCTAGAGCTGCTGACTTTGAAGCTAGGGAACATGACTCGAGTCTCGCTGCCACCTCAACATCATGTGATTCTGGCCAAATCACTTAATCTCCCCTTGCTACCAAAAATGAATGTGGTCTTGTGTAATGTAATCGGTGCTCATGTAAAGTGCTATAATACCTTTCTATCGGGTTTGTGCTATATAAAAGTGCAAATAATAATAATAATAATAAAGCACTCCAACACCTTCCAGTCAAGTTGGCGCTACATAAAACTGCAAAAAAACAAAAACAAATAAAAAAGCCCCTGCAGACATCAAAATGAAACAGCAAGATGCCCAAAACCAAGGAAGACAAAGAAACAACATACCCCTATGAGCAAAGCGGCAAGGCAAAAGAAAGTATAGTGCGCCACACTAAGTTACATAGCCGATCGTGCAATAATCCATGTAACAGGGTCAGTCTGCAAGGCAGTAACAAATTAGCCTCAAGTCGGGACAAATGTAAAGCATTTACCAACTACATCAAGAGATTTTTGAAAGGCAGACCCAGCAACAAATAAAAATGATGGGAGTGAGATGGGTGTGGTTAAAGCCCACAGAACAGATTACAACATGTTATGAAGAGCAGTGCTTGCATACTGCTATGCTCGACCTAAAAAGAAAAGAAGAGAATTTCACCAGTGAATAGTAATGGCTAGGAATAGGTGAGACTCTAGCTAGAGCCTGCGACAAGAAATGTGGGACAATCAAAGCAGATACTTATGACAAGGGCATGAGTCAAACATACCAATAATCATGGAGGATAATAAGAGGTTCACCAGAGGCTCTGAGCAATATTAGAACATTTCACCAGTGACTACGGGCAGTAATGGAGCACCTCTGCAGCATTAACTACTCAGCTGCAATTACATGAGATTGCTGTTCAAGTGCTGGTGGTGCGGAGAAATAGACGTGCTTTGAACATGCTTTTTTCTAGCTTACCAATGTTTGGTTTAGGTAATGTGAAAGTAAAATGAGTATATAGATATGCATGTTGTTAGCCTGAGAATTAAAAAATCCATTCCTGTGGCCTGCATGAGCAAAACAAGTGAATTTGACCTTCCCTAGAAGTGTTCACTCTTTAAACCATCTATGGATCCATCCCCTCAAACATCCATTGACCTTTTTCTTCATTTTATTATTTTTCTTTCTTCTTGGGGTACTTGGTTAAAATAACAGTCCTTGGCCCCCACCCCTTAGTTCAGGTATTCCCTTGCAAGGTTAATTTTTTAGCTTTTGTCTGCAGGCCTACAGACAAAACAGTCCCATAAAGAACTCATCAGTTAGAGAGAATTAGCTCACCATCCCATTTTGCTCTGTGCAACACCCTTGTGGCTCCGCAAACTCCTTGATAAAGAGGGGGATTCATGACAAGACCGTGAATATGTCTGATGTAGGATTCTGCGATATTTAGATTGAAGCATACCAGACAGCGCAGCTACCAGACATCATAGCAGTCTGGTTGCAGAGGCATATTGGGGACATCCTGATAGCTTCCCTGAGAATGCATTCTACCCATTGCTTACCATTGGCTTTGGTTTTTGTGACTCAAATTTGCTTGCTTTTATGTTAGCTCACTTTATTTTTTTAGACTGTGTAGCATGCCTTTGTTTATCCTGAGGGAACTTGTTTGCCACCTTTCTGACTAGCAACTGCTATACTTCCACAAGTGCTCACTTTATGGGAACTCTTTTTTTTGTAAAGTGAATCAACAAGAGCACCAGTTTATTTTCAGTTATCTCTCTGGAGAGCTAATTCAGGAAGCAGTAAACATGCTGTATTTCTATGAAGAGGCTTCCTGCCTCCTATCTTTCTTCTTGACTGAATCTACTTCTCTTTGTCAGTAATCTTGTATGCCTGTGAAGAACAATGTTCTGTCTACAAGATTGTTTATTTTGGTCAGGGCTCTTTACTAATAGAATAACTTAAACATTTCTCTTCCTCAATTTTCACACCCATGCCATAGGTACAGAAAGTAGGCGAGTAAGGGGTGCTGAAAAAAACCAAAAATGACCATGCTGGAGCTCAGAAGTGAATGAGCAACACAGACCTTTGAAGTTTGTTTTTATTTTACCACGTGTTGTGCATTCGAAGAGAGGTCAAATGTTAGGCTCTGTCTTCTGAGGAGGGTTGGTGTTTACTTTTCTTTCTCTGACTGCAAAGTGAGAGGATTATGTGACTATCTTGCTGGGCACTAGTAAATGTCAGTAAATTAACTGTACAAATATTTCAGAATTTATCAGAATTAGGAAAGCACAAACAAAGCATATCTTCTTAATTCTCAGGTGTGATGGAAACAAATATTTTAATATGATAAAAACAAATTAATACGCTAGGTGATGCCGATTGCCACCATTATTGGCACTATATTGTTTTGTTAATAAAACGGTATGTCTGTGCAAAAATAATGCTAATTTCAATTGAAAATGTGTTCCTCACAGGGGTCAGCAGCCGTTATAGGTTGGGATAGCCGTGATCTGACGCAGATGATGACGCTGGTGCTGGGTGGCTTGCGGCTCGCAGCTCTCCCAGTGAGTGGAGGCGAGTGGTGGTGGCGACGCGGATACAGGCAGCGTGGGTCCTGCCGCGAAGTGTGCAAGGGTTGCGAGGTTTGCACGGGTCCTCCACGGTGCTGCGAAAAGTGCATCTCTCCATGGCAGTGCTTGGAGGTGGCACGGTGAGCTGATCCTGCCACTGCTACTGCTGCTGGCCAAAGTGCTCTGTGATCCTGTGCTCCTGTGCTCCTGTGCTGGCCCTGCTGCCCTGCTGCTGCTGCTCTGCTGGCTTGAGGGGGACCCGGCTACTCCTTGCTGTTCCTCGCTGCTCTACCCCCCACTTTGGTTGTTGCTGTTGCCACTTCCTGGTGATTGGTTGCTGGGTACTTGGCTTCTGGTGTGGCTAAGACTAGGCACGCCCGTGAGGAGGAGAGGAGAGGAGTGAAGTTGCCAGACGCCAAACAGACGCAATTAAGCGAGTAAGCAACTCGACGATCTGCTTTGACTGCTTAATAATAACCTTTAGCAGCCAGTAATAACCCATAGACAGTCGACAGTCAAGCTGCAAATGAGCGGCCGCTAAGGGGAGAAGAGAGGAGACAGATAAGGACAGATAAGGAGAGGAGAGGAGTGGAGCAGATGCTAACGACACCTGAGGGACAGTTATATCGCAGATACCTATCGCTAGAAGACTGTGTTAGAAGGCAACTACAACAAACAGAAACAAACAATAGTCATTTAAGGATCTTAAAGATTAAGCAAGTAACTAAAGGTTAAGTAACGTACCCCCAGGATGTTTGGAACAAGGGGAAAAACAAAGAGGGCTAAGGAGACCAACGAAGGACCAGCTCGCCCAACGAAGCTCCAAAGTTCGAAGCAGGAGCTCGACCAACTGCAAGATCCCGGGCCATATCAGGACCTCGGAACCTCACAATTAACCCAAGGGAAACTCGCAAGGCAAGCAGAGGCCTCAGGTGGGGATGCTCAACAAAGCCCTGGTGTTGAAAATGAAGCAGAAGAGAGGACGGGTGGTGCGCCTGATCTGAACTTGGAACCTTGCGCTGGCCCCGACGATATGGAGGACAAGACCCAGTGGGGGGAACGGCCGGAGCCTGACCCACGACATCGGGTATGTAACATCGAATGTAGGAGATACTGAGAGAGGCCCCACAAGTCCCCCAAGCAGGAAACAACAGAACATATCAATGCACATGGGATTAGCTGGGAACAAGGGGATAAAGGGAGCCAAATCAAAGGCAAACACTATAACCAACTATTATAACTATCTTAACTCAACTACTGATTGGCTGCAGATGCAAAGCTCTGTGATTAGCGACTCCATAGTACAGCCACTGGGGGAAAAAAATGACGCCAAGGTGAGGGGAGTTGAACTAGAGCAAGTGGAGATTTGGCAGCTGGATATTCCTTTACCTTTGTCACGATCATCAAGATCAATGAATGACTCCCCGAAGGGTGGTGAAGCGGAAGTAAATAATCCACCAGAGTGGGGCCATTCCCTAGGGGAGCAAAGAACAAGTCATGAATTACACAGGAATAATTTCCGTTCCCAAACAGGGTCATCCAACCCTGGGAGCACCAGACAAACAATCCCCGCAGAATGCGTCCAAGCAGAGCCAATAGTACATCAGAATATAAAGGGGCCCGAAATGGAACAACCATCAACAAAGCAGATCCGTAAGCTTTCAGCGCCGCAGTACTATTATGGAAGCCAAGTAGGAAAAATCAATTCAACATTACGTAGACACAAAATTAGTTCATTTAGTCTAGAGCTCTCCTCACTCGATAACTCTGCAATTGGCAATATAGAGCCCCAATTAAACAGCATAACATCGGAAGACCTAAATTTCCTGGATGGCGATCTAATAAAAGGCCTTTATGGCAAGGATGACAAGACCTCAGAAGGCTATACTTTTAATAAGCATAACGAGCAAGCCTGGGAAAAAAAGAGACGATTTCTCACTAGATCAACCAATTCTTAGTACCATGAAAGTTATTTGTACAACCTTGGACTCAATTGCAACAATGGTCATGGCCCAGTCCCTTAAACTCGACAATCAACTGGAGCTGACCAAACAATTTACAGCCTCAATAAAGACCATAGATTATAGGATGGCCCTGGTAGAGGGTCCTGTCAGGGAAAATCTGCGACAACAGGCCGTGGTTGGCAAGGTGGACAGCAGGCCTGTGGACCATTGCTGGAAAAGCTACTGGAAGTCCCGAAGGTAATAAAAAACATAACTGAAGATTGCAAATACAGCCTCAAAAGCTCCTATGTGCGCGACCGTGAGCCCACAGGAATAGAGTCTAGAGCTCGAGGAATGCCAACAGACAGAGAAGGGCTGTCAGGCCTGGGTCGAGAAGACTGCCCAGACGCAAACATTTGCATAGACAAGACAGAGGGAAAGAATGGAAGCCTTGCACCAGGAACTGAAGCTTCAAATATAGCAGGAAAGAGGGCTCAGAGCAAAAGGCCTCAACAAAGAGGGAAATGGAGAAATAAATGGAAAAAAGTCGGAGGGAATACAAAAGTTACAACAAAAAAGGCACCATATCTGTTGAGGCAGTTAAGCCCAGCAGGGCAAACCAGAAAAATTGCCGAACAGCTCGCCCAACAGCAGCACACAGATCAAAATATCAAGACAGAGAGTCCTGGGAAAGCAACGGACAAAGATAGCAATTTCATGAATAAAAAACTAGGGTTATTGTGCGACAAAAGCTGCACTTACCATTCTCACATAAATCGCTTACCCACAGGACTTAGGGGAAGCAAAGCACTTACCCATGGGACAGGTAACATAAAGAGGCCGGAAATAGATCTAGTAACAAACCTAGGGTTAAGTGAGGCAAGCAGTGCCCTAGCCAATGGAACACACAAATGGAGTCCAGAGATATCAAAATCAAACTCAAGCAACGTTAAAGACAAGAATTCCGGAGTTACAAAAACAGAACATTTAGTTCAATTACATTACCCAAATGTAGTGGGGAATCATATTGGAAACTGCCAGCGATTCTTAAACTCCACTACTGAGGGGACACCACAAGAAAATAGTAAAAGTGAAATCAGGAGGGCAAAGAGCCCTGAGCCAACAGGAAGCGAACTGAACATGAATAATCACATGTGTGGAAACCAATAACAATTAATTAGTTCCGGCCCCTGTACCTCGGACAAAAACAACATATTGTTCTCAGGTCAGTCTAGAAAATTACAGTACAGCACTTGACTGGGAAAATGAAGTAAAAATGGAAAACTGGCCGTCAAAAAGGCAAATACATGAAGGACGTAAGGATACAGAGATGTATCACAGAAGGATAAAAGATCAGGAAAAGCCAGCATCTACAGGATCGGTAACTATCACCAATAGTAATGAAAAGGAAGATAATCGATCGCAAGGAAGTTGGTCGCAGGGAGGTGGTGAGCATACCGAGAGCCACACTGAAAAAACTAAAGAGCACGAAGACGCAATAATGTTTATCCCTGAATATTCCTCAAGAGGGAGCCAAGACATTCTAAACAGGTGTAATATTCTACAACTGGTTAATTCTCTGCCAGCCTTGCATGCCGTAACATCTAAAGACCTGCCTGCTCTCAGTAAGATTCATACAAAGAAAAGGGTTAGAAAGTGGGGAATCAACAGAAACAGTCTGGGTTTTGCCATGGATAGTAAAACAGATTCTAAAATGCTCCAGTCTGCTGAAGAGCTGGGGAATATCCATAGTCATCCCGCAAAAGGAACTGTATGCATCAATATTTCTCGAAAAAGCTCAAAAGAAAAATGTGCCAAGCAGGTACAAGGCAAAAGGCAACTCTGGCTCGATATTGCAGGGCGCAATTAGCTCCAAACAACAATTTCCCGAACAAACAAACCTGAGCTACATGAGGTTCCGCTTGCTGGTTAACTCCCCAAGAAACATCATGGGTAACCCCTTACTGCCACAGACATATGAGGAACAGTCACTTAGAAGCCTGTGGCAAAAACTGGATTCCCCAAATACAAAAGATAGAACTAGTCCATCACTAAAAATTCTAAGTTGGAATATTGCAGGCCTAAAAGCCAAAATGGAGGACAAGGATTGGGTAGAATTTATTAAAGAACAAGATATCAGTTGCTTCCAGGAAACCTGGTCTACTGACGCCATCGATCTAGATGGGTTCTCTACCTTTCATCTACCCGCAACTGAACACAAAAAGGGAAGACCAACAGAAGGCTTGATTATCTGGATTAGAACTTCACTGCTGTAAAATTCCACAGTAACACATGTGGTATTAAGCAAGGAAATTCATACAGTAAAATACGAGGAGTGGTCACTCGAAATAGTGAACGTGTATCTCCCTCCTATCAACTGGGTTCAAGTCAAGCCAGGAGTGCGACTGCTCAAGGAATACATCTTAAATAAAAGATCTAAAGGCCGGTGGAATCCAGGATTTGGCCACATCCATGACTATCCTCCTCAGTTCTGTAAAGGCATCCTACTAATATGTGGTGTTTTTAACTCCAAACCCCATTCTATTATCGGGGATGAATAAGTAGTAGAGGAAGATCATGCATGGAATATTTCGATCCCTTCTACTCAACGTTGGCAAGACTCCAAGAAAGGAGAACTAATCTTTGAAGCTCTAATAGAAAGAGGGACCAGTATACTAAACAGCAGAACAAACTCAGACAGAGCTTTTAAATCTACCTTCCGAATTGGGAAAAGGCAAAGTATTATTGACTACATGGCAATAAACATCAAAGCCTGGCACTATGTTATTGACATGGAAATAAGAGACAGGATAGAGAGTGACTACGACCCGTTGCTAATGGAGATGGCCCACCCGGACATGAGATCTGGGAAATCTGAACCACCATATAAAAGAAATAGCCTAACAATAGCCCTGAGACCAAACAGGAAAAACATTGTAAGGACAGATGCGGTCGAATCTTTTATGGGTGCACCTAGCCAAACCTGGTTGTCATCACTCTCCACGTTCCTTAACCTACCAGATGATGAGGCCTCACTCTTTCACAAGCACTAAAGAACCAGCACCGTAATAATTTCAATGAGCAACATTGTTTCGAGTGCAGGCAACAATATAAGAAATTACTCCGATATAAGAAGACGACTTTTCCACACAAGCTATGGAAAGACATCTTGCATGCAATCTCGACTGGAAACTCTAAACATTTCTGGGAGATAATTAGGTGGGGATGTGAAGGCCCCCCAAAAAATCTAGAGTTGAACATCTACCCACAACACTGGGTAAAGCCCTTCACCGCACTGTATCAGGAAGAGGACAAGACTACCTGGGAATATCAATAATCCAAATATTCTTAGTCAAGGATCAGATGGCAGCAACCACAAATCAAGCAAGGCATTGCCATCCCAAGAAACATATGTGGTATCATCAAAGCGGCCCATTGTATCAGAATACGAAACACAGGACCTCAGTAATCTCTCTGGTGCAAACTCTATGCAAATAACCCATGTTGTTCCAGGCGCCATGGAGCGAGCGTCTGAATTCAGTGAGAAAAAAATAAAACACGTTATCCTTCTCCAAAAGCCGTAAAAGGCTGCAGTACCAGATGGCATTCCCTCAGACGTCTACAATAACCAACTAACATTATAGCTACCTGCTCTAGCTCGCCTACTTAACAGCGTTTTGGCACTTTGAGGTAATTCCGCCTTCATGGAGGAAATCAATAATTGTTCCAATTCACAAAAAAGGGCCAAGGCACATGGTGTGTAACTACAGGCCAATCTCATTGCTTGACAGTGTTGGGAAAATGTTCACCAAATTGATCCAGTCGCGCCTAGACCAGTGGTTGGAGGATGGAGATTTATTATCATTACATCAAGCTGGTTTTAGGAGGGGCCAAAGCACAACAGATCAACTCTTCAAGCTGAACATGATTTGTGCAAAGTATGTCGCCCCAAAGGACTCCCCATTATACCTGATCTTTGTGGATCTTCAAACAGCATTTGACAGTGTGAATCGCCAAATATTATGGCAGCTACTGTCAGAAATGGGAATACCAGGAAAAATCTTAAGGCTGTTAATCTTACTGCATACAGGAAATACCGCCAGGGTCAGATACAGCGTGGGAAATGACTATACAGAAGAGATTCCAATCCAGCGAGGTGTTAAACAACGTTGTGTCTTGGCCCCAACTCTATTTAATTGCTATATAAATGAAGTAGGCCAAAACCTGAGGAACTTAAACTTGGATGTGTCGAAACTACCCAACAAAAGCATACCTATCCTGCTTTTCGCAGATGACGCTGTACTACTGACAAGAATGGAGATAGCAACGCACTGTCTACTAAAGGTCTTTGAATCATTCTGTCCCTCGAGGAACATGGCGATCAATGAGGGCAAAACCAAGTTTATGATTCTCAATCAAAAACGGAAGATGCGAGTGACCTTCAGGGTAAATAAAAAGCCCCTGACCCAAGTGGCGACCTATGACTACCTGGGCTGCAGGCTGGATGACAAATTGACATGGAAACCGCAAGTCTATAAAAGTAACATCTCCCTGGCCCAAAAAGCTGGAGCCGTACTCAGATTTGCAAAAGCCACAGGTAATCACTCCGTGAGTTCTGCACTGCTTGCATACAAAACAAAATCAATGGCCGCAGCATTATATGGGGCAGATATTTGGGGATTCAAAAAGACTGAACCAATACAAGTAACTGAAAACAAATTCATACGTCGATTACTCTGTCTAGGCAATGCCATACCGATGAATGCGATAAGAATAGATCTAAAAATGAGGAAAATTGAGGTTTATATTGCATTGGCTCTAATGAGATACTGGATTCGCATTTGGGCAAAAGAGGAACTAAAATCATATAAAGATGTATTGATCGACATCATGAATCTACAAAACCATCAGAAACTGCCTTGGTTTAAACACATCTCAACCACCCTGGCTGCAATAGGCCTGGAAGAACTCTGGCTTCATCCAGAAAAAAATCAGAAGGCCTAGTTTACTTGCTATAAAAAAGGCATATTGGGACCAAAAGACACGGAACATGTGCGAGAAACTTAGTCCTTTTTTTAAGCGTTACATTTTATTTAATCAAGAACTCAAACCTGCTGCCTTAATAGATAGTATCTACCCAGAGGAAAAAAGAGCTCTTTATTTCAAATTTCATATGGGCACATTACCGGTGACTGTGGTGACCAATAAATGGCAGCCTGTCCCCCCAGGTAGATCAGACTGCTGTCCATGCCTTCATGGCGGCCAAGAAACATTATCCCATTTCCTTTTATTATGCCACTTTACGCTCAAACTTCGCAAACTGTACTTACGCTCACTCTTCAGATCACACGGAGTCAGGAAGTGCAAAGAAGCTGAAGTGCTATGTATGCGATCAGACCTAAAACACATTGTGATGATGGTTTCAACATACATCCTGGAGGCATGGAAGATACGTTCATCAATGTACCTGTAGCTGGCACAAGAATAACTGCTCGCGGCATCCCACTGGTGTTACCAGCCTGGAGAAATTGGTGCAGGATGAGGTAAAACAGGGATCATTTCTGGGACATCATCAACCTGGAGGTTTGTACTGAAAGGTCCCAAATGATTAGCACCAGGTTAAGTTATTGAATCTTTAGATTCATAACGCCATTACAGAACAGTCTAGTGTGTTATGTAAATAAACTATGGCGCAATTGGTTAGCCGCAGTTAAAAAGAATGTACATGATAATGTAGGGTATATTAGGCAGCGTTGTGGCGAATGTCTAAGCACCAATGTTAAGTGTAGTTTTATTGACATGCTTTTATTTTATGTGATTTTTAAAGCGTTATGTTGGATTGGTATATGTAAATGTGTAATTGTTATGGCCGGATGGGCTGACAACAATAAATGGTAAATGAAAATGTGTTGTCTTTAAAGCCAATGGGCTACCATAACAGGCAATCTCCACTCTATGTCACTCAACGCTTTGACACTCTATTCCATGCCACTCTACAACACTATGCCATTCTATGCCCCTTTACTCCAGGTCACTCTAATCCACTCTATGCCGCTCCACTCCATGGCACTCTACACCACAACACTATGCCACTCCACAACACTCTACTCCACTCTACACCACTATATCCCACCATAGGACCCTCCACTCTACACCACTTCACTCTACAATACTGTACTCCACAACACTCTGACACTCTTCTCCACTTTACATCACTCCACTCTAAGCCACCCTACTCCAGTCAACTCTACTCCACTCTATGCCCCTCCACTGCACTTTATTTCACTCTGCATCACTCCATTCTTCACCACTCCACGCTACACCACTCCTCCCTACGACAGTTCAACTCCACTTCACCCCATTCCATTCTATGCCACTCCGCACAATCCACTCCACTCCACTCTACAGCACTACAATCTATGCCATTCTACTCCACTCTATGACACTCCACTCTACAACACTCTACTCCACTCTACACTGGTCCATACCACTTTACTCCACTCTCCGTCACTCCACTCTACACCACTCTACTCTATGCCACCCTAATCACCTACATGCCACTCTACTCTATGACACTCTACACCACTCTACCACTTCCCTTGCAATTCCACTCTATGCTACTTCACTCTATGGCACTCTACTCCACTCTACACTGATCCATGCTGCTTTACTCCACCCTCCATCACTCCACTTTACACCACTATACTCTATGCCACTCTAATCCACTCTACACCTCTCTATTCCACGACACACTACTCCACTCTACACCACTCCAGTCTCTGCCACTCTACTTCACGCTATGCAACTCAGCTCTATGACACTTCAATCTATGCTACTTTGCTCCACTCTATTCTACTTCACTCTATGACACTCTATGGTACTTTACTTTATTATGCGCTTCTCCATTGTACACCACTCTACAACACTCTATGACATTCTACGGCACTGTACTCCACTCTACAACACTCTATGCCATGGCATTCTGTAACACTCTATGCCTTTTCGCTCTATGACACTGCATAGTATGAAACTCCACTCTATGATACTGTAGTCGCTTCTAAGCCACTCTACTCCACTCTATGACACTCCACTCTAAAACACTATACTCCACTCAATGCCACTCTGTGATACTCCACTCTATGATACTCAGCATTATGATTCTCCACGCCACTTCACAACACTCAACTCTGCTCTATGCCATTCCATACCACTCTATGCTACACCACTCTACTCCAGTTTATACCTCACTCTACACCACTCCACTCAACTCTACAACACCACTCCATTCTACACCACTCCACTCAACTCTACAATACCACTCCATTCTACACCACTCCATTCTATGCCACACTAAACCACTCCACTCTACGACACTCCATTCCAGTCTATGTCACTCCACTCTACAACATTCTACACCATTGTATGCCTCTTCACTGTATGACACTCCACTCTATGACCCTGTACTTTACTGTACTCCACTATACAACACTATATGATACGTTATTCTGGCGCACTCCACTATACAGCACTCCTCTCTACGATACTCTATGCCATTCCAGTCTATGACACTCTACTCCACTCTACAGCACTCCACTCTGCAACACTCTACTCCATTCTACACCACTGCACTCTACGACACTCTGCTCCACGTCACTCAACAGCACTCTATTCCACTCCACAACACTCTACATCACTCCACTCTATGCCACTCCATGACACACCATCCCACAACACTCTATCTCACTCCACTCTAGGCCTCTCTTCTCTCCACTACACACCATTCTACTCCACTCCATTTCTCTCCACACAACTCCACTCTCTGACATTCCACTCCATGCCATTCTCTTCTACGCCTTTAATTTTGAGCTACGGTGAATAGTAGCCACGCTTGTGTACAACATTGCTAAAACACATTGGCAAATCCAATAGGTCTTGCAAAGGCGAGACCTATTTGTTTTGCCATTGCTTGTTCATTGGGTGGCTGGTTGCCCACTGCCTGGCCTGTAGAAATGTTTACACTGCAATCACAAGCTGGGAATACAGCATAGCTATTCGTGAATGCACAAAAGTCGATACTTTTTGAACGTTTATCAAATTTACATTACAATACATTACAATTTTCTGGCCACTTGTATGACAATCTGCTCAACTGGATATACCTATCCCTAATATTCCAATTGCAGCCTAAATCTACATTTGCATAATTTACTCACGCGTAACATTCCACAAGCACACCACTCTAAAGCTTTACATTACGTGTTTTTACTTTTGTGAATCAAGCTTACTGTAAGCGTGCCTAGGTTTCACACCTAAAAAACGTTTTGTTAAATCACACTTAAGAGAACAACTGTAGGCCAATAAAAATATTATCTTTCTACCGGGTCGCTGTATAGTTTTATCTTCTCCTTCTGATATTAGTTATTAAGCAAGTCATGTTACATATTCATTGTACGCGCTCTTAGTCCCAGTGTATTAAATACAAATCCTGGGTTTTTGTACAGTTTGCATCGTTCCCAGTTCCGTTCACAGACACCGATCTAGCTTCCCTGGAGGGAGGGGCTCAGCCAGACGCCCAGCTACCTCCGGACCGAGGGTCTGGGGGTACCCGCAGAGAGGGGAGTAGGAAATTGCTCTCCCCTCCTAGTGATTACGAGAACGGCGGCCTAGGGCATGTTTGTGTCCGGGATCTAATATATTGCCTTTGAATCGGAGCCCAGAGCTGCCGAACACACAGACGAACATGACGGGCAGGTCAGGAAAGCAATAAAGATTTCTCGGAGCTGTCCGAGGTGCTAAATTTCCTCAATAATGGCTTTGGCACCATGGAGTTAACCTCCCATTCACGAGGAGCGAGGGCTAAATGAGAGGCGCGGGCTCCTCTGCTTTGAAATGTATATTTTATGACATTATGTAAGTGGGTGGAGAGGGCAGCGCAGCTTTGACAATGCCGCAGGAGCGCACATTATCGGGGACGCTGTAATATTTATTTCAAGTTGTTTTCCGAGTCTACAGAACATTAAACTATTGATTAAGAGCAAGGGGCAGAGAAGCATGCAGCCCGTCCCAGCGCCGTTAATGCGGATGTGGTACTCCAGCAGTGATTACCGGGTATGACAGGGGGCACAAGGCATTCACAGGAGCGAGACGGCTCCAACAGCTCGGGGTTTGTGTCAGAAAAATGGAAAACACAGCGCTGAGCTAGTAATAGGATCGTGCTAGGGCGCTTTGTCTCCAGCTCCAAGCGCTGACTGATTTCAGTTTTTGGGAGGAGTCCAGCGCTTCTAGCTCTCTAAACGCTTAAGCAAACTGGGATTGTAGAAAAGATTAGCATTAGGACAAGAGAGCGACATGATTTTGCACTATACTTGACGCTTGAATAATTGCGAGCCATTTCCCATGAGCAGAAATATGATTAATAGGAGACAAACGGGGTTGTTTGAGTTTTTACTGCACGATCAGCAAATACAATACTCAATCAGATCGGTCCATTTGTATTACATTTCACACTGTGCGTAACTTGGTTGTGCATTCTAGAACAATGGATCAAAGGCTCTGTGGTGACAGAGGCAGGGCAGAGGACCACCTACTCGAATAGCCACGTCCTCCTTGTGCCATGACCTTGGGACATACCAGTGACATCTCTCAAACTTGGAGGAAAGCTGTTCCATAATATTGACTCCCAACCGGGAGATGGACATATCCTTTCACACACATGTTGAGGAACAGACAGTGTGTTCTTACTGAAGCACCAACATGATATTTTCAGTTTGTTCTGAATCGCCAGCTTGTTGAGATATCAACATTTATAGGTAACGCTGCAAAGACTGGGGTTTGGAATGTACACTGACGTCATTTATCTGCAAAAGACCAACGCAGGAGTTTCAATGCCGGTTGAAATTAAAGAACTCTTTCACACCCGAGTCTGTGGTGACACTCTAGCAGGGTTAGCCATTTCCTCCTGGGTTCATAAGGTATGTGGGACTGAGTACGACTAATGGTACAATGTACACTGTGGAGCAATCCTATGCCTCACACTGATCATCAACATTGTGGTACCAGCCAGACATGTTGGCCCTAGGATTTGAACAAGGTAACATTACAAAAGTGGAGATGACAATCTTCTCAATTTAGTTTCGGGGCTGGGATTACGATAACTTTGAGCAACTACACTTAGTGGGGGCATGGTCAGAAACTGTGGATAGAGGAGCGAAGAGTTGGCCCTATGGCTTAGGTCACTCAGGACAACATCCACTTGAAATCAAGGGAGTTTGTATGGGAGAGATTATGAAAGAAGTCGAATGTTTTGAAATTATTCCGAAACATAACCAGAAGCCAGTGTAGAGCCAATCAGGAAACAAATACATGGTTTCTCTCTTGGTACGGAAGAGTTTGTGAATGGCTACCTTTTGAAACGTCTGTGGGGTAGGGAGGAAGGGGGTGAATGAGGCACACATTTTAATGCTTATTAATATTTTTGGACGGGCTTTAAGTTGGCAGAGTCCTGCTGGCGCTCAACACCAACGGTTCTAAAAAGCAGATACCGAGACAGGCACCTATTGGGCTCCCCATTTTCGCCCTCACCCTCAGGGTGAAAAACAATTGTAATTCGGCAGCAGTACCACCATGCGCTGCCTCTGGTGGATCTTCAACAAGACTCCTTACTGTTACTTCACAGTCTCATCTTTTCAGAACAGAAGCATTTTCAATATTTTATACGAAGAAGCCATCGTTGTGGTTTATTTCCTTCATGCAACTAATAACGACCCAGAAAGCCAATAGTCTTGGCTTGTTGTAGGTGTAATGTTACTTGCTGTATTATATATCTGGAAGCAATGCCAGAAAGAAGCAGCAAAGTACCATTCGGGAGGTGCACTATGCTAAGCACAGATTTTTATTTTGTGTTTTTAAACCATCCACTTAATTACATCAGCCACGCCCCCGTGAGAGTCCCGCCATTTTTTTCATCCCACTTAAAGAGCTGATTTTAGGTAATGTCCTTTCTCCTAAAATAACAGACAAAGGGCCTAATTTACAGCAGGGCGATCATGGACACTTCTCTGGTTTGTGAAAGAAGTGCTAAATGTGGTGGAGAAAATTTCACTGGATGATTCTCATCCAGAATCCATGAAATTTCGGTTAGAACTCAGCTCTAATTAAGATCCATTGCCTACCAATATGGATTGTATAATAGCGCGATAAACAATTTTCGAAAACTGATAACACTTTAAGATTGAATATAGGCAGGATTGCAGACCCCAAAAATAAAATGCCAACATCAGTTTTAGTGAAAAGAAGGCCACATATGAGCATTCAATCGTGGATGGAAATCGGGTTTTCTGGGAAATATTGAGCCATTTATAATAAAAAAAAATACTGGAGAAATACTAAACACAGGAAAAGTGACTGATTAAAATATGCGTGTAGTTCCGAGGTACTTTATGTCCCCTGTTGTACGCAACGTATTCTTTACACAGATTGTTTATAGAGTACACTTCGTAGTCCACAGAAAACCATAATGCTCCACCAACACTAGCAAAAGAGAAATTGTGAAAATAGTTATGAAATTGATTTTATGTGTTGAAAGGGTGCAACAGATGTGTAGCGCATGACCTATGAATCAAGGCTTGTTTGAGGGAATCAAAGAAGGAACAGTTAACAGAAATATAAAGGAAGACTGAAGTCAAACCATTCTCCCAACTGAAAACGCAAACCACTGACAAAAAGAATAATAAACGATTGTTAAATACATATTTGTAGAGCACATGATAAGATCCAACAGCCACATTTTTATTGTCTCTCCTTTCTCTGTCTCTCAGATCCTTGTTCTCTATCCCTTCTTTCTCCTGTGTGTCACCTGTCTCCTTTATATACCTGCCACTCCTTGTCGTTTTCGTTCTCGGCCACACACCTCACTCTTTTATGTATTTGTCACTGCTTCTTTCTCTGCCACATGTCCCCTTCTTTCTTTATCCTATTTTTGCCCTCTTTTTATCCGTTATATTTTTCCTCGAATTATCTTCGTATCAAACTTCTGCTCTCTCTATTACCTCCTTCGCCAACAACGACCAGCTAGTGGTCAGAAGCATTAGCCCAGCTCTGAGCAGGACCAGTGGCCAGGTCATGTGACCCCCAGGAAAAAGTATTTGCTAAGCCATGGGCAGGAGTATTGACCTAACGAGCAGCAGAGACATTTGCCAAGTCCTGAGCAGGAGCGTTACTAAAGCTCCCAGTGGAAGGATTAACTGGATCCAATTCACTAAAACTTGAGTGGGAATATTAGCCAAGCCCTGAGCAGGAGCAGTATCCATTTCATGGCTTACTAATACTAACGAAACATGAAGGGTGAATTAGTCAAGCTGTGGGCAGGAGACCATTGGATCAGCCTCAGGCAGGTCTGTTAGCCAACTTTACGGCAGGAGCATTGACCAGGCCTTGAGCACAAACCAAGGGATATGCAAGGGAATTATCCACACCATGGAAGAACACTGGCAAAGCCATAAATTGGTGCAATACTTACACCGTATGTAGGAGATGGAATGTTAATCCAGACCTGAGAGGGAGCATAAGCAAACCTGGGGTGGAACACTAGCCAAGCAGTTTTCAGGAGCACTAGCCAAGCCATGGCATAAGTACTGGTCAAGCTGTGGGGAGGAATGTCTGCACAGTGCAAGAAGTATATTAACCGAACAGTGGGTATGAACATTAGAGAAGCAATAATTTAACCAAGCTTTCGACAGGAACATTGTTTCAGCCCTTTCATTTGTTAAGTTGGGCGCATGAGAGTTAGTTGAGCCTGAGCGCTAAACACGCATTCCCTTCCACACCACTCAGTGATTAGTGGCCTGAGATTGAGGTTTGAGTTTCTGCCCTGGTTTTATACATTGGATGTCCCTTGAACATGGTGCTCATCTGCCTCAGCACCCAGCCTATCAGACCACGCCGACGCATCTATCTCTGCACTGAGTGACTCCAGATCATATCACCTCCTAATGCTCTATTAGGCCCGGGGTGAAAAAAAGGGGGGTGAGATATGTGAGCATCAGGAAACAGGAGAGATGTGCAAGAGAGAGACGAGTGAGACGGGATGTAGAAAGAGAAGGAGAGCATGATCGAGAAATAGAGGGAAAAGGAGAGAGAGAGAGAGAGAAAAAGTGAAAGGGGATATGAAAGCAAAAACAGGGAGAGATGTGACAGAGAAAGAACGAGATGCGGCCATCAGCTACAGCTGTGACAGCATGAGTGAGAAGATATAACAGACAAAGAGGGAGGGATGCGAAAAGCAAGAAGGCATGGGCACTGTGCCAGACCTAGGAAGAGATGTTAGATACGGTAACTGAAGAAAGACGGGAACAATGTGATTGGGATGGGGAGAGATTTGTTAGTGAGAGAAAGAGGGAAGGTCAAAGAGATAAGAATGAGGATGGAGATATGAGAAAGGAATTAAAGTGACGTGCAACAGGCAAGGAAAATGAGGTGAGGTGAGAGAAGCAGGTAAAAAAGGAGAGATGACAAAAAGGAAAAAAGTATAAATGCAACAGAAAAAATTTGCCATTTTGACCTGTCAAATTAAGCCTTCTGCAGGCCTGAACTTTCATTTTTAATACATATGTCACTCCTAGAGTTAGCCCTAAACAGCCCATAGGGCATGGTGCAGTGTACCTAAACAGTTGGACACGTACTTTCAAGTTTTACATGTCCTGATACTGAAAAAATATTAAATTCATTTATCACTAATGTGAGGCGTACGTACCTCTGCTAACTTTTGATTGGGAACAAGTAAACATTTTGTACTTGATGTCATGAAAAATTGTAATTAAAAATCCTCTTTAATGGTAAAGTTTAATTTTAAGTTACAGTTTAGAAACTGCCACTTTTAGAAAGTTGGAATTTTCCTGCCCCAACCATTTGGTGCCTGAAGCCTATTCCGGGGTCACATAACTGAGTGTAGTTGGCAGTTGGATTTATTTCTCCTAGACAGCCATACTATAAACTGATTAGGTGTGTCTGGATGGGCCATAAACTGGCAGTATAGGGTGGCAGAGCTGGGCACAGACCCACTTGCAACTGAATCGTTGGTACCCTGCCTTCAAACAAAGGACTTTTCACCAATGCGTGTGCCATGCAGCCAGCTTGGAGCCAATGCAGGGTGGCTGGAAACTTCAAGGTCTTCAAAGGGGATTTTCTAGAAACTTCTCCTACTTCAAAGTGGACACCAGGTACAAATATTGGTCCCTTAGACCCAACCATTCAGTACACTCCTGGACCTGTGGGTACTACAGAAGAAAGGCTGCTGTGGTGCTTTGCTGCCAGAAAGACTGCTACTTTGCTGCCCTGATACTCTGCTGCTTTGCTGGCAGCTGCTCTGGAAGGAAGACTGGACCTGCAACCTTCATCCCAGGCTAACTCGACTTCAAAGGTATGCCAGCTGACCTCCTGTTTTGAGCTAATAGGAGATAACAAGCTCCAGAGGCTCACTGCATCTACCCAGCTGACTTGCTGCCTGGACCTGCAAATGAACCTACCTGAGCCCGTCTGGCCTCTGCTGGAGTGAGTTTTTGATCCCCAAGTAGTGCCCCTCAGGTACTGGAGCTTTGGTATAGCCTCAGTTGAGTTCTTCTCCTGATGTTTTGGGTACATTGCAAATGGGAACGGCCCATCTGTGCCATGATCCTGCAGCCCGTCAACATGAAGTTCCGGTGAATCAGATTCTTTACCCCACAGTGACTGCTAATGATGTCTAGCAGCGTGAGATCTGCACTTCATGCTACTGCGTCAATAGCTTGCGGTGAACGGCCTGAACTTGTGACTTTCACTTGGTCTTGCACTACCAGATAGCTGTGAGCAGTGCTTTGGGCTTTAATACACTTCACTTACCTGAAATCTTTAAAATTCCATATCTCTGGTTCTACTGATATGATTTTTGTCATTTTGGTATCAAATGATATATTAAGGTTTACTCCATCTTGCTAAATTGGGGTGGGAGTTTTCTTGTGTTGTGTTATCACTGTTTGAAGTGCTGCATAGATAGGTTAAAAACACAAAAGGGGATGGGAGGCTGCTTGCAGTAAGTCTAACCACTGGCCATCGCTCGGGGTAGCAGTCCAACCCATTGTTCTTTTGCCCACCATGCCACATCAGGTTGGACCCAGCCATATTCAAATCAGTCCTGACCCTGCTCCTCATGGGAGCAGTCCAGCCTGAACTGCCTAGCCAGGTTCTTCCTGAACCAGAACACAAGCAAGCCAAGACTGGTTTCGCCCTAGTTATGGGCTCATCAGCTGGATACAGCTTGGTTCCAGGGACACATTGAGCCCGGGACTCACTTCTGGGCATAACCGTGCCACTTAGGGCAGTGTATGAAACACACAAAAGGTGATGGAAGGCTGCTTGCAATAAGTCTAACCACTGGCAATAGCTCAGGATAGCACTCCAACCCATCTTTCTTTTGCTCACCATGCCACCACAGTTTGGATCCAGCCATATGCAAATGAGTTTTGACCCTGCTCCTCATGGAACAGTCCAGCCCGAACTGCAAAGCAAGGTCTTCCCTGAAACAGAACACAAACAATGAAGGACCACTTTTGCCCAAATATTGGACCAATCAGCGAGGTACAAATGGTCTGAGTGACACAGTGAGCATGGGACTCATGTCTGTGCCTACCCATGCCAGTTAGGGTGGTCCATGAAACACACAAAAGGTGATGGGAGGCTGCATTCAATAAGCCTAACCAATAGCAATAGCTTGGGGTAGCAGTCCAGCCCATTGTTCTTTTGCTCACCATGCCACCTCAGTTTGGAACTAGCCATTTGCAAACCAGTTTTGAGCCTACTCCTCATGGGAACAGTCCATCCTGAACTGTCAAGCCAGGTTCTCCCTTAACCAAGATACAAGCAACCGAGGACCCCATTTACTTTAAAAACTGACCACAAATGTAAGGGAAAAAACTTGAACGACAGTACATGAGTGGCTGTTGTTTGATGTGCTTTTTTCATTTGAACTATATTTTTAGTGCAAAATGGATCCTCATGTTTAAAGTGGACCAAATGGCAATTTTGCATTTCACATAATTAAACATAATTTTATAAAATGCCTCATGTTTATGCAAAAGTAACTTAGGTGGATTTCACCTAGTCCTACGTCTGAGCGAGTTGTCAACTTTTGTATTTTACCAGGGCACTTGGAGGTATTCACTCAGGTGATTCTATGTTCACAATACTACTATCATGTTTGAGATGGCCTAGTACGTCTTGTACTTACAGTTTCGTAGTTTTCTGATCTTAAATAATATGATGTCTCTATAAAACCCCATTATATCTATCATGTATCCATCAAATGCTTCAGGTCCTTTATTAGATTCCTCTAGTTCTGGCAGCTCAAGTATATATATAACTTTTGCTATGAATTTTTGTGCAGTAAATATGATCTATGTCAGCCTTGAATTTTGTTACCATAGTCAAGTCTTGTCCTAATATTAAGAACTGGCTCTTAGGTTATTCGTGGGTGGCGTTTTCCCAGGTACTTCATGTTTATTTTTGTCATTTCCACATAATAGAAAAACATTGTCTTTAGCACAATCATTGCTTACAACACTCGCAGGTCTTTTGTTCACATTACTTTCACTTACAAAACACACTCTGTATCTGACATTTCTAGTACTCCCTGCAAACCTTTTTGAAGTGTCCTGTTTCACCACAGTTCTTACATTTTTTACCTATGATAGGTCAATTTTTAAAAGATTCAACATGATTATAACGTACACACTTGTAACATTTAAATTCTTCTTTTTTACATTTGACTTTTCTGTGGTTGATCGATTAATTACACTACATACTTCTTGATTTGTTTTCTGGTTTCTCTCATCAGTGACTGGCTTGACCCAGAACTGTGATTGTTCTATGGCCTTAACTGTAGCAATGGTCTCTTGTAATTTAGGCTTATCTAATACCCATACATATTCCTGCCTCTTCTTACTTCGTATATTCACAAATATTTGATCACACATCCTATTATTGGTCATCTTGTCAAAATATCTAAGGGCAGTTGCCAGTTATAAGATCATCCGATGATTCATCCTCTGTTCGGGCTTTGGTATAATACTTATGTATTTCTAAGGCAATGCTAGCTCCAGTCTGCAGTCTCATTATTGCCTCATCAAAATCATTAATTTCTCCTTGGCCTTCTTATGGTGTTATCCTTGGCAAATTTCTACATAAATTCTGCCCACCAGATCTTTAAAAGTGCCAAAGTATATTCCTCTGTCTGTCAATAGACATTTTATCTTCCTCAGTTGCAAATATATATGTAGTAAGTTCTTCTAACCTTTTCCAAGGCAAGGCGGGGGGTCTCTTTTTGTTTGCAAAACATTTGTGGCGGTTGAAATTATGTTTTGAATACTATGAGAAACCATTACAACCTAATACAATGATATGTGTGCCTTGAAAATAGTGGAGTACATTTAATAGATATGGTTATCTATGACTTGAACATATGAAGTAAACAACCTTATCCTTGAGTTCACACAGTAATTCTTTTGCTCTCAATTTCCGGTTTTTGTGCCTACCTGTAAATATGTACATACATCACAGAATGAAAAGAGGCATTCTTAACATAACCCAACATAATCCACTAAGTGGTGAAATGGTACAGTTTAGAAGGCAGCTCTTGTACTGATAATTAGCCGCTCCAATGTCCTGGCAGCAATGTAGGCATAGCTAGTTTCAGTGGCGGCTCCTCTGTTAGGGCGGAGGAGCGTCGCCCACCCCCTCCCACCACCAGCAGCAGAAGCTGCAAAACTTTCACAATTAACTATGTTTATTATCCCCTCGTTGTGAAGGGGGCTGGGCATCTGTGGTGAGGAGCTGTGAGGGGGAGTGCTCAACATTCCCCCTTACTACGCATGCATATTTGGCCGGCCAGCTCGGCCAAACACACAGGCACGGTAGGCTCTCTCCAGCCCACCTGACAAGTTGGTCACTGGAGGTAGGTGTCAATGTGTATGTCGAAGGGTTCTAAATTACCCTCAAAGACCCCCCACCTGACAAACGATCCGACTGTGGGCATTTTTAACACTCTTAGGGAGTCCAGGCTGCCACTGGTATTTGGTTGCATGATTGCATTTGCATAGAGGATCATTAAACATACCTGCAATGTCTGAACTGAACATTTTACAGAACTGTGGGGAGAAGGTCGGTCATTCGAGGGGCCCCAATTAATTATTTTTTCACAAGTGCGACACAGCATTAAAAAGTCTGAAGTACACTGCCCGATGGTCTCTAGGTTTAAATTTAATATTCAAGAACATTATCTTCTAAACATCTCTGTCCCACAATATTAGGTGATGTTGATGAAGGTATGGTTGCCTTTCCAGTGGATTACCACAGCTGGTATATAGAGTGGCCCCTCAGTTAACAGGATAGTACGGGCTATTTATAGCCTGCTTGTAAAAGAGTTGTGACAGATCTGTCATGCTCGTGTTTGGATGGGGCAGTCTTGTGGGGATAAAAACAACAGTGCTGCCCTTTCTGTTTTTAACTCCGATTACAAATACAAAGCACATGTAACAGAAGACATTACATGAGCATGTAAAAGACCGAGGGTTAGGCACATTTTACACCAACACCGAAAGAAACAGGCTTGGTGTTTCCCGAAAGTGTAAGATTCTGCCAGGAGATGCAACGTCAGCTCGTAATAGAGTAGGAAAGGCCAGAGTCTGGCATGTTGTGGACCAACTGATTACAGGGACAAATATGTGGAAAGTTCCATGGATGGAAAACAAACACAGAGCTTGGGGACTTTACTCAATGCCCCTAACAAGAGCTTCGCTAACAGTGTGGGACACCACAGTGCTTTCCATGATCCACTAACTCCATTAATAGGTAATCCTGATTTTTGCCCAGCACCAGGTGAGGGAATATTTGATACCAGAGAGCGCAAAGACAGCCTGAGGTTGAATATCTTTTCAGAGAGTTTGGTGTCAAATCATATGAACACCTAGAATGATGAGGGGTGTTAATTTGATCAAGTGAGTTTGCAGAAGTTGCTCAGGAGGGGCAGATGCTAAGAAGAATAATAGGCCTTGTCCCACTGCCCATAAGCTGCTAAATGACTAGAGAGATGAAGTAGCCCATAATCCTCTTCTAGGGTGAACAGAGAAATAGCATATCTCATAGGCATCTTCTCCAGGGATCAGAGAAATAACCGGGCATTCAAAATATTGACCACACAATACTGCTTGATTTTCCTTTTAATGATTGTGGTAGGAGATGGGAAAACCCTAGCTTGCTTCACCTTCTTCCTGAAAAACAGCCCCAACAAACGAAATGCATATCATTACACTCATTATCAATTGGGTGATCTTCCAGGGATCTGGTTTCACTTCATCTCTCCAGCACCTACATAGACACATTGATTAATATTTTCAAAGTCAAGCATATTTGTCACCAAGGTAGGAAAAAGACCCCTGCATATATCTCAAACCGTTGGTGGGATCTGAGCAATCAAATCAAGTGACACACTACTTAAATTGTAGGTTCAAGAATGGATTCAGCATAACTGTCTCTGGCATAACATAAAGACCCCAATTGTGGGCCGTGTGGACCCATCACCAGAACACCATTCCATTAAGAATGCTTTCAACCATCTTTGCCAGCTCAATGGCCTCCCCCTTCTATTCTTGCAACTATCTCACAAAATGTCTTTCCTACTTGTTGTTCCTCCCCAGCTAGACTACTGCAATGCCTTGTATGTAGGACTGTGGCGGATTTGCTGCTATGAGCTCCAAAATCATGCCGCACATCTGACATTTGAATTGAAATGTGACATTCACATCAAACCTGCCCCAAAGTGCTTGAAAGACTCACAAAATACGAGTGATTGAAATTCTATTCTAACCATACTATCTTTAGGAGCTTTCCTTTGATTTCAGTTATTATTTTGGGCGATGGAAACTCATAAGGGACAAAAAAAAAAAAAAAAACTAGTTGTGGTCAAATGTTTCTTTTCTCTTTTTCAATTGCATATAAGACATTTTGTTAACTGCTGCATGTCATGTTTATGCTACACGAGAGAGCCCTGTCATTTTGGCACCCTACAATGGAGATAATAAATACTGGGCTAACCTCAGGGGCCCCTTTCTAGCAACCCGTTAATCTGTGTCAGAATATTTTAATGCTGCTGGAGTCTGAGGTTGGAGAACCCCAGTTGTTAGGATTAGGACTACATGGAAAACTGCAGAGTTGCATATAAGGCCAAGCACCGGTTGCATTAAGACATTTCACCTGTCGATCCCTGGGGGCACTTGCTACACAAATGTGCAGGTTTCCAGTTCCTTTAAAGTGGGCTGACCAGAACTAGATTTGGTTCTGTATCAAAGGGTGGTGAATTATGACGCCACACTAGGTAGAGGTCCAAGGAGTGCTCTAGCTGCCAGCTGAAGCTCTCATGGCCATCAGGTACATCACTGACGAAAGGGTTCCCGTAATCAAGGCAGCGTTAGGCTGAGAGGCGTTAGGACATGGCATTACCACCACAAAGCTGTTAATTCAATAAATGTACACATTGCCACAGCTTGGATGTAATGATGCTAGGGTGAAAGACGAAAAATATACCAAAAACCACTCCTCCTCGCAGTACAAAGAAAAGATGGAAAAGGCATGCATGCTTTAGTGCTGGTGAAGTGTAATGCAAATTATTCAGCAGCAAAATTACCTGACGCATTTCTGAGAAGCATCGATGTGGTCACGGGTTCGTGTGTGCTTTTTCTTTATACTGTGAGAAGGAGTGTTTTGCTCCATTTTGTATGCTATGGTGGGCAGTAGCAAAATGTAAATGACTGCTGAACAGACTAATGGATGTAAAGAGCTGACCAAAAGCACCTCTACGTATTGCATACATATTTTTTATAAGAATTATTGTATGGGTCTGGTGTTAGCCAAGAGCTTTTGATTTTATTAAAGGGATTTTCAGGCAGGTCTCTTAATTTTCAGTTTTTCTGTGATTGACATTTTTTTTTCTGCCCACCGGAACATAAGTGTGAGTGACACCATTCTGCTCTTTCACAAAGAGCACATATGCATGTAAAGTAGTTTCCTCCAGTGCATGGGACTACTATGGCATTGTGTGTTTTCGAGACCAAAATATTTTAGCTTTTTTTCCATGTTTTTTAATATTGGAGAAGGCCTGGCAGCTTCCACAACAATAACATTTTATTATAAACATTGGCAAAGTCAATGGGCCTATATCATTACTGTCAGCTAGGACTGCCTACAGAAAGAACTGTGGTAACTGCCTCTCTCTAGGCATGATGGGATACTGGAGGACTGGCTGTTCTTAAAGTCACAGTCTTCTTTCTCTTCATTTATAATGGCAGCCTATGAGCTGCACTGCCCTGCACTCCATCATCACTGTTTTGCATTACAAAAAGGTTTGTGAAGGGCTTTTTCTGCAAAATTTTCAACTCATTCATGCATTTGAATACATGTGCATTATCTATGTCCTTTTTAAAGCACACTGGATGAAGCATTTTTTACACTGTAGCCTTTCTTTTAGGCTACATATGGACATTCTTAAGTGACTTTGCAGGCCTTCCTGAAGTAAGACGAACATGAACACTTAAGAAGTTATATCGGAAAAAGTGCTCCGGGGTCCCTGCAAGCAGGCGGAACTATTCAACACTTATGACTACACATGGAAATCCCCTATGAGAGAATGTGGAGTTACACAATGGAGAGTTAATGGTTGGCAATGGTGCAACAGAGGTTTGGAAAAGTGCTTTTTGTTCTGCAAAGCGGGCAAACAGTAAATGGCAGCTGCTAAGCCCTCTAAAAATAAAAAAATACACATTATCTAAGGACTGCGGAGGGCAAGGGAGCAATGGAGGCACGCATGTGTGGCAGGTGAAGGGGTAGCAATGGAGCAGGTATTTGAAGGGAAGCAGAACAAGGGAGAGAGCATGAAAACATACACACTCTCGTGGAGAGCTTAATGAAAAACGTAACTCCCTAAATGTGAACAGTGGAAAGATGCAAGTCAGCTAATCAAATGGATGTTAAAGAGGCTATACTTCAGTGGATGGAGCTGTACAAGAAGAGGAAGGCAAGACATTGCATAGGAAGCAAGTACATGAGAATGGCAATAACGCCAACCAATGGCAAGCAATAGGAAGGCTCTAAGCCCATTGTAAGCTTTTAATAGGGTCTTCAAGAGCCTTTTGTCTACGGACCGCTAAGAGCTGCCTGGTATTCCAAATCCAAAAGGCTGGCAGCCAAGGCCAGACTGTTATGCCTTGCCAAGGTTTGTTTTGTTTTGCTATGAGAAGGATAAATCGTTAGTTAATGTACTATGACACTCTGCTCTTGAGGTAGAGGTGGAGAGCTTGGGGGAGTAACCATGCTCTGCGTATCCCTCTGGGACAAGTGGCCCGGGGCTGAATGGGATTTGGTTGTTTGCATTCATGCAGGATATAATCGGGCACAGTCACTGAGCTCAAGTGAGCCACTAAATGGCTGATTTGCTAAATTATTATTAGGTGAAGCCTCGCTGTTACCAATGAAAATGCAGCCAGTGTCTCCTTTCGTGATGTCTTCAAATTGTTCTCTGTTTAAATATTCAGCATGACGCTAATGTGAACTGATGAACTGTGACTACAAACATCCTCCCTGCCAGGCGCTGAAGAGGAGGATGTATGTGTCAGGAGACAGAAGGATAGCTGTGTCAAGGTTTTCTTCGGAGTTCCAATACTTTAAGATCTCTTAGTTAGACAATGCTTTCAATAGACGATGTGGGAGTGTAGAAGGCCCACACATCCTCAGAATTTCCGGCTTCAGCGGCCAACTCTGAACTTATCTAGCCATGCCACGATCACGAAGTGCTCTCTCCTACAGTCCATTTGTAGTTATCTTTCTTCCTTCTGTTTACTTTTTCTGCTCTCTCTCTCTCTGAATCTACAATTCTGACATCTTATCTTCCTTCAATGTTTAGGTCTGGCCTACAGACAGCTTCAATTGTCTAAACAGCCTGATGCAATAACAAGCATTGGCAAAACCAATAAGTCCAGTGTTGGCTGCAAGCTTTTTGCCATTGCCAATACGTGTTTTGTTTTAGGAAGGTGTTTCCAAAACTTTATTCCTGGGGAAGCTTCTGAGCTTCATCAATCTACAAAAAAACACAGGCTAAAAGCAAAAATATTTTTGGTCTCCAAAGCACATATTGCCATAGCAGATTCCTCACACTTAAGGGAATAACTTTGTGTGTGGACATGCCCTTTGTGAAAGGGCTGAATGCTGCCACACACAATGATGTAAGCTAATGGCAGACGCATGCTGACTCAGTGCCCCATGCTACATGCTGTAGTGGGCAGAAGGAAAATATGAATGACACAATAACAGACCAATGGATGAAGACGGCTGGCTGAAAGCCCCTATATAAGTATACTATGTATACAACTTTAGGAAAATCAAAAGGTCTTGGCTCATGCTAGACCTAAAAAATAATTTAAAAATGTGTACATACAAAGAGGGAGCTTTGGGTCAGACCTTAAATTCCATCGGTCTGTGCAGCTGTCATTTCCATTTTGCTGATGCCCACCACAGCATACAGCTTGGGGCAATAGATTAGCCCATCTCAATGTGAGTGTTGGGAGTTTTATCGTCATTGCATATGCACATCCACCTGAGAAGAGGCACACATCAGTGCCAGGGCTGGATGGGCATGGATTACTATGTCAATACTTTTAACCCCCTTTTTTATCTTTTGTATGTTTTTAGTCACCTTTATGTGTTTAAACCATAAATTTATCTAACAATCATGTATAACCAATAGCAGCTTTTCTTTGAACCAGTAAGAGTCAGATTTACCAGTGATGTGCATTAAAACTAAACAAGTTTGAATGCCTATTGTAAGTACACATGCCTACTATAAAGCACATATCGTGTTCTATTACATCTATATGTGAAGATTAATCTTTTTAGATTTTTCTTTATTGCTAGGAGATGGCACGCCTGTTTAGTCAGAGCCATGTCTTCTTTTCTTTTTATATCATATGCTTACAATTAAAAAAAATTAAAAGTTATTGCATCAGCCTTTAAGGCAAGATCTGCAGTCTTTGCCAATGCTTCTCTGTTTCTGGATTTGCTACCATAACCTCTCCTGCCTCTAATATTTCCACTTTTTGAGTCAGAAATTTCCCACCTCCATCTGAATATTTTTGGCCCGCAACCCTTCTTTGTGCCTCTCTATATCTCTAAATCAGCTTCTCTACCTCTTTCCTTTCCTCATATATCTCTACATATACTACCTGCCTATATCTGGCTCTGTTGCACTCCTTTCTTTCTTTTCTTTATCGCTGAATGAATCTCCTATTCTTCTTCCTTTACCTGGACCTGTTAACCTTAAATCTCTTCTTTCTCTTTATTTGTGAATCCCATACCCTAGTTTATTGTCTCTCTCCCCTGTTTCGACCTCTCCATCTGTCCTTGGATGTGCTGCACTCCCTTGCTCTGTAAATTTGTGACAAGGCGGCACACTCTAATGGCTACTGTCCTTTGCACTGAGCCGTTTGCACTGAGCCCACAACCCAGGAATTCCATGAATCTTGTTCTCATACCACTTGGGTTTACGTTATTCATTCTTTACATGAGTAGTTAAGCTATCTCTGTGTAGGAGATAAATGGAGTACCGCCGAAGTTACTGTAATTTACTGTTCAAGCAAGAACATAATGCAGGATCAGTCAGAAGAGAAACATAAAAGATGTTTTCTATTGTGCACAACCACAATAACTTTCAAGCTAAATGAGAGAAATATAGGTCCATAGAAGATTAAAATGTCTGAGAAGATTAATGAGTTCTGAATCCAAAATAATTAAAAATTAAAAGCTGTGCAATTCTCTTTCCGTGTCTTTGGCACAGTTCATTACAAAGTATGGAACAGCTGGGTGTTACCATTGTCTTAAGCTGATCGTTGTATGTAAAATGTTCAAATCTGATGTGCTGTATACAATACACAGTGAACAAAACTACCCTTTGCAAGTTCAATGTTCTAGAAAATGCTATCACTTTTGTTGTCTCTGAACTCTGATTGGACATAGTTGATCTTTCACAAAGGGGATGTCCCTGTAGACATTTTTGCTTGAATTAGCAAACCTTAGTGCCCCTGAGATTCATTTTGCCAGCGGCGAAATTAGGTGGGTGAGCCTTACTACTCCAGTGCGTTGAAGGGAGGAGTCTCTATACTACGTTCCTCGTTCTACCCCCATTTGGAAAGTAATTATTAACCTAAGTGGTAGCTCTGCTTGCAAAGTTATCCCCACTTCTTTTATAACATTTCCTTATTTCAAATATGTAAAGACCATTATCCTGGCCAGATGTCAATAAAACACTTGAAGAAAACTACTTACACTATTGTGATAACATTATAAGTGCCCAGAGGTGGTTATAGTAGTTATCATTATTATAGAGAGAATAATTGAGTTTGTGGAACTTGGCCTTGTGTAGCAAAAAATGGGGCACCAGTAGTTTCTGACAGGATGTAGAGTTTCTTGAAGCGGACAAGGCATAAGGAAGAGGCCTTGCCTCATTCTAAGCTGAATAGCCAGGTGCAGAAAATGAAAAGGCTTCTGAAAGAATCTGTGAAGTTAGCAACTAACACAGGTGGGATGAAAGCTTAGCAATCTAAGTTTTAAGCTAGAGAACCACACATCACTCCGTGACTGAAGTGACACCTTTCGATTTCTTGAGAGGATAGAAACTCTCTTCAACACTCTGTAAACCTAGATGGCATGTCTAGTGCAAAATTATGGAAATGATTTGGGAAACATCAAGAAGTACTGCAAATGTGAATCGATAAGAACATAACAAGTGACTCTGATTCACCCAGGACATCACCTTCACCCTCAAGGAATATATTATCAAGATGGCCTCTTGCCTAATTATACTGGAGAGACTGAGACATACAAATATTCTGTAAGTGTTTCATTTATATAGAGATACTCCGGGGGTGTATTATTTACTACAGCTTGGTTGCACTTTGCACATATATGCATTAAGGATATCAATCTTGCATTTAGGTACCATCTGTTAACCAGCAGAAGTTAGCAACCACAGAGTAGACGTCAGTGTCCAGCAGAGTGACTATATCCAGTGTTTCTGTTTCTGTCCCTTATCCCAGTCTCCTTTCCAAGATATAATGCTAACGAACATGTCTGTTGTATTAGCAGACTGAGGATACAGAGAAGTGTGGGAAAGTACATTGCTGCCATTGTATCTGAAATAAAGGTTTGTGCATTCTGACATGCATTCTCTAAGGTGAAGAGAATCAAGAATTATTATGCTTTTCACATTTGAAGAAAGTAAATGTGATAGCAGACTGTGGACAGAAAAGGAGTAAATGCATTTCTCATTGGCTCGTCATTTGAAGAATGTTGATATTGTTGGAATCCTTTCTTTGTTGACTCCTTGTCTCGACTCCATGGACAAGAACAGTAATTGACTAGTGAAACATGAAGCATCACAGGAGTCGAAGCCACCAGGGGTGGTTATATCCACTGATGATCCCTCAAGGTCTCCAGTAAGTTCTCTGCAGCTGTCTACTTTGGGGGGATGGTGTACATGCTGAAGCTCTTCTGTAGATAAGTGTGGCTCCAGAGAAAGAGATGCATGAAGAATCTGTCTCCAAGTTCTGCCCTTCTCACTAGAGATGGGAGTGTGGCTTCTGAGGGTCATAGAGACACCAGGGGGACCACTCAACGTTGATACCCATCATATAGACTGAGACGTCAATGAAGAAGAAACACCAGAAACCACAAAGGATGTCCTTGACACATTTGACGACAAAAATGCCTCAAAGTCAACCATCTTGATATCTAATTTCTCAATGTCCAATGTCTTGTTATCAAGTGCTTCAACATCGAGGGACAATGCATTGAATTTGAGCACCTAGACCTGGATTGTGAATACTAACAACTGAAGGAACTGCCTGAAGACACTGAGGTTAGAGGGAGGGGTCAGATCTGGTCATGCAAGAGTGGATGAAGAGGGTGACCACTCACGTACCCCTCTGGAGCTGCTTGATGGCAAGGGTAAGTGTACTATTTCTCCCTGCTTCCCATTAGCAAACTACATTCTTGTCCCTGAAGTGCCTGTATGGTGTCTTGCACTTTGTGATGGAGTGTGAATGCAGAAGGCAGATGCCATATAGATCATGTTTGTCATTCCAGGACTTCTTTTCTACACATGAAATGCATTTATTAAAGAGAGCTGGCATGGTGGCCGTAGAGACAGAGGAGAGGACAAACTCCATAGGAAAAAAGCAAGACTTATTATAGAAAATAAAAGGGGTGCTACAAAACGAGGAGTGAAAACAAATGTTCAAAAATTGAAGGTTTTTAAATAAAATAAGCCTTAAAAAGGCAATAGTATTTAGGGATCCTTCCCCAGTGAACTGGAAAAATTAACTGCCTCTTAGCCCCTGCACTGCATGATGGAAAGACCGGCTGCCTTACAATTCCTTAAAGGTGCATTGCCAAAATGGCACTATGTGAGCTAAGCCTGTTAAGACTTCACTTTATCTTTACATAGGGTTTTCACAATGTTTTAATTCACTTGAATTGTTTTGTAAAACCAGAAACATGGTTATGTAGAAAATATTGTTTCTAAAAGGCATATATTTGGACTTATAAATCATTTGTACACAGGTGGAGATATTCTACTGTTCATAGATATCATAGACCCCAATGACAGATTGAAACCTGATATTACATATCTACTGAGTTCGACTCCCATGATTGTGATCTCCCACCCTGTCCATTCGTTGTGCTCAGACTGAATGGTTCTCCAAAACCTCTTTCCAATGTAACTATTGCATCCACTTCACGTCCACACAGGGAACAAAGTGGGAGCTAGAACCCTAATTGAAATAAGGTCTTGAAAGATGGCTCAGTCCCAAGGTGTTCCGTATGTTCCAGGATCAGTCTCCTCGTCACCGTAACCCCCTAAGGAGAATGTGAATCTGATTGCCATAGCCCAGTAAGAAAAAAAGAAACACACACGGCTTTTCGTTTTTTCTATATTTTTACGTGACAGTTTTGGGCTTTCTTCTCAGCTAATGTAAATTGAGAGTTTCACTGCAAGGAGAACCTGCTTCTCTAAGATTGACCAGATCCTCATTCTTGAAATCATGGCGTTTGCTTGGAAAGCAAACAAGAATCTGTAATCCGTGATTGCGCTGCTACCATTCTCACATATACTCCGAACAGATTGCAGGACATGCTTCATCTTGTCAGCAAGCGCAGAGACAACAGTGAGGTTGTGATGGATCATGCTCTACCATGCTCTGAGCATGGCATCTTAGAATAAGCAGACTGACAATATATACAATAATGTCTCCTCTTCGAACTGCATGTCCTCGCTTAAGCTCTCAAGTCCACCCTCGGCCCAGATGTAACACTCACAAAGGATGAAGCTCCGGAATTCATTAGAGTCTACAGATTGGGGATTAAATCTTTGAATTCTCTAGACTGTCTCACCAAACAATGAAGTTCTAGGAAACTCTATTCACAGTGGACTAAAGATTATATTCTAAAATATTCACGTTTATGGACTGAAGATGCATCTGTATACCATTTAAGTATAAACTTTAAACTTTGCGTAGGAATTGCAGGATATAGGGCCATATGTACGAACACATTTTCCCATAGACACAGAATGGGCAAAACTGCTTGCTACATCTGGCCCATACTTCCTTAACAGCATAAAATATAAAAGTGATTGGCAATACAATCAGAACTGGAAAGTATTTCTGACCTTTGGCAATCGTTCAGGATCTCCGGGGTGTCTGGGGATCACCTTTTGCAGCCTCTGGAATCCATAGTCAATTGTGGGTTCATTCAGAGCTGCAATAAAACATAGATATTCAGTGCTAGGTCGCATACTTAAATTGTGACAGTTTTGTTGCTGAATGGGGCTGAATCAATATGATAAGTAATGGACGTCCCCACTCTATCTGAAGAACAAGTAGAGCATTGTACATTTTCTTTACCCTCAGTAATCTACATCACCTTCAACCCAACTCATGCTCTACTATGCTATCGATCCTTGACTCAACACTTTCCTTAAAAGTCTCTGAGCCTTCAAACTCTCTGTCTTTCATCTCTTGAAGCAGGGCTCACAAAGACATACTATCCTTGCCCCTTTTTACTGACTCCCAAACAACTACTTATAAAGAACAGTGTAAGCAGGTCCAACAGGAAGCTCCAAAAACATGAAGCAAGAAACTGAGAACTAAAAAGCTATTGGTGAACTCATGGCACCCCCCACAACATTATTGAGCAGTAGCGAACAAAAAAGAAAAAAATCTGCTACATGCACACAATAAACACATTACTAATCACCTGAAACATAATTTTCAAGCTCAATGTTGAGCTAAGGAACACATGCATACACCCATGTACAAACATTCTAAAGAACCGCCATTAACTCCATCCCTTTGAGACAGCCACCAACAAACTTGGAACCTGGCCTATCACCTGGCGCAGCCTTGCCCCCATTGCTTTGACTACAACCATCTTTCTCCTGTTCAGTTTTCCAGTGATTCTTACTCATTACATGGACCACAGGTTAGCACACTACCCGGACAAGGACACCCTAGTAATTTGAGTTTGAATAAGAAAGCCCTGGCTAAAGGAAAAGGACTGGTTGGGTGAATTAACACACAACGTGAAGGACAGAGAAAGATTTCAGAATCATCTGAGCGGAGGCTGAAGGATATGCTCTCAGATTTCCGTGCAAGTGTCTGTGCTCAAGGGCCATTCATATGGACTTGAATTCCTTATTCCAATTCTTGTTTCATTATGGACTCGCACCTCAGGCAAAATGTAAAGCATTTGTGTATAGTGTCTGAAATTACTGCGCTGTTGTTGCAGAGAACCTATCTTGACTGAAGGAGTGTGCCTTGCCACTAGAACTTGAGGGGATCTGCTCAGAAGGATTTGCACCCACCCGCCATCATTTTCACAAGAGCTCCAAAGTACACCAGAAACATGGCGCTCTTACCATCTTTCCCTTCTGCAGAAGTCCTGGGAATTCAGGTGAATGGTCCTTGGCATGACAACAACCTTCTCTGACTGGGACATGTGCTGCTTGCCAACTATGGATGCTGCCCGTAAGAGACGTGTAGAACGGAAGCACAGCACTTAGGTGTGCAATCAGAAGCTTCCTCGGCGTGACCATAATTAATCCATCTTTAGTCCTCATCCTGTGGAGCTGATCAGCATGGTTGTGTGCGTGGGATTGAATGAGAGTGAACCTAACTGCAAATCAATGGAGTGCTGTACACAACATGTTGGTAACAAGATAGGTGGCTGTTACAAGACAAGAAGTACAGGGGAAAGTGCATTCTGGAGCGTTTGGGTGTGGAGAGAGGTTATCAGTGTCTGGGGAAATGCAGCACAAAGAGAAGCATTTTCATTTGCTTGAAGAAAAACAAAAAGGATGCTTGTCAGATTTGGTTTGGGACGTTGTTCCAGATTCTTGGTTTCTAGTAGAAAAAAGCTTGTCTAAGAGTTTTGTCCTTGCATTTGTTGGATTCCAGTCTTGTGATATTGCTGCTCTGGGAGATGTGGCTGACACCAGAAGCACTAATCTTGGAGGGCAAATAAGATGTCTCCATGTGCAGTGAGTTGTAAATGATGCAGCTTATACTGAAGACCATGCACATTGATTCGGTGGGCCAATTTTGTTATGTGGGAGTTTGGTGTGACACTTAAACTTCTGAAAACCCCTGCTTGGGCAAGCTGCTTCATGGAGGTCACTTTTGGACTTGTGAGGGAGGGAGTTCAGTCACTCCTGGCAGCAGTGCACTGGGTTGCATTATAGGTAAAGTTTAGAGATCTGGGATTCATTGGCAGCCAGCCATTTCTTTAGACTCTCAACATTACATTTTGTGAAGATTTTTCTATCATCTGCACATTGAGTTTTCTTGTGGGCAATTATGTGGTAGTAAATAATGTCATCTGGGCCCATGTAGGGTTTCTTCAATATGTGTAGGGTTAACTCAGTTTTTATTAAATCTGGGAATATTCCATCTCCAGGGGATTTTTAGTCGGATTATCAAATACACAAATATTGTGCTACAAAAATATCATAACCATAATACCAACTAGCAAAATATTGTGAAGGTTAGTACAAATAGGCAAGTATAGATTTATATTTTAGAAAAGACAGGCAAAGTTAATTGTTTTCCTATTTAGAACAACAGAGTACTTTGCATTTCCAGGTAACCATAAAGAGTCCATCACTCAATGACAGTTCAGATGTTTGTTTCTTTTTGAACTTTATTTATTTCTTATTCATTTTACTCACTGTAAAATGGTAACAGCCAATGTGTTTCATTCTCACATTGTGGACACTCTTCAAGGATAAGTAGTATATTTCATAGTTGATCTAGAAAATTTTCAGGCCAAGTTCTCTAGTAACTGCCTAATGTAAAAACTCAAGGCATAATATGTTAAGGAATTAGCTGGATCATGGAGGTTGCAGTCACAGTAAAATATATGTCAGCAAGTAGTCATTTTGACATGTACTTCCACGTCACTGTACTGGCAATCAGTAGCAGAGATGGTTTCGGCAGAGTACATTATACTGCTGAAACTATCTCTGCTACTCATTGCCAATATGCTTATCCTGTTCCATCCTTAGCTAAGCTCACTGGGTGTAGCAAATGCCCAGGGGAAAGTGTGGAAGAAGGAGTGGTTGGTTGCTGGTAGTTGAGGTCTCAGGGAACATTCTGTTGCTTTGTTCTCGGTTGCCGGCACACTTTGCATAATCAGTGCACCGACAATAACATGTCAGCAATAGCTGTGAAGACCAGCTTTCTTTTCTGTGAATGATGGTTGTCTTCTTTGCAGGGGCGGCTCCTCCGTTAGGGCAGAGGAGTGTTGCCCCCTCCCACCAGCAGCGGCAGCTGCAAAACCTTTTCAAGAAAACGATAATAAACCGTGTTTATCATTTTCTTGAAAACAGTGTTTATTATTGTTTTCTTGAAAAGGGGCGGGCATTGGGGTGATGAGCGCTTGAGGGGAGTGCCGGAGCACACCCCTCAGAGCGCATGTGTGTTTGGCAGGCTGTCTCAGGCCGGCCAAACACACATGCGCCCAGGCTCCTAGTCTGCCTGGGAGCGCCCTGGCTGGGAACTTCCAGCCAATCCTGACACTGCTTTGAGCCAATCCTGCTTTGAGCAGCATCAGATTGGCTGCAGGGCAGGCTGGGACCCTGTACTGAACAACAATCTCTATTAAGGGGAGAAGATCCCCGTTGTGAAAAAGATCCCCAAAGGATGTCAACCCAACCATCATCCAGAGGAGCAGAAACAGGGCTGCCAGCGTACTTCAATCATGAGTTAGGCTGAGTAGGGGGGGGGGGGGCGCTCGATGCGTAAGGGGCAATAAAAGCTGTCCTCTCCTGAAGCATGCATGCATCACA